>NW_025814459.1:4635209-4962751 GCF_018902025.1 Drosophila willistoni | reverse complement strand
GAATTTCAAAATGCTTTCTATATAAACATTGTCATACCTATATATATATATTATCATATCACCTTTATATCATTATCTATATTTTTGATCTTTGAAATGCCTTATTATATTGCTTATAGTTATTAAATATAAGTTTTTGAAATGAATTTGGTCTGAGACGTTCATGAGGGGGGGAATCATGCGAAGTAAGTTAGGTTGAAAAATTGGTTTGGCATAGGGATCGCTGTGTAATTTTATATTTTGGCTTTAGTACAGCGATCATGGTAGGGTGGGCGAATTTTTCTTTTGGGCGTCACTGACATCTGACCCCTTTCTTTTTCAGCAGCTGCGCTAAAAACGACGGTCTTTCTGTTCTCTTCTCATCCTTTTCTCTATTCTTTTCTTTTTTTGTACGAAACGTTAAACCGAGTATAAGTAGTCTTAGTACGCGAATTTATTAATAAAATTTTCTACTAGCAGAGCGGGTAGTCTATCCATTCCCCCATCCCCCATTTCTCACCGACTAATTTGAGCCGAAACCAGCGCGTACACTTGATAGGTACTACCAGTTTCCAACAGCTCGCAGTAAACTTGTAGCAGGTTATATGTTACAAAATTTGGCCTACCGAACTCGGCTGGGATGATGTTTTGCCGCCTCTCCTGCTGCAGCAATGGCACGAATTCCTGCAGGATTACCCAGGCCTCAGTCGACTCCGCATTCCCCGTTGGCTAAACACCAGCGATAAGCTCTCGTGGGAGCTTCATGGCTTCTGTGACGCGTCACAGAAAGCGTATGGAGCAGCCCTATATGTGCGGGTTCGGTACGGCGATCAAGTAGACGTCCATTTATTAACGGCTAAGACCCGTGTAGCTCCAGTCAAAACAGTCTCGCTGACTCGGCTGGAGTCTCCCACCTGCAACCTTCCAGTTTTGACCGACTCTACCATCGTGTTGGCTTGGCTCAATAAACCCCCGTGCAGTTGGTCCACCTTCGTGGCCAATCGGGTATCCAGCATCTCCAAAAGCACCAGTGGCCAAAGCTGGTCACATGTGCGCTCCGAGGACAACCCCGCTGATCTGGCGAGCCGTGGAGTCTCCGCGGCCGAGTTATCGGCCAGCAGCATCTGGTGGCATGGGCCGGACTGGCTCCAGCGAGCCCCCGAGTATTGGCCAACTCCCCATAACGAACTCCCGGACACCCAGCTGGAGCAACGAGTCCAGTGCCACACCACCGCGACCACCCTACTCGAGGACGTCAGCGAACGTTTCTCAGATTATGGTAGGGCATTACGAGTCATCGCGTACATCCTACGCTTCGCCACCAAGAGAATTTCGACGCCTTCCACGGTTCGCCTTACCAATGACGAACTTCTCTCCGCCGAGCGCGCCTTGATTCGGACCTCTCAGCGTCGGGAATACCTCGCGGAGATACGGGCCCTGGGTGAAGGGCGACCCCTGCCATCATCCAGCACGCTACTCAATCTGAATCCATTTCTCGACCAGCATGGGTTACTCCGCTGCTGCGGACGACTCCGGGCCGCTGAGTCCCTCCGATATGATGAACGTCACCCTATTCTCCTCCCCTATAGTACTTTTTTCACTCGCCTGCTTGTCGAATTCGCCCACCGCATCACGTTGCATGGCGGCAATCAACTGATGGTGCGGTATCTGCGCACCAAATTCTGGATCCCACGGATCAAGAACATGGTGAAGTCCCACATCAAGGAGTGCAAAGTCTGCATCGTTCATCGTCGACGACTACAGACCCAGATGACGGGTGATCTCCCTCGAGAACGCACCACGTACTCCAGGCCCTTCACCCACACGGGCATTGACTTCGCAGGGCCGTTCGAGATCAAAAATTCAACCGGGCGTGCGTGTCTCATAACTAAGGGTTATGTCTGCGTCTTTGTGTGTTTCAGCACGAAGGCAATCCATCTCGAGGCTACCTCCGACCTCATCACTGAAAGATTTCTTGCAGCCTTCTCTTGGTTTGTCGCACGGAGACAATGCCCACAGCGCATTTACTCCGACAATGGCAAAACCTTCGTAGGGGCCTCAAAGGCGCTCGAAAAAGATTTCCTGAACGCCACCAAGCTTGATATAATGAAGGCATTTTCCCAGCATATTTTATCCTGGCAGTTCATTCCGCCAAGCGCGCCCCATATGGGAGGACTGTGGGAGGCAGGGGTCAAAAGTTTTAAGACCCTGTTTTACAAGTCCTCTTCTACTGTCAAGTACACGTTCGAGGAACTTTCCACTCTCCTGTGTAGGATCGAAGCGTGCCTAAACTCCAGGCCAATTTCTCCCATGAGCGAGGATCTAGAGGATCTGCTGGCCCTAAGCCCGGGACATTTCCTGATTGGAGGACCGCTCTTATCTATTGCGGAACCGGAAATTCTGGTCGAGCCTATGTCGCTGATCAACCGATGGCAGCGACTGAAGGCAATCCAGCAGGCTTTCTGCCGCCGCTGGAAGAGTGAGTACCTCAAGGAGCTTCACAAACGGAACAAGTGGAAATCACCGACTCGCAGCATCCAGACCGGCGACCTCGTGATCGTGTCCGAAGATCATCTCCCCTCCAACGATTGGCGCTTAGGGCGAATTGAGCGCACTCTGCCCGGGGCTGACGGTCTCGTCCGAGTGGCTGATGTCACCACCGCGCGTGGGTCTATCCGAAGACCCGTAGCGAAGCTCATTCTGTTGCAAGACAGCAGGAGTCCTGAGCCTAAAACCTTATCGTAACTCCCAATCCCTCTATGTTCCCTCCGAATGTCCTCGTCTCCGTGCATGTTGTTCGTTCCCGTGCATAGACTAATCCACTCCCCCCTACGTAATTTCTTTCGTTACAGTTCGTTCAGCTCGCCCCTCCATAGCGACATGGCCCCCACGCGTCTGCCGCACCACCGCAGCAAACGAGCTGCTCCACAGGGCACGAACGTGTACCGATGCCGGGTCTGTCGGGGGGTTCATGCACTCGGCCGTGTCAGCGATTCCTGAACCTCCGAGGCGAAAAGCGGCTCCGGGCGGTGGTTATCAATAAGTATTGTCCCAATTGCTTGGCACACGAGCATTCATCCGACGCGTGCCGGACTCGCCATGGTTACCGACGTTGAGGGCAAAGGCACCATGCCCTGCTCCACATGGCCGACCAACCGCCGAGACAACGTGCCTCCGCCCGGCGTCGCAGCCAATCACCCCCCTCCGGGCGTGCTGCACCCCCGCTACAACCCCGTTCCCGATCATCGTCCGACCGCTCCGCTTCCCCAGAAGGCGCACCCGAGATCTCTCTATCCTCCCTGCTCCACGCCAGGACGACGACTGTCCTGCCAACCGCAGTCCTCCGGTTGGGCAATGGCTCGAAATCCTTCGAGACCCGCGTCCTTCTCGATGCGTGTGCGGCTGAGAGCCGCATCAATCTCTCCTTTGCCCGGTCCCTGGGGTTAGCTGTGACCAAGGTCGGGGTCGACCAAGCCTGTACGGCCGTCCTCGAGTCGAGGTCCGACAAGACGTTCCGACGGAACGTTATATTCCGGGTCGAAGAGGACTTGCTCATCCGCACTCCCATCCGGGAAGTGGCGGCGCCGGTCCGGGAGAAATTCGCCACCCTGATCCTGACCGACCCCTATTTCTATCGGCCGGCGTCGGTGTCCGTGGTGCTCGGGGCAGACCTGTATCCTGTGGTCATCCAACCAGGCTGTGTGCCCGGTCATAGCGGTACTCCCGCAGCCCAGAGCACCGTGTTCGGATGGCTCGTCTCCGGCTCCTGTGGGATCTAGGCGCTCCAGGACGTTGCCGTCCCCCATCCTTTATATGTCCAGTGTGGCAATTGCAACATGTTGCAAGGGGGGTGGTATGTTCACGCCACCGGGTGAACAGCAGTGAGCGGCGAAGAGCAGTGAGGAGTGAGGAGGGTTTTTTGATCCTCGGCATCTACGGTCACACCAAGAGGAGTGACTTGGTTTTTCCAATGGGCATCGCCATTTATTCTGAATCGAGATTTTCACCCGAACACCCGTTCATCTCCTTTATATTTTGCTCGAATTGTAAATCTATTCAACCCGTAACATTCTCGTGTGTGTCGGGATATACCAAGAAATAAATCAAACATAGAATTAAAACGAAGTTTTTCGCGCGTTTTAATCATTCTACTCACGTACGAGACCCTGAAGACATTGGCACCCGCCAACCACTTGAGGCTTAGTCGGGTCCTTCCGCCCCTCCACAAACAGTACTTTTTTACATATTTAGTCATGTTTTTCCAATAATATCGTCTCTTTATTTTTGCAATTGTTTTATTTATGCCTGTATGACCTCCTTGAATTGGATCTTCATGGAATGTAGACAATATAGCTTCATTTTCTTCATCGTTTTGGATGAGGGTCACCGGCTTGAGTGAGCTTGAGCTTGAGCGCTACTCTTAAAAATTGTAAAATTTGATTGCCCATATTTTTGAAAGATTCTATTGAAATAGTTTCAAAGATCTTTTCGCTCGGTGCCACTTTGACTTTGGTGATACTAAGTATACCGGCTTCTTTTTTGAGCCTTTGAAAAAACCAGTGTTGGCATTTGCTGCTACATAGCAGCAATTTCAATCAAAATATTGCTCTGCTCCCGCTACTGCTCTGATTTCGAAGGGCTACGTAGCATAGCAGAGAGCACAAACGAAAAACGATTGCTCTTCTGCTCTGCTCCGTAGCATACATCGTCGGAGCACAGAGCAATAGCAAGAGCAAAAAATTTTCGATACGCTATTTGTAGTTGTAGCAATAGCACAAGCATTAAAAGCGAGATGAGAGCGGAGCAAACAAAATAAATTTTTGTGCTACTGCTACGGAGCATTTCCTTTTCTGTTGCTCTCGTAGCAATTTCGTAGTCGCTCTCGTAGCAACTTCGTAGTCGCTCTCATAGTAGATCTGCACTAGAGGTGGGCATGGGCCGAATGTTACATCCAACCCAACTCAGCACATGGGCTTAAAATTTCACCCGCACCCGAAAGCTAAAAAAAATTTGGACATTCAGAGGAAACTGTAATTCCACAAACTAGGAGCACAACAGGGATAAATCCAACATGCAAGTTAACATGGACAAGAGCGTATAGCGGATGCATCTGCTATATTAGCAGTGGCCACATGAGTCAGCCAATGCTTTTGATCCGTGTTTAGTTTAAAAGTTTCTAAAGTATTTCACTACTTTTTCACAAATGAATATATGAAGACGTGGATATAGGGACAGGGTGAGGCGTGGCTGCCTTTCTCCCAATGATTATGGTTCTTGGATTTGGTTCTGAATGTCCAAATTTTTTTTAGCTTTCGGGTGCGGGTGAAATTTTTAGCCCATGGGCTGGGTTGGATGTAACATTCGGCCCATGCCCACCTCTAGTACAGATCTACTATGAGAGCGACTACGAAATTGCTACGAGAGCAACAGAAAAGGAAATGCTCCGTAGCAGTAGCACAAAAAAAAAAACTCCGACGTAGCATAGCATTTTCAAACCCTTGAAAAAACTGACCTAAGTCAAGAATTCCATTGGTATACATATTGCAAATGTCAATTCTTGCTATAAACTTTCTTGCCATGTTTGAATGTGGTCGAGGAATCAGTTATTCGCAAGGTCACTACTTTTCGTACTTCGTCATTCACAATAACGTCATATACGTTGGGCTTGGAAGCTTTTTCAAGATTTTGCCTTGGCAATAGTTCTTGTTTATTTTCTGCGCAGAAATTGTTTTGTCTACTTTGGTACCTGGTAGTGACTTTCAGGACTTTTTTGTTCATGTCAATTAGATCGGATATTGTTATCCTTGATAGGGCGTCTGCCACAAAGTTATCTTTACCTCTCAGATACTCTACCGTAAAATCATACTCTTCTAATTCGAGTCGCATGCGTGTTAATTTAGAACTAGGATTCACCATAGAAAAAAAATATGTTAAAGGTCTGAGATCAGTTTTAACTATAAAGTGTTTGCCATAAATATATGGTCGAAAATATGTTATTGCCCAATGTATGGCTGCTAATTCTTGTTCTGTAGTACTCTTATTGCTTTCACCTTTAGTGATGCATATGCAACTGGGAGTTGGAGTCCATTATAGTCTTGAGTTAAAACTGCTCCACATGCGTGTTTGCTTGCATCCGTGATTATGCAAAATTCTTTGCTAAAATCTAGGTACTGAAATAAATTTGGTTCAACAAGTTTCTTTTTTAGATATTGGAATGCTTTTTCACACTCTGTTGTCCATTCAAATGGGACATTCTTTTTACATAATCTCGTTATGTGCCGTGAATATTCGGCGAAGTTTTTAATAAAACGTCTATAGTAATTGCAAAATGCAATGAATCTTCTAGCGCTGTCTGCGTCCGTAGGGACTGGGTAATTATTGATGACGTCAAATTATTTGTCATCTGGTAAGATTCCTTTATCTGTGCACCTATGACCTAAAAATGTCACTTCGTGCATAAAAAATGAACATTTTTCTGCATGTAATTTGAGATTATTTCTTCTACAGAGTTTGAAAACATCTGTTTAATTTCTAATCAGATGTTGTTCAGAACAACCAATAACGATTAAATCATCCACATAAAGGAAAGCTTGCGAAGGCTCAAGGCCTGAGAATGCTATTGTCATCATTCTCTGAAACGAATTAGGCGCTATTTTTAACCCAAATGGTAATCGCGTGAAGCGATATGAACCATTGCTTGTTGAAAAGGACGTAATATTTCTTGAGTTTTCCTCAAGTTCAATTTGATGGAAACCTGACATTAAGTCAAGGCATGAAAAATATTTAGCTCGACCCAATTGATCAAGAATATCATCAATTCTGGGGAGTGGGAATTTCTTCAGCAATTTCTTATTTATTTGGCGATAGTCAATCACTAATCGCCATTTTTTTTCTTTAGAGCCCGGAAGAGCTTTCTTCGGGACTAATAAAAGTGGGCTATTATATGGTGATACAGACGGTTCAACAATATTTTGTTCAATTAACTTTCCAACTTGACGTTGGATTTCTTCTGCTTGGCTATGCGGACATCGATAATTTTTTACATATACTGGCTCATCATCATTAAGTCTCAATTTTTGCTTATAAAAATTGTTTGTTGTGATTGGTTCGGTCTCAAGTCCGAACACATCACTATACTCGGTGCATATTTCTTCAAGTTGCTTTTTAAACAGAATTGGAAAATTTTTCTTTAATATACTAATTACAGACTCTTTTTTATTGTCTTCTAGGTTTTGGACTACATCGTAGTTCGAAAGTGATTCACATTTTATGTTATTAATGCCTACTATTTGGCATGTATCTGTGGTATTTAAAAATCGGACAAAAGCATTTTGGGCTGTTGCAATCGTGTTTGCGACATAAACACCCGGTTTAATTTCCTGATTGGGAATTAAAATGTTTTCTTCTGCTGAAGACAACTCTATTTTACGTATCACTTGAGACCCTGCTGGTAGAAGTGTTGAGTTAGTACCAGAACTAAATGTTACTGGAACATAGATAGGATACGTTAGATATGGTGGTCTAATTATTAACCAATTCTCGGAACTATTGTAATCTAATTGGCAATTAAATCTTTTCATGAAATCTAGTCCTATTATTCCATCGCAGGGGATTGCGAAATCTTCATGAAGTATATGAAATTTATATGGATTAATGTATTTGTCTGTTTGTAGCTCAATTGAGGCTAATCCTTTGGATTTTATTATCCCTTCTCCTATGCCTCGAATATCTATAATTTTATTTGTATGGATGTCGTGAAAGACATCAGTATTTTCTTTTATAATTGAAATATCTGCACCTGTATCAATCAGAAATGATAAATTTTTATTTGTTGAAACATTTTTGAATAATACGAAATTATTGAGACAAGTTAACCGTATATATTTTTTTATTTAGCGCTGAGTATCTGGAGGTGTCTGGAAGTTTCCCGTAGTAGTATCTTGTGCTACTCTGACATTGGTATTGTTATAATCATTCTGTTGGTTATTTGGGTTCTGTCTGTTATTGTTATAACCACTTCCACGGCCGCCTCTTCGGTGGTGTGAATAATTTTTGCCTCGTTGGGCTCTTTGGTTATCATTATTGTTCCAATTCGTGTTGCTTCTCCAGTTACCATTGTTGTTATAGCGGCGTCTACCGTGGTCATTATGCTGGGCATAAAAAATGGTATTATTCTGGAAATTATCCGTGGAGCCCGACTCTACTGAAAGAGTGGTGAATCTAGCAATGGCTTCTTTAGCCGAATCAAAGTTTCCTGATTCCATTAATAGCTGGGCTCTTTGACTTTTGGTATGGCTTACCATAGCATTTACTGCCACTTTGGTGGTGTATTTTATTGCTTGTTCATTTGGAAGACCATCCGAAATATATGCGCCTTTAAGAGCATCGGTCAATTCAGTAATCTCTTTTGTGTATGAACCACAATTATTGGTTCATAAAATATACATATCTACTGATTGGTTAAAATATCTACTGATTAACCCTTGATGATTGTTGACAGTTTTTGTATTACTTCATCAATCGTTGTTTCACAGTTTAGGGTATTACCCGCTTGACCTTTTAATTTGGATTTTATAATCTCGAATGCTATTGCTTCGTGCGTTTCTTTTATAGTGTTAAGTACACGAAGCGCTCCAAGGAAACCCGGTAGATTTTTGATGTCACCATCAAAGAATGGTAGAAGCCTGGTGGCTGTGTTTATGAATTCTACCACTGTTTGCGTCATTTTGCATTCTGTACTAAGTAAACTTATACTGGAGTTTAAATCAGAAAATTTTTTGAATGTTATCTGATGTCGTTTCAGTGCCAATGTAGCTTTTTCTTTGCAATCATTGTAGAAGGCTAGAGCTGCTGTTTGATGGTATTTAGAAAGGCTGTTGTAATGGGTCTTTAACAGAAGCCTTATTTTTTCTAAATCTGTTTTTATGATTTTTGTGTGCTTTTCTATAGTGCCCTCTGAGGTATTTCTATCCTGGGAGAGGCACTTGATTGACTTGTGGATTTCTTGTTTGATTTCACGAGCTTCATTTAGAATATGTTCCCACTCTATCATAATGGGAAAATCTCTATTTTGTCATGGTTATTGACTCGACCTTTATATCTTTTCTTTACGCTTTGGATATGGAGAAAAATTTCTTCCCATTCCTTGCTTAAAGATTATTTATTAAGTAATTACGCAGATTCAAATGGATGTATATTTTATAGTTTTTTTTTTTGTTTTTGCTTACTGCTTTGGTTCCTCCATTAGGTAGAAACGATATGTGCCTGCTGCGTTGGAAAAGCAGCATACATATGGTACTGTGAGAATAAAACTCATCTGTACCCTAGAGCCACCTTTAACTGGGAAATCTTCTCCCGTTATGTCAAGGTAAGCTAACCTAATTTGTACCAAGTTTACAGAGCGTTGAGGTTACTTCCCTCGCTTCTAAAGACTTCAATTAAATCCTGGACTATGCTAGGTTGCCTGTTGTTTAACTTTTTAAAGTACCTGTCAAGAGTGGTCATTATTTTTGGTAGTTATTTAATCTTTTATTCGAAATTTTCTTGATTCATTATTGTGTGCATATGAATTTTTAGACCTTATCTAGGTCATTAGCTTGGCTTAGAGCTCTTTTAGTTACACATCTGTTGTGTAATAGGTAAGCTTTATATAATACATATGGGCACAATATTATGACAATTCTCAACAGTAGTATGTTCGTTAACCTCATATCAGCATTTGATGATTCAATTTTATTTATGACATTTGCAGTGGAATCCACTGATTTTGCTTCGATTAACCCCATTGTGGGTATAACGGATATATCATAAAATTTACTGATGCTATTATCGAACATACTTATGGGAATTTCTTTTGCAATTCTAATTAGTTATTTTAGTTGTTTATTCTCCTTCTCTTTTTATAACCTTGCAAAAAGGGTACATTAATTTTGGTCAGAAGTGTGCAACGCATAGAAGGAAGCATCCCCGACCATATAAAGTATATATATTCTTGATCAGCATGACGAGACGAATTCAAATAGCCATGCCCGTCCGTCCGTCCGTCCGTCTGTCCGTCCGTCTGGATCAACGCAAACGTGTCCTAGACCGTTGGAGCTATAGAGTTTAAATTCTGCATGTAAGCTTGTATATACTGCAGGCGTTGTATATCTCGGATTCAGCCGGATCGGATCACAATATCATATAGCTCCCATACAAATGGCAAAGTCACGAACAGTGACTTTTCTTAATAACTTCGTTATTGTAACTTTGCTATTGTCATAAAATTTAATATTGGTGAGTTAATTACACATATAAACGACTACGCCAAATTTGATCAAGACCGGGTGACTATATCATATAGCTCCCATAGGAACGATCTTTCGAAAACAGTGACTTTTGTCAATAACTTCGTCACTTTCGACGCGATTGCTTTCAAATTAAACATTTGTTAGTTCAATATATCTGTTAATGACTATGCCGAATTTGATAAAGATCGGGTTACTATATCATATAGCTCCCATAGGAACGATCTGTGGAAAACAGTGACTTTGACCAATATCGTCGTTATTTGCTATGCTAAGATTGTAGGCCGTTCTTTCGCAAACATTAGCCTTTTTAGCTTGAACATTTTTTTTCACTTTGATGGCTATAGGTAAGGAAAGAGTTACCATAAAAGTTGCAAGGGTATACAAACTTTGACGCGGTCGAAATTAGCCCCGGCCCTCTGGTTTTTTTAAATATTATTATAAAATTTTTCTTTTGTATTTTTGTACTTGTAATTATGATTTTTCTTTCTTTATTTTTAAAGTATTCAAGACTATACTGGAAACCAGATAAAAAAAAACTATCCAGCGTTCAATTCGCGCTGATGCCAACATAGGCAATCCTTTATAGTCTACAAGAATTCCTAATAGTGATTATCACGTCTACTTGAAGCTAATTCTAAATGCAAATTTTCATGTAGCAATTAAAAGATTTTAGAAGAAATAAATTGTAGAAATTAAAAGGTTTTGTTTATTTTATTTTCATTATGTTATGTTATTAGACGAATATATATATATATAGTGTTTAAAATTCTCTTTTTTTTCGGAGTTTCCTGATTTTTTTTCTTTTTCCTTTTTTTCTTTACTTGTTTAAAAAAAATTTATATCTTTTTCTAATCGATCAACGCAGTGATCTCCTGCCTATAATTTGTACAGCCTCCCAGCATGTACTCTAATCGGGCGAGTTCTCGCTCAATTTTTACAATAAGTATATATAACATATATGTATATATAAAAAAAAAATAGTGCATTAAAAAAAATGTGCGACGCAGCGCATAGTTTTATAATTAATTTTGATGGGCGCTCTTTGTAGCGCTGCCGGTCTATTGCTGAGACGCGTTCACGTTGCCGGTGCTGGTTCACGCACAGGCCGACAATGCACGCAAGTTAGTGCGCAGCAAACGTTGTAGAAAGGACCCTCACAGTCCTCGGGACTTTGCCTCTTATATTCTGGGATAGCTGTTGGAACAGGGGGAGTAACTGGAGTATATATATTTGTAATCTGACGGTAGGTGCAGGATGGGTTTTGTTTTTTATTTATTAATTGCACTAGTTGTGCTTCACGAAACGAGCGCTTTTCTTGTATGGAAACAGAATCGTTCCATGCTGGCGGGTTATCTTGATTGCTCAAGATTTAGCTGAGACGGTCAATTTCCGACCTCAGTCTTTGTTTAACACCGCCGCGTTTTTTATGTCGTTTTTGTCGATTTTTATCCATCCGCACTCTACTCACTCAGATATTAATTTGGTTTTGTTTGTCTCCACACAGCTATCCCTCCATCGCTGCTGTCTTAGTTTTTGTTATGTGATTGCTATTGCTATTGTTGTTGGTGATGGTTTTCGATTAGATCAGATTCGTTAAAAAGTTAGCCAGTGGAGAAGACGTGTCTCTGTCGTTTTTTCTCTCGCACATAATCCCGGTTAGAACTTTGCAGGTTGGTTGGTAGTTTTGATTCATCTGTTGCAGTTCCGTCCTGTTACGGTCGCCATGTAGAAATTAAAAAGAAGATTTGTTTGTTGTCTTCGGTGTTGACGGATTCAGAATGAATCGTCTCTCTTTATTTAATAATTGACTTAGCCTAAAGTACATAATGAGGTTTGGAGTTCTGTCGCCCAGTGGCGGCAGAACGGGAGTATATAGCATGCCATATGTATTTGTATATATGCATATATATGTACGGATGGTACATACTCAAGAAGTGCTTACGGTAGCGTTCTCACGCTGCGGCCAGTCCGCATAAGTGGCGGATCCTATTACTGCACTTATGTATATTTGTTATTGTATAAACATAGCAACAAGGTGTCGTTATGTTATGAGGTGTTACTCTTACTTTATAGTTGGGCATATGACCACTTGTTATGTTGAATACTCTACAATACAGTGGGCATATGCTCATTTGACATACAACATACTACACAGCACCGCGCTTAACGCTCAAGAACAGCGAATAAGAGGCGAGATTCACGCCGAACTCGAACATCTAAGAAATCAAGAAAGCTGACTTAGGATAGAAGCTCCCCAAGTGCAGGTGTACAAAAGCATAACAATTAACCCCAGCATTAGATGTGAAGTTAGACTAGACGCAGCGGTGCCGATTTTTAATGGTGACCACGAAGAATATGTGTCGTGGAGACAATCAGCCATAGAGGCATATCAGGCTGACAGGGGATACTATGGAAGTGAAACACATTACCAGTGATCATATTAAAAAATAAAGTGTGTGGTGCTGCAAGCGCAGTGCTTACCTCACAAAACACTGTGCTAAATTTTGTTGCAATCATGATTGACTTGATTGCACATAAGCCGATAAAACGCGTTCTCAGGCATAAATAAGAAACGGTCAGGCAAGGCGACCTAGTGTACTAGATGAGGTTGAGAACAAACTCATTTTGCATCAATCGCGAGACCCTTAACCAACATACTGAAAGGCGAAGATGGAAAAGTAAGCAAGCACATGTCCAAAAAGGTCCCAATTGACTTTCATGAATTGCTACGTCACGCCTTTGACGGCTTAAGAAACATTCTGGCATCTGTGGGTGTCATACTCATGTACACAAACTTTCAAATATCTTTCGACCTTACAACCGACGCTTCTGCCGACGGGATCGGAGCAGTGTTATCTCAGGCAGGGAGGCCAATAATAATGATATCCCGATTATTATAGCAAAGTGAGTCACTTTACGCCACCAATGAAACGGAGTTGTTGGCAATCGTGTGGGCTCTTGGAATATTACACAACTACCTGTATGGAACTAGAGAGTTGCACATTGTCACAGACCACCATCACATTTTCCGTGTCAGAAAAAAACACAAATGCAAGAATTAAAAAGTGGATGGCGTTTTTTCAAGAACGTAGCGCTTAAATTCATTACAATCAAGGGAAAGAAAACTTGGTGGCAAATGCTTCATCACGGCTAAATGTGAATGCCCTACAAGATGAAATACAATCATGTGCTGCCACCGTATACAATGAGCTCTCCTTGAACTACACAATGGAGAAGCCTATTATTCTTTTTAGGAACCAAATAATCCTAGAAGATGCGCGCTACAACTTGTATCGGAGACTAGTTCTATTCGGCAGCAAAACTCGCCATGTGATACAAGTCACAGACAAGAAAGATCTCCTTGAATCCTGAAAGCTTGTAGTCAACCGTGATGTTGTAAATGCTTTCCATTGCGATCTTCCTACATTAGATGCCTTTCAACATGAATTGGTGCGACTTTTCCCAAAAACATAGTTTTGGCATTGCCAAAATATGGTAACTGATATAACCAACAAGATAGTTAATACTGAACATAATCGCGCACATAGAGCGGTGCAAGAAAATATCAAACAAATTCTTTACTTCCCAAAAGTGGCCAAATAAAATCGTCCTAAATTGCACAGTCTGCTAAGTCGGCTAAGTACGACCGTCACCCAAAAAAACAAGACCTTGCGGAAACGCCCATTCCGTCTTATCCCGTCGAAATGCTGCATATTGTTATATTCTCCACTGACCACAAGCTTTTCCTAACCTGCGTGGACAATTTTCCCCATATTGCAGTTAGTTAATATTATTACAAAAATAAAGACAATTTATGATGACAAGGAAGCATCGTTTAATTCAGAGACGATAACTTCAATGTTAACAAATCAATTCGAAATAGACATATTAAACTCACCTCTATTGCATAGCTGCTCGAATGGACAAGTGGACCGATTCCACAGTACATTGCTAGAGATAGCCAAATGCATGAAAATTGATAAACAACTCAATGATACGACCCAAATCATAATAAGAGCAGCAATAGAATATAATAAAACAATTCATTCGTTTACAGAAGAAAAGCCAATAGACGTTGTTCATGGACAAGACACTGATTTGCGGAAAAATATTATAGAAAGAATAAACAAAGGCCAGCAAGATCAACTCAATAGATGCAACCCAGATGGCAAAATAGGATATTTGACGTAGGTGACAAGGTATTCATTAAGAATAACAAAAGATTGGGCAAAAAACTATCCCCATTGTGTTCTGAGGGACGCGTACAAGCAGGCATGGGAACGTCTGTGCTTATGAAGGGGAGGGTGGTCCATAAGGACAATTTGAAGTAATTTTAATCAAGTTTCTATGATTGCTACATCAAACTGCACTCTAGTAAGTGAATCCGGAATCCACTAGAGGGAGGTCATTGCCGGGTAAACTGAACGCTAGGAAATAAGAAGAGAACACGCCATTTCAACCTCTCTGGTGGCATGTCGTGCTATAATTGTGTTGGTACGCAAATGCAACGCGACTAACGATCAGCAAACAAAAAAAGAACAAAAAAATAAATAAAATTAAAACCAATAATCATTAACAGGTGCACTGCGCCCTAGCTCAAAAGCAACAATCATGCAAGTACAACCCGACCGAATTTCATCGAACTCAATATACAGCAACACAAAGCTAGGAAAAACAAGTTGCAAGGTTACAGTTACAGCAACAGAACTTAACTTAACTTTACCAAACTGAAGTTGTAACGATCCTTTTTAGTCCTTCAGGATAATTTCAATCTTTAGGGCGAGGTTCGGCACAACAAATTTTATTTTGTGCCCCAGTGAAATTATGACACAATGATTTATATGTATAAATGTATGTTGGTGTTCATTTGTATACCTTGGGTTTTGGTGGAATATTTATATATTATTTTACACTGATTTGGGTTGCTGTTTATACTGGCTGCTTAATTATTTGTTTTATATTCAGATTTGTTGCTGCTTGTGGATAATAAGGTTACTCGTAAGGCCTTATAACTCGATGATTTGGTCGTACTTGTAGATTGCTAGGCGCCGAGTACTCTTAAGGTTACTCGTAAGGCCAAAAGAGATTTGTTGCTTCGCTTCTTGCTGATTAGGACTCGATGACTTGATACCTTGATCTTGACTCGACGACTTTATGATGTCCTGACTTGCTGCTAGCCTTATATAGGCATCCTGGGCCTATAGAATCACTTGGTGTGATACCGCTATACAGCCGGTGAATTTTCATCGGCCCGTCGCTTTCATCCACGCTGTTGCCATGTGTGGTGAAAGTCCCGCACTCACTTCGTTTTGCACGCTGGTTCGTGAAAATGGCGGCGGAAAATTGCAAAAGATGATAATAAATAAAAATTTTATTATAAAATAATCAAAAAAACAAAAAACAAAAAAAATTCAAAATAAAGCGGACCTAATATACTTGCAGTGCCCAAAACAAACAACCGCCCGCATAAGTCGTTACCCTATTGTGTGTATATGTGCCTGTAAGCCTGTACGTGTGGCGTGTGTTCGAAGATGAAAACTTAATCTAAAAGAAACTAAAGGAAATACGAAAATGTTGTAACAAACCGAGAAAAGTTGACACACACAAAGCAGAGCAGCATTGGCTGCGACAAACACGCGGACGAGGTGAAGCAATCATCATCAGTAGCCTCTCAACACAGACAAATATAGAGCCAGCAGAGCACCCACTTTGGAGCATGCCCCAAATTGCAACGTCCAGCTGCCAGCACTGCAACAACAACAATAATAACAACAACAGCCGCAACATGATGGCACCACATAGAAGTTGAGAACAGGAAACGAAATCTTGGCGGTCTATGCAGGTTTAGCTTTCTCCCAAGCAAGCAAAACGCCTCTGCCTTAGATCCTTCATTAGGATATCCAAGCGCATCACGAACTCAAACCAGACGGCAGCAGCCGGTAATCGCATCACATTCACAACCACCAACAGCCAACCTATGCCCAATGGCTCTATCAATATAGCTGCTGGAGGTCAAACAAATCCTACAATCATATCTACATCCCAGTTGCCAAATACCACTACCATAAAGACCATACAGGCAGCAGGTGGTGCACAGGCTGGACATCCTGTTCTGCATCATCATCAGCAACATCAACAACAACAACAGCAGCAGCAACAACAACAGCAGCAACAACAACAAACGCAATCGGTAGGTGCCACACAAACTCAAACCTTAGTTATTGAAACCAATCACCATGCTGTTGTCACCCTGCCGGCGGGTCTAGTATCAAGTGCACCAGCAGCAGGAATCGTAACAATGACCAAGGCCATCAATCAGGCCGGTCAACCGTTGATAAACTCCATGCTGCCCGCAGGTTCTGTAGTGGGCATGCGCCCACAGGCTCCTCAGCCTCAACAGCCAAAAGCCGTACACGCCAATCCACTCGGTAATAAGCAATTCTCATATGGCTGGCGTGAGACCACAAAGTCCATCGATAACTTTAAGCACACTTAATACAGGAAAAACTCCGGCACTTTTAGTGAAAACGGATAATGGATTTCAATTGTTGCGTATGGGTACGGCCACAACGACGGGTCCGCCCACTGTTACACAGACCACAACACAGTCTAATAGCAACAACAACAACAATTGTATTACAACAACCACATCAAATCATCCCACAACCACACAGATACGTCTACAAACTGTGCCGGCTGCAGCTTCACTGACCAGCACCACCGCCTTCAACAACATTATAGTCAATTCGGTGGCCAGCAGTAATGCGCATGGTGGATATGCCACAACGACTGTCTCACAGCCGCCACACTTGACGCAATTAAATTCGCAGGCGCCGCATTTGCCACAGATCACACAAATCTAAACAATTCCTGCCTAGCCACAAAGCCAACAGCAGCAGCAATCGAATAGTCTGCCAGCTGGTGGAGCCTCAACGGGTGCCACTGGAGCGGGCACAACGACGACAACCACAACGACGGCTCAACAGGGAAATACCAAAGAGAAGTGTCGAAAATTTCTAGCAAATTTAATTGAATTATCAACACGAGAACCCAAGCCAGTGGAGAAGAATGTCCGTACGCTCATTCAGGAGCTAGTTAATGCCAATGTAGAGCCAATATCTAATTGGTTTCCTTAAGAAAAGTCTGCCTCTGCTGCGCCAGGCTCTCTACACCAAGGAGCTGGTCATTGAAGGCATCAAACCACCACCACAGCATGTCTTGGGTCTGGCTGGCTTATCGCAGCAGTTGCCTAAAATTCAAGCGCAAATCCGTCTAATTGGTCCTAGCCAAACGACAACCATTGGACAGACACAGGTGCGCCATGATAACGCCAAATGCTTTAGGCGCGCCGAGACCCACAATTGGCCATACAACGATATCGAAAAAGCCACCTAACATCCGAATACCGAATGCAAACCGCCTGTTCAATACAGGGGCCATCAGTGGTCAGTTGCCTGCACTGCAAGTTCCCACATAGGCGAATATTGTGCAAATTCGAGGGTCTCAGCATGCTCAGCTACAGCGCACCGGTTCGTTACAAATCCGGGCAACGCCACGTGCACCGAATAGCACACAGCCCACGAACAAACTCACTGCCTTCAAGGTGGGCCAGACGCAGATTAACGCAATACAAACGCCCAGTTTGAATCCGCCATCGCTGGCTGCCATATCGAACAGTGGGCCCCCGCCCACGCCTACATTGTCGGTGCTGTCGACATTAAATTCAGCGTCGACCACATCGTTACCGATTCCGTCGCTACCGTACTTCTGCCGCCGGAGGCATTAAGGGCCCGGGAGCAAATGCACAATTCGTTGCATAACAATCATTTCGAGGCGAAGCTGGTGAAGATTAAGGCACCAGTGCCCCATATGGAACGCATTCATGATTCATGCGGCCACTAAAGCGGCGAGTAAAAAGAAACGTGATGCCCTCGACAAAGATTCCAAGGATGAAATGAGTAGGGCCGGCCGCGGTGGAAGCGGTAGTGCAGGTCAAGGTGGCAGTGGCAGTGGTGTATTAGCAGCGGCGGCAGCCAATTCATTTTTATAACAGAGCTCCATGTCCTCATCGATGTATGGCGATGATGATATCAACGATGTGACTGCCATGGGTGGCGTCAATTTAGCCGAAGAGTCGCAAAGAATACTCGGCTGTACCGAGAACATTGGCACTTAAATTCGTTCCTGCAAAGATGAGGTCTTTCTCAACTTACCTGCGCTTCAGGCGCGTATACGAGCACTTACCACAGAAGCTGGCCTGGAGGAGCCATCTCAGGATGTGGCTGTTCTCATATCGCATTCCTGCCAGGAGCGACTGAAGAATATTGTGGAGAAATTGGCTGTGATAGCGGAACACCGCATAGATGTCATCAAGTTGGATCCACGTTATGAGCCAGCGAAAGATGTCCGCGGTCAAATCAAATTTCTGGAGGAGCTGGACAAGGCCGAACAGAAGCGACACGGACGAGTATGAGGATGAGGGCGAATGGACGTCAGGAGACAGCGACAAGCCACTGACTCGGTGATAGAAAACCGAGAGCAGGGGGCACTCGACGAGCTACTATGGCGAGACGTCGATGAAGTAATCGAACAGGCGGAACAAGAGGCGAGATATGGTTGGCGGGATGGGGCTATGGCCGAATTCAATGCGAGGCTGGCGAGAGCAGTGGCCAATGACAAGGAGGTGCAGCTGCAGGCCAGAGAGCTCGAAGCACAAGAACAACAGCAGAACTGGGCGGCATGGTACCACCGCGAGATGGAGGAAGAGATGCGATGGGACCAGAACTAAGGATGCGGGTAAAAGGAAAAAATAATAACATAATAAGATGCGGAACGGGCCATAATAAAAAAAAAAAACAAAAAGAAAATCAGTGAAGGAAAGATTCCCTAATCCGCCAAAAAACATAGAAAAGATAACTCAGTAATCGCCAACATAAAAAATGAAGTAAGTAAGTCGGTTCGCCGACTTGGGTATACCATACACCAGGTGAAACAAATATTTAAAATTTCGAAAACCAAATGTATGTCTATTAAATTGTTTTAACATGCCTCATACCATATGCTATCTCGCTCACTCTACAAACACACGAGCACTCTTGCCCCGCCACTAGCCAACGGCCAATTCTGCCCTTATGGATCACGTAGTAAAATACGTTCATACGTATATTTTGCATGTTTCTAGTCCGATTTCAATCAAATTTGGTAGTTTGATAGAATTAGATAAGATTTATTAGTCTGCCAAATTTGCAAGAAAAACAGTTTTATGTAAGTTCTGGGGGCGTAAGGGGCGTGGCCAAAATTCCAAATAACTCTATATATTTACATACCACACGAGTCTACATACCAAATTTGGTGGCTCTAGCTCTTATAGTCTCCGAGATCTGGGTGTTCATACAGACGGACGGACGGACGGACGGACAGACGGACAGGGCTAGATCGGCTCGGCTGTTGATCCTGATCAAGAATATATATACTTTGTGGGGTCGGAGAAGCTTCCTTCAATTCGCTCCAGAAGAAGGGGGGAAGTGTGAGGAACATAATATTCTACAATAATGTTCCACACAACAAACATGTTATTAACCAGAAGCAACACATATGTATAACCAAGGATTCATGGCGCCCGGCAACTATTGCCAAAGATCACTCTTCGCAACATGTTGCTGCAATTAAAACACGCAACATTACGACACAACAAGTTCGATCGGACCACATACGACCAACAGCGAATTTCGTCACAGCGGGAAGATGCGTGGGAGGCAGAGAGCCAAAGCTGGAGCTGGAGAGCATACGCACAAGAGAGAGGGCTGTTGTGCCCTCTCAATAGGGCATGGGCCGATACGTGAAATTAAGAGAAATGTAGTAGCCCTCTTTAATAATAATAATTTTAATTGCATTGCGAAAAGAATATTTTTTTTTGTTTGTTTGCAAGAATAAATGAATAACCCCCCTTGCGTACTACGCACATGTCTTCACTTGGTACGATTCTTACTCTCATTTCGCACAGCGAACGCAAAGCGTAAGCAAAGAAGAGAGCATGGAAAAGATCCGTTAGAATTCGTTCGCATGCATTGCGTTTGCTTAGAAACAGAATTTTTGGTACAGGCTTTTTCATTTAATTTGATACTTGGATTGCGAAAAGACGTGAATATTAATATTCACATAAATATATGTAGATACATATATATTTGTGAAACACGTGCATATTACATAATTATTAAAAAGTACAGTACTGCACAAGGCAGTTATATACATATTTGGCTAAAGTGAATAAAAATATTAGTGAATATTCGAAGAATAAGGTGATATAAAATTAAATTTAGTGAAAATATTAGAATTTAAACCCCGTTATATTTCAGTTAAAATTTATATTTTGGTCTCGTGGCGTCGACCAAGAAACTTTTGGCTTTCAAGCAGCCTTGGATTTTTCAATTTCGTTGGGACAATTTGGTTAATTGTTCCCCAGCCCAATCGCTGATATTTTCTTCGTTGGAACATCGTTAAATAACCAAGACACCAGCGAGCCTCGGATTTTCTTTATCAACCCTTCCATTTCATCAATAATCATCGCCATGGGCCAGACTAAATTAGTCTGGTGATGAAATGACGCAATTCCCCGGCTAATACCAACATTATACACCCAATTTGAGCGAGATCTACTACTTTTCGATTTCTTCTTGGTGCATATGCATACTTAGTAGTAGTTCTGCTACCTTTTCTTGTTTCATCTTTACGCAAAGTATGGAGTAGCAGCCCTTTGGTTTGGATCCTACTTTTTCTTGTTGCACCACGGCAACACCTTTTCATACTTCTCTTTTTTTTTTTTCTCTTCTCTTTGATTAATGTAAAATTTTTGCTTAACTAAAATAAATTTAAATGAATTATTAGTTTAAGTAACGTAACGAAACTTTAAATATCATTAAAATTAAGTCCCTATTCGGTTAAGTAAAATCAGTTTTCCTTAGTGGAAAACCTAATGAGTATGTAATGCGTTGAGATTGGCTTGTTGCATTTAATTTTTCTAATAACTAAATTATACAGCAAATCCCTGCAGCATCGATGGGCCCAGAGATCGCACCGTTGGATAAATCGTGAGTTAACACACACATGTATATACTATAAATATTTGTTTCATTGCCAACTGGCACACGCGGCCACATAACCCAAATCTCTTTTGAATTACTATGAATTTTTTTTGAATCTATATTTGCTCTAATTATCGTATTTAAATTTATCTTGCTATATCTTTTTGCTTCTTAGAAAATTAAGTCATGAAAACCCTTTGTTTGGAATTAAACCAGTAACTTGAAATTTCGTCATGTTTGTGTAAACTAATTCATTGAGGAGTCCGTCGCCTGAATCCATGACTATGCTGCAAATCGTTACAAATCGTCTAAGATCATTTAAGAGTCTGTTAAGGGGCAATCAATCAAACCCAATAGGTTGCCAAGGTACGGTGGGTACAGAAAGGGTTAGCGAACAACACCTTTAGCTAATCTGCAGAGAAGTCGTCCGCACAATTAATAGTATCCCGATCTGGTTCAATATTTTGCTTTTTACATCCTTTTAGTTTCTGATAGTGCACTTATATTTTTTCTGTATGATCCGTGCGTATGCCTAGAGTAGGAAAGAACCCCCCCTCATCCGAAGAGCTAAGCAAGAGCAACGCTAGAAGTGCACGACCCCAATCTTTAGCATACACTTGTGTTATCGTTAGCAAGGTATAAAAATTAGGCAGCTAACAACTACACGTGCACATATTCATCACTACAGAAATGGCGCCCAACCGTGGGACCCGAATTCTAAATTATTCATTACTACAGAAATGCCAACCGTGGGACTCGAATTCTAAATTATTCTTTACTACAGAAATGCCAAATATGGGACCCGAATAATTTAGACACCACTACAGTAATGGAGCCGAATCATGAGGCCCGAATTAAACGTAGGACAACCCCACTACTAATCGGATATGTACACCACCAAAGTATCCACATACATGTTTTTGCTCAATATCATTCATTCATATCCAGTTATTTAGATTAATTTTACTTTCAAGCTAGTTATGCAGACTCGTAATGCGATGGTGCCCGTTGTAGATTGCTTGTGTGAATCGCTATATTAATTTGGGAATTTTCGGATTAGTCGACCAGAAGAAACTATTGGCGGCAACAGCATCGTATGACGTATCTTTGTATGACTAGGCGGGAACGCAAATTTTATGATCTTTGTAGTTTGAGGCTATCGTTAGGAATTGCAGTTGCAACTCGGTTATATCGGGTTGACTGACCAATGGAGTCGTCGAAAAGCTACAATATTATAAAATAGGCATTCATAGACCTTAAATTTGTTTAGAGTGAAAAGAACCTGGACCAGGAATAGCATATGACTGGCGTATGTCGGTATATGACCAGTTTAGGAAATCGTCATTCAGACAAATCGGCAATAGGAATTTTCGTTTAAGATTTGATAGAAATCTATTTTTTGTGCAGATCGAATCAACTTTGTAAACGGCAATAGGATTGGATAATGATGGCGGATTCCAAATTTATATAATTTAAATTAATTAAAGAAAAATTTAAGTATGTCTGTTAGACACAGTCACGAGAGCATTGCGCGAGCTTTGCAAGAAAATTACCCATTTTGCGGCATTTGCCATGAAACTTTAAATGAAAACGAAGCAATTGCTTCGTCGCCTTGTAAGCATAGATTTCACAATAAGTGTATTACAGAGTGTTTAAAAACTTCGAATTTATGCCCCACTTGCAAGCATCCTTGCAAGATGAAACAACTTGTAAGATCAAATATTGACTTGGAAACGGAACTCCAAGAAGCACAACTCAGCCTGTGACCCCTCATAATACTCGTTCAGGACCTGGTCGACCTGCCAAGACCAAACCTATTCGTAATCAGGGAGCAATTCAAAGAAAAGGGATCGGCACGAGATCTTCGACCACCTCACGTCAACATAGGCCACCGCCTACTCAAGCTAGTAGTCCAAGACCATGTACCCCTTCAGATTATACAACTTTGATACAAACTGCTATCCAAGCACAACAGGAACATTTAGTAAACCATTTAGCTTTGCTGATTGACGACAAGTTAGCTTCTATTCGACTTGAGCGCAAAGAACCAAACCCCATTTCAGAACGTTCTGCAGCGTTCAGCCTCCCGGCACCAAGACAAGAGGAACACTATAACCACACGCAAACATCTAGAAATCTTAGTAGTCAGACTCAGAACTCAAATAGAGGGTCGCGAACAAATTCGACATTGTCACCCGAAAAAGTAGCAAGCATTATGCAAAGTTGGCGAATAAAATTTGATGATTCCAAAGAAGGAATGCATTCGGAGGATTTCCTATACAGAGTTCGTTCATTAGCAGAACAAAATTTAAATGAAGATTATCAAGTACTTTGTGATCATTTGTATTTACTGTTCGCAGGTAAAGCGAATGATTGGTTTTGGAAATTTCATCGAGCACACCCAAATTTCGATTGGAATAAATTTTGCGTAGAATTTAGAAAGAAGTTTGATGAAGTAGATAACGATATGGACACCTGGGAACTGATTAATAGCAGACACCAGGGCGAGAATGAAACCTTTGAGGATTACCAGTTTAGTGTCGAAAGGCTAGTAGGAAGATTAAACACACAACTTTCAGAGGATTCTTTAGTCAAGTTATTAATTAGACATTCAAAGTCGGCAATTCGTTATGAACTTATGCATCTAGGAATTTTTACCTTATCTCATCTGAGACAGGAAGTACGCACCCACGAGCACTTTGCTAAACAAATGAAGAGCATACCAACCAAGAATACTTTTGGACATCGTTCAAAGATAGCTGAATTAGACTCTAATTTCGAGAATTATATGCAGGAGGAGGTGGAAGCTTTTCAACATAAACTTACATGTTGGAACTGCCGGAAGCCTGGACACCGTTTTGATATCTGTCTGGAACCGCGTACTGTATTTTGCTATGGTTGCGGAGCCGTAAATGTTTTTAAGCCGCGTTGTCGTAATTGCAACCCGCACGAAAACCGACCGACGGATGCGGCGATCAACACTTCGTTGTCGCATCCAGACCAATAATGAAGGATAAATATTCCCAAACAGAGGAATGTGAACCTCTTGTTTGTAGGAAAGAAACAGATTCACAAGGAAATGTAGGACCAACTTCGAAAACAGTTGATAAAAGCCCATTTCGTCCTCTTCACCTACGTTTGGCTCAGTATGAGACCGTTCGTCATCGCATCTTTGGTGAAGTAGACAGCATACGACCAATGATTAAGTCTAAGCGCTCTACGCGTAGACTACGCTTCTTTTGGAAGAAGGTTAGAAATAACCGCAAGAAATTGATTTCCAGTATATTTTCCCGATCAGATAATCGATTGTACACAGAAATAAAGATAGAAGGCCAGACCTTCACTGCTCTTTTAGACTGTGGCGCTAATATTAGTTGCTTAGGAAGTAAGGTAGCTAAAGAGTTTTTAAAGCATCCTAAAACACGCAATTGTTCAGGCAAAATAACTACGGCCAACAATTCTGAATGTTTTGTTAAAGGTAAATTGACAAGTGACATTACGTATCGACAACTCACCAAACCCCTTGATTTCTTTATTATTCCTGATTTAAAACAAGACATATATCTTGGAATAGATTTTTGGCGTAAATTTGGTTTAATAGATAAATTGAAGGAAGACCCACTAATAGTATCGGATATTATTGAAGAAAAAGGAAATGATCATGCAGATTCCGTGAAAATGCACCGTTTGTCTGAGTCTCAGCAGCAAAAACTTAATTTTGCAATTGCTAAATTACCCTGCTACGATAAAGAAGGATTAGGTCGCACACATCTCATTGATCATAAGATTGAAGTTGATAGTACTAGGCCCATTAAACAAAGGCATTGGCCAATTTCGCCGGCCATTGAGAAGTTAATGTTCACGGAAATAGATAGAGTGTTAGATTTAGATATCATTGAAGAATGTAACAGCCCATGGAGCTCCAATTGTGTATTGGTGAGACGTGGCGAAAAAGTTCGATTATGTTTAGATTCTAGAGCAGTAAATCAGTGCACTCGTAAGGACGCGTATCCTCTTCCCCATATTGATGGAATACTTAGCAGGCTGCCACCTGCTCGATTTATTACTGGACTGGACATGAAGCACGCCTTCTGGCAAATTCCGTTAGAGGAAAGCTCACGTCAATACACCGCCTTCACAATACCGAACCGGGCACTTTACCAATATAAAGTGATGCCTTTTGGTTTGTGCAACGCCCCACAGACTTTATGTAGACTTATGGATCGTGTCATACCGTCTTATTTGCGCACAAGAGTATTCGTTTACCTCGATGACCTGCTAATTCTTTCCGAAGATTTTGAATCGCATATTGCTTTAATACAAGAGGTAGCATTGAGACTACGTAAAGCGAATCTTACGATTAATGTAGCTAAATCTAAGTTCTGCATGCAGGAGATTAAATACCTCGGCTTTATTAGTGGATACGGACAAGTGAAAACCGATCCTGGAAAAATTTGTGCAATAAACGACTTTCCGATTCCAACAACAGTTAAACAATTAAGGAGATTTTTGGGACTGACTGGCTGGTATCGACGTTTTATTGAAAATTATGCCACCATTAGCTGTCCATTAACAGAACTCTTAAAAAAGAACCGATCTCTTAGTTGGAACAAAGAGGCAGACTATGCTTTCTCAGAACTGAAACGAAGATTAACTTCAGCACCTATTTTGATCACTCCCGATTTTAAGAAACCGTTTATTTTATTATGTGATGCAAGTTTAGTAGGTATAGGATGTATGTTAGCTCAAACTAATTCCGAAGGCATAGAACTACCGATAGCTTACATGTCAGAAAAACTGAACAAAGCTCAAAGAAAGTATACGATATCAGAACTCGAATGTTTGGCAGTAATTAAAGGAATTAAGAAATTTAGAGCATACATTGAGGGACAAACTTTTCTAGTAGTTACCGATCACGCTTCTCTAAAATGGCTTATGAAACAGAAAGACCTTTCCGGTAGATTAGCGAGATGGGCAATTAACTTACAAGCTTTCTCATTTGAAATCGTTCATCGTCCTGGTTCTCAAAACATTGTAGCGGACTCATTATCGCGACGAGATGAAGTTTCAGAACTTTCAGAAATAAAACCTATGATAGATTTGTCGTCTAAATATTTTGAATCAGATGAATATCGTGAACTGGCAAAACGCATTACAGACAACCAGTCCAGATTGCCTGATTTGCGCGTAGACAGCAAATATGTTTATAAGCGAACAGAGCACGCAAGCGGAAATGAAGCGCAGGAAAACGATTCTTGGAAATTATGGATTCCATCCAGTCTTACCGAAGACATAATAAAGACAGCACATAATCCCCCGAACTCAGCACATTGTGGCATTGGCAAAACTAGTGATAAGATTAGAAGATACTTCTTTTGGCCCAACATGGCATCCCAAATAAAAAAATATATTGACAGTTGTTCGACTTGTGGGTCTACAAAAAGCGGCAACAAGATTCTTCGACCTCCCATGGGAAAGCCCATGACATCCGATAGACCGTTAGCACCAGTCTTCATCCCAGCTAAGGTGTTGAGGAAGGTCAGTTCGTCGTATTATGAATTAGCTAACGAGCAGAATAAATCTCTCGGTGTATATCATTTGAAAGACATAAGCACCTAAATTAGCTAAAGAGGTCCTTTTTCAGTTCATGACTCCGTCAGTAGGCTTCCGTAGCATTAACTGTGGTGTAGTAGCCCTCTTTAATAATAATAATTTTAATTGCATTGCGAAAAGAATATTTTTTTTTGTTTGTTTGCAAGAATAAATGAATAACCCCCCTTGCGTACTACGCACATGTCTTCACTTGGTACGATTCTTACTCTCATTTCGCACAGCGAACGCAAAGCGTAAGCAAAGAAGAGAGCATGGAAAAGATCCGTTAGAATTCGTTCGCATGCATTGCGTTTGCTTAGAAACAGAATTTTTGGTACAGGCTTTTTCATTTAATTTGATACTTGGATTGCGAAAAGACGTGAATATTAATATTCACATAAATATATGTATATACATATATATTTGTGAAACACGTGCATATTACATAATTATTAAAAAGTACAGTACTGCACAAGGCAGTTATATACATATTTGGCTAAAGTGAATAAAAATATTAGTGAATATTCGAAGAATAAGGTGATATAAAATTAAATTTAGTGAAAATATTAGAATTTAAACCCCGTTATATTTCAGTTAAAATTTATATTTTGGTCGCGTGGCGTCGACCAAGAAACTTTTGGCTTTCAAGCAGCCTTGGATTTTTCAATTTCGTTGGGACAATTTGGTTAATTGTTCCCCAGCCCAATCGCTGATATTTTCTTCGTTGGAACATCGTTAAATAACCAAGACACCAGCGAGCCTCGGATTTTCTTTATCAACCCTTCCATTTCATCAATAATCATCGCCATGGGCCAGACTAAATTAGTCTGGTGATGAAATGACGCAATTCCCCGGCTAATACCAACATTATACACCCAATTTGAGCGAGATCTACTACTTTTCGATTTCTTCTTGGTGCATATGCATACTTAGTAGTAGTTCTGCTACCTTTTCTTGTTTCATCTTTACGCAAAGTATGGAGTAGCAGCCCTTTGGTTTGGATCCTACTTTTTCTTGTTGCACCACGGCAACACCTTTTCATACTTCTCTTTTTTTTTTCTCTTCTCTTTGATTAATGTAAAATTTTTGCTTAACTAAAAGAAATTTAAATGAATTATTAGTTTAAGTAACGTAACGAAACTTTAAATATCGTTAAAATTAAGTCCCTATTCGGTTAAGTAAAATCAGTTTTCCTTAGTGGAAAACCTAATGGGTATGTAATGCGTTGAGATTGGCTTGTTGCATTTAATTTTTCTAATAACTAAATTATACAGCAAATCCCTGCAGCATCGATGGGCCCAGAGATCGCACCGTTGGATAAATCGTGAGTTAACACACACATGTATATACTATAAATATTTGTTTCATTGCCAACTGGCACACGCGGCCACATAACCCAAATCTCTTTTGAATTACTATGAATTTTTTTTGAATCTATATTTGCTCTAATTATCGTATTTAAATTTATCTTGCTATATCTTTTTGCATATCTTTATTTTGTAATTTCTTAGAAAATTAAGTCATGAAAACCCTTTGTTTGGAATTAAACCAGTAACTTGAAATTTCGTCATGTTTGTGTAAACTAATTCATTGAGGAGTCCGTCGCCTGAATCCATGACTATGCTGCCGTTACAAATCGTCTAAGATCATTTAAGAGTCTGTTAAGGGGCAATCAATCAAACCCAATAGGTTGCCAAGGTAGGGTGGGTACAGAAAGGGTTAGCGAACAACACCTTTAGCTAATCTGCAGAGAAGTCGTCCGCACAATTAATAGTATCCCGATATGGTTCAATATTTTGCTTTTTACATCCTTTTAGTTTCTGATAGTGCACTTATATTTTTTCTGTATGATCCGTGCGTATGCATAGAGTAGGAAAGAACCCCCCCTCATCCGACGAGCTAAGCAAGAGCAACGCTAGAAGTGCGCGACCCCGATCTTTAGCATACACTTGTGTTATCGTTAGCAAGGTAGAAAAATTAGGCAGCTAACAACTACACGTGCACATGTTCATCACTACAGAAATTATGCATGAAAATATGGAATCCAGCAATACAGGCACAGCACACCTACACTATTTGTGTGCAGATTGAGCGCAGGTACCGGTGGATGATGCGAGCGCGCTCTATGATGTTGGACGGCGGAGCGTATCTCGGGAGAAGCCGACGACAAGCAGAGAAACGAAAAAGCCAAAGTGATGGTTATGTATGTCGAACGGGGGGTAGTGGGGGCTGTGTGCATACCAAGTCAAACCAATATCGTCGATCAAGTTCGATCGATGGGCAAAGGGGGGTATGGGCAAGCCGAAGAAGGGGGAAATTGAGTCTTGGGGAAGCCCTGTCTACGAGGCGAATAACGTATTGATGACGTAGACGAACGAATTTAGTTAATGTTGACTTAAATTAACTAAAACAAAACAAACGAAAATCAATATACTTTTCGGATGAAGTAAAATATCCATGCATTGGGAGAAGAGCAACAATTCCCAAAAGTTGAGAGAATGAGCGAAATGGAAAACATTTGAAAGAGCAGCGTCGCCTAGCAACCAAAGAGGACATGCGACCATAGCAGAGAAATCAAGTATTGGAGAGAAAAGGATGGAAGCCGCATAGCAACAGAGGCGCTATTTGGGCAGAGCAGAGAAACAAGCACAAGAATTCAATGGGCGCACAGCAGGCCAGAAAGTGGATGCGGTTGCGCCAAGGACTTGTTCGGGACTTTCACCACACATGGCAACAGCGTGGATGAAAGCGACGGGTCGATGGAAATTCACCGGCTGTATAGCGGTATCACACCAAGTGATCCTAGAGGCCCAGAATGCCTATATAAGGCGAGCAGCGAGTCATGACATGATCAAGTCGTCAAGATCAAGGTATCAAGTCGTCGAGTCAAGATGAAGGCAGCAAGAAGCGAAGCAACAAATCTTTTTTGGCCTTACGAGTAACCTTAAGAGTATTCGGCGCCTAGCAATCTACAAGTACGACCAAATCATCGAGTTATAAGGCCTTACGAGTAACCTTATTATTCACAAGCAGCAACAAATCCGAATATAAAATTAATAATTACGCAGCCAAATCAGTGTAAAATAATATATAAATATTCCACCAAAACCCAAGGTATACAAATAAACACCAACATACATTTATACATATAAATCATTGTGTTATAATTTCACCGGGGCAAAAAATTCAATTTTTCAACCTCGACCTAAAGATTGAAATTATCCTGAAGGACGAAAAAGGATCGTTACAACTGCATACTTCTGCAACTGAAAAGGATCACATACTGCAATAAGCTACGCAGCATAAGTGAAACCGAAATCCAACAAGAAATAAAACCACAGAACGTAAGTGAAGCCGAAATCCAACAAGAAATAAAACCACAGAACGTAAGTGAAGTAAGAAAAATTTTGAAACAACAACTAAATACCACAAACAACGATATCAGCATTAACACAATGGACTTATCACTCTAACGTTTGCAACGCTCTAACAACTCTGATAGTCAATTAAAATTAGCTACGAAACTGTTCGCGTTCGACCCTATATTCTATTGCCGCTACGATGCAAAAAATTCATTCGCTTTGGACACCAGACAACCATTTGCAAGAATATCACTGAAACGTGCAAAAACTGCACAGGACAAAAGCATGCCATCGAAGGAGAATTTTCCTAAAACCCACTAAATTGTATCAACTGAAGCAAGAATCCTTAAATTAATCACCAACATAGCCCACTCGATCGCAAGTGCCCCACATTCCTAAAACAGCAAGAACTAACGTCTAACATCCGCAAAAGCACTTGGTAAACAAATTATGATGTTGGGTACGTCCAATCCATTGGTCCCTGTTGGGGATAGCCGCTAATAGGATCCAACTCAGAAGATGATTTAGGTAGATTACGGTGAGATACAATTAAGTATCTGGATTACTGTCCTTGTGGCTCAGCAATATATTAAAGATTATTAATGTGATTACGGCCAAGCGATTATACAAAACTGAATATATTTAAAGAAATAAAATAGAACTAAACCTAAGTACATAGTGTACTAAGGAATATGAATATGTAAGGAATATGAATCTAAAGCTAAATACATAAGAAGTAAATATGCAAGGCGTATGGTCATGGTCATGCTATGGGCTCTTTGTCAGACGCTGTGTCAGCGTATTTCAATCAGCGGCTGCACTGATTGCTCGAAGGCTTAGTGCGAGGGCAGTTCGTTAGATTGTTTGTTAACTTCTCCCCTCCTAAGTTTATTGCAGTCTTCGGTGATGCATGACTCTTGGACGAATCTTTGGACGATGGTGCTATCGGACTGAAATAACAATGAATATTAAGCTAAAAGGCAACTATGTTGATATAGTTAAAAAAAATCGTATATAGTAAATGGCCGTATAATGGGGCTATGATAGATTATGAACCAAATTTAGGTATTTTTATACCCTTGCAGAGGGTATTATAAAATTGGTCAGAGGTTTGTAGGAGACGTTTCCGACCCCATAAGGTATACATATATGTTCTTGATCAGCATACGAAGCTGAGTCGATATAGCCATGTCTGTCTGTCCGTCTGTCTGTGCAAATCAACTTCACGCTGCCATCTTACGAGCTATCGGGATGAAACTTGATATTTGAGTTACTTATATCCCGGACCAGATAAAGATATAAAAATTGTCAGGATCGGACCACTTTATCATATAGCTCTAGAAAAAAAAAATGTTCATAAAAAATTGGAGTATCCCCATGAAATTTACCAATATGATAGTTTTCGATATTTCAATCAGATCGTATAAGTATAACACAAGTTACAGTCAATATAAATCGGCTCTACTACGTCATTGCTTGAAACACACAGAGCAGCTGGGCACACGCATACACACACAGGCATGCAGCATGGGGAAAAAGAAGAAAAAGAAATGGAAATGATATTTGGAAGGTTTTGTCTGAGCATTGATGAATTGATGATAAAGAAAAAGAGTTTGGAACATGAAAAAATATTATGGCCAAGGACTGCAAGGGTATGTAATACCTATGGTCAAACCACGAGGTCTTTATGATTGATATCAAAAATCTATTTACTCCAATTTTCACTTTTTTGTGATTTTCAACAGTGTAAATTTACCTTTTCCCTTTTTTTTTTTTTTTGAGTGACGAAAGCAATTTTCTTTAATTACAAGTTATTCGCCGTTAAGTCAGAGAACGAAAAGAGGTGGAAGTTCTTATATACCCTTTTAATCCTATTCTTAAAGCCCTATTTTGATCCCACTCGATAGTTGGCGATAAACCCAAATGTGCGTCGGATGATTGGAATTTCAGTTGCACACAAACATTACAGTGAGAAAAATAATGCTAACATTCAAAAACTAAACAACAACAAACGAAACTAACGAAAGTTACCAAAAGCGAAATTATATATCATATCGTATGAATTTCGACAGCGCACAGTGGGGCCTTTTGGCATTTGACATTTCAAAAATCATAGCTTTTAAACCGATAAAGCGATTTTAAAACTTTAAAAAGCTCATGATACAGAATACCTCAAGCTTCAAAATGAATGCTTGCCAAGAGTGCTAGGTGTTTGTGCTGTAATATTGAAGGTCAAAGTCAGAAGAAAATATTTCCAAACATGTTTTTCCTCTAAAAATGGAGCGAAACTTGGTTTTTTCAATCACAAACGGAATTTGTCATTATTTTAAATGACTGTAACATCTTTCAATGTTTTGTTTTGATTTTCTAACATAATTACAATAAGGAAAAAATACAAAATTTTTACATATTTTTAGGTTAATTTCGAAAATTTGCTATTGATGGCTGATTTGTTTTCAAAATAATTTTCAATATTTACATCAATATCTAATAAACTCAACATTTCGTTGCTATTTTCCAAATCCTTTCGTGATTGCACGTGTCTCAGTGATGCAATAAGTGGGTCCGAAGAGGCTGGCAGCATGTTAAAAAGGACTTCATTTTGTCTAACACGAGAAGTTTTTAATGCATTAGTATATCTGAACTTTTTGTAGTCCTTTTTGACACTTCTGTGCTTCTTTGGATATTCTATTAAATCCTTTCCGTGAGCCAAAATCCTATCTACCTTTGGGACAATTTTTTTTGGTTTTTGATGGTTAAACTTCTTCCTTCTCCGAATCTCGTACAGTCCTCAAGCCAAACTTCATTGTTTTCACGAAATGTGTCAGAAATCTCTCACTTGCAACCAACTTTTGCCTTAAGTAAGAGTGTGTATATTTGATTTTTACCTAAAGCTCCGTACTAGAGTTTTCGAATGAAATGACCATCTCCTTCAGCAAACCCATTTGAAAATCATTTGGGTTTTCACAGTCATGGAAAACTTCAAACATCCTTTCATTCTTTTACAACATTTTTGCACTAATAAAAATAAACTGTCTTGAATTATATTGACAAATACTATTCAGTTATGAAGCTAAATATAAACTGTCGCCAACTAGAGAAATATTCAGCGCTTTATTATATTTTTTGAATTATCTAGGTTGAACGCAAAATCGGTATTACACTTTTTTTTAATTATTAGGTAATAATTAATATTTACACCCAATTGGGTAAACGGAAATAAAAAGGACCAACCTGCAACTAGGACCAATTTTTCATCAACTTAAATAACATTTACCTGCCTTGTCAGTTTTTCCAAAGCAGGTAAATAGCAATCTAACATTGTAGAAAGGCATATACAGTAGAATCCTCTTAAACCGACTCCGTCCGGCTAAAGCGACTAAAGTTCGATGATGGTTGGTCCCCATACAAACATATATGAAAGGGCCTCCGGTTAGTACGTCTCCGCTTATAGCGACGAACTGCCTCTAGCGACGATATTTTTCACAGCTCAACCGGTTATAACGACGTTTCGAGAGTACGTGGGTGTATGTATTTGTCAGTGATCTTTTGTGCCTCTTATTTTTAGATGTCGCCTTGGCAACGCAGCAATAATTCTAAAAAAACGAGAGCCAAAGTACAATGTCGACGTCAAACGAATCTTCACCAAGTGCAGCTTATGAAATTTTTGTTTTGATTAAAAATATAACTTGTTATTTAGAAATATATTACAAACATCACAACCACAATAAATAAAAAAAAAAAGTTTTTTTCTTTTATCTAGGCCGCGTAATATCTAAAAATATTAAGAAAAATCAAAATATTTGTGTGTTCTGGATGTGATTATAAAAAGTCTTTTACCTTATACCAATCTTTGATCCATAAAGCATGGAATACGAAAATAAAAAATTATAGGATCGTATTAAGTTTTAAGTTATTGCTAAAAAACGATGTCGGTGTCGCAAGTTTCGGCAGATTGGGACCATATACATACATCTGATAGGTAAATATTTCACCTACCTAGTGTATGTAGTCCAGTTGATACCTCTTAGTTCTGTTCCACCAAAGCTCAACAAACGCCGATATTTAGTGTTTTTTTTAACGCTTCTAGTTTAATAACGATTTAGGTAATTATAAGATTTATAAAACATAGTACCAATAAAGAACATACTTTTCAGATAAAATAAAATATTCGATTGTTGAGAGCGCTTAATATTAAGTTTTAAAGCTGAGATTTTTTGTAAAAGTTATCAGTTATTCCCATTTACTAAATATGTCTCAATTTTGGGCGCGTCTAGCACTCATGAATCTCAACAGATTTAAAAAATTTTTTGGATTCACGTTGGAAATGAAGTGGCAGGCGGGCATAATCATAGCAATCGGGCAGTAGATAGTGATCGAGACAGAACGACACGCAGCGGCCGTACCTATCTGGTCGACTCACTCATTGGCAAATAAAGAGAAGCGTTGACTCAAAAAGCACTCGCAATCGAGTGCCAAATTATCACTAAGGCCATTTAAATAATATAAAATATATGTATTCTTAACACAAAGAAACATTGTTAATAAAATAAGACTAAATAAGGAAATCACATCCTTTAATAATATTGAAATAAATAAACCGGGATAAAGTAAAATCCCACATTCATATTCTCCGAATATTTTCTATCGCTTGCATATATCATTTTTGCCAAACTCGATCATGAAAAAATTGATTTTTGCAACGCTATCCGAGCAGAGGCCCAACTGTGCAGCGTCCCATTCTTCATTAAATGTACAATAAAACTAAATATAATGAAGTAAGTAAGTCGCCTCGCCGACTTTCGACCACCAAATGTATGTTTGTTAAATTCCCATTATAGCGTGTGCTATCTCGCTCACCTTTAGAAAAACACACGAGAACTCTACCGCCGCCACTTGCTTACGGACCGCCAAATTTGGTCACTGTAGTTCTTATAGTCTCCGAGATCTACGTGTTTATATGGACAGACTAGACAGCTAGATCGACTTGGCTGTTTATCCTGATCAAGAATATATAAGTTAACAATTAGCACTTAATATAGGATATTTTATAAGTTTATAATCTACCCTCGCTATCGCGTGCTCTATAAGTTAAGTAGCAGCCCTCGCGATTGCGACATTGCATAAATTGTATCAGCGCGCTATAGCTGCAATGGTCAGCGACGGTAACCGGTCACTTTTGTTTTGCTGCAAGAGTTTCCGTTATCGCCAAAGATTTGCTGAGTCGGCTTGCCGACCATGACATTGTGGCGTGATGCGAATTTTGGCTTAGCTTAAGTGAAATATTCTATGTTTTAAGAAATCAGTTTGAATATAGCGCTCTTCCAGTAAGTCGCTTAAATAAATATTCACTCCGGCACTTAGCCGTAAAATAATTTGTTTTATTGTCTGAGCCCGAGGCCAGCAATAAGAGTCACAGTTCGCCTCTCAACCTAATCTTCACCCTCAACAGGACTGGAGAATCTTAATTGGCGCCCAACTAGTGGTCGGACTCCACAACCAATAACAACCAAACAGCAGCACAGGAGCTGCAACAACCAACAGCAATTAAGACAGCAGCGAGGGAGCTGCGAGTGACCAACCTTATAAAGAAATTTTTTTTTGGTGTTAGTTGAATCATGTAAGTGGATACTCTAGCCAAAATTGTTTCTTCAAATACAAAAGTCTTAATTTTTTATAAAAATTAGTTAGTACTTGTGAGCATTTTATATTGCAACAGATCATAATTAATAACAATAATCTGAACCAGGTTGCTGAAACTCGTGAGAGTGACTGCCTTGAGAATTCTAGTTAAAACAATTTATCATCCAGATCGTTAATAAAATTAATTTGTGTTACTTTCTATGTGTCTAAAATTGTGCTATATCAATACATACAGTTCTCGTGGTTCAGAGCTACGACGTAATTCGATCCATCTTTTGACGGTCTGTTTTGCTTTTCGCGGCCACTGGCCTGCGCATGTTTCAGTTCAGCCAATATAGAACACCTCGCAAGCAGTTCAGCGACTCAGATTCCGACTGTGACATTCGCATCGAAGCCTCGGCTACAAGACCTCTCCCTGCAGTTTCCGCCCCATTAGGTAAAATGGATCCAGATCAGCTTAGGGAAATAATAAGGTCGGCTGTCAGCAATGCTATAGCTGAACAGGCCGCTGCAAACGAGCAGAGGGAGCGAGCATTGACTCAAAGAATTAATGAGTTGGCTCAACAAATAGCAGCAGCAAATGTATCTTGGAGGCAGGCCGCATTAGCCGCTTACGAGATCTTCAGACCACATAATAGCAGTTCTCGTCATTACCAGGCTGTTATCATTATAAGAAGCAAGATCAGAAACGCTCAGACGATGCTCAGAGCTAGGGAGAACGCAAATCGGCAGAATAGGGTCTTCGACGTTGGTGACAGAGTTTTGGTCAAGTCCAACCGACGGCTCGGAAACAAACTCACACCTTTATGTGATGAGAAGGCAGTGGAAGCAGACCTGGGGACCGAGGTCCTCATTAGGGGGAGGGTGGTCCACAAGGACAACCTAAGGTGACTCCCTTGTTTTTTTTGTACACCTTTTTTTATGCCACTAGGCAAACTCGTATAAGTTAGATATAGTTGTTCAACTTACTTTTAGCCACTTGGCATAATTTTTATAAACTTTCTTGGTGGTGGACCGTAAAAAGAAAAACAAAACACTAGAGTTCAGGACCAGCTTAACCAATTAACAATCACTGTCAACAAAATTCTCAAGATAGCCAAAGACTCACAACAGGATGCTAATGATGGAGTTGCAAAATTTAATGCTTGCTATTACTCTGGCAAAGGCCAACATTGTTAGCCCAAACATTTTGGACCACTCAGATTTGAAATCAATTTGGCTAGAGGAACCCACTAACACTCCCATAGGAGGTCTTATGTCCGTTGCGTCCGTAAAAGTTCTTCAATCCATTAACACTGTTTAAGAATAAACATCGTGTTCATCTGAAGCGGCTTCACCAAATCAGATGCACTAAAGAAAATATAATACAACTGTACTTTGGCACAAACAACTAACCTAGCATATGACTAGAATTACAATCAGCCACACGCGTTGTGGGAAAAACACTTGTAATTGTAAACTAACCCAAACGATCACGACGGCAGGATGTCAAGTGTCCGACGCCGTGCCCAAAATAATAATAATTTTTCAACCCCCGAATGCGTGGGTGTGAGTTGTACTAGAATAAGATCTCCTTAAGAACAATTGTTACCTCCTAGAGCCTAAGATTTCCTATATAAACTCCGTACTTTAGTAAATAAAATCAGTTCATATTTTGAATTCAACGAATGAAGATTGGGTTATTTTCCTTCTCTCCGGGAATCCCTATTCAAACACCATACACTTTATAATTAAATTCCCCCAGATTGAAAGAGCTTGCAGATCACGATTTATCCTGTTATGCACAAAAACTTCATAGTGCGATTGTTTGACAACGTCATAGCCGAATGCGATGGAGAGACCCACACACTGCAGAGTTGCGCCGCTTCACCTGGAGCCACATTTTGTCGTCTGGCTTTGGAAAGTTCATGTGCCAAAGAGCTCCATGCAGGTGTCACTGCACACTGCGAGATCCAGCCAAGCTACCTGGAAATAATCACCCATGTAGATGACGGAATCATCATCCTCAACGACGGGTCCGCAAGGATTCAGGTGGACAACGGCACTGAGATCCAGGTACAAGGCACGCATCTCATCACGTTCGGAGACCGAGTCGCAATTAACGTGACTCGTCGAGAAGTCGTCGCCGGGATTGGGTCGGCCGAGGACGGCCTTATACTTGAAGGGGGAGTAGTTAACAATTAGCACTTAATATAGGATATTTTATAAGTTTATAATCTACCCTCGCTATCACGTGCTCTATAAGTTAAGTAGCACGGTAACCGGACACTTTTGTTTTGCTGCAAGAGTTTCCGTTATCGCCAAAGATTTGCTGAGTCGGCTTGCCGACCATGACATTGTGGCGTGATGCGAATTTTGGCTTAGCTTAAGTGAAATATTCTATGTTTTAAGAAATCAGTTTGAATACAGCGCTCTTCCAGTAAGTCGCTTAAATAAATATTCACTCCGGCACTTAGCCGTAAAATAATGTGTTTTATTGTCTGAGCCCGAGGCCAGCAATAAGAGTCACAGTTCGCCTCTCAACCTAATCTTCACCCTCAACAGGACTGGAGAATCTTAATTTATATACTTACTTGTATACTCACTTACTTATGGGGTCGGAAATGCCTTCTTTTGCCTGATATTACATTTTTACCCTATGGGTGCATGATATAAAAACGCAAAGTTGTTTAATCTTTAAACACCCATAGACAAAGACTAACGATTGTTTCATAAAAAAAACAGTTATTGCCAATTTATATGGTTATAAAATTCAAATGTTTCAAATGCCTTTTTGCGAAATGTAGTACAGTAAGCCGTTTCACAAATTTATTAATCTTTTATTTTATTTCTTAGTGAATTATTTCGAAAATTACATTCAATCCGGACGAAATATGACAAGTTTTGCCTAATTTTTCATTAATATCATTAAACATAATAAAAACATGACGCGGTTGCGTCAACTGTTTTATTCGTTGAGCCCAATTATTGTATTGTATTGTATTGTATTAAAGTATAGGATATAGTTATAAACTATCAACCTAATATTATTTTATAAGCACTGGCAACTTAGGCCTTCGGCTTAGACGAAAACTACATCCATACACTAGCCTGGGTTTCGAACCCGGAACCTCGTTGTTCAGTTGACTAAATGACTGGGCCACTTAGACAACTCATCTACCGAGGACTGCGAGCAATGAATTTATTATTGATATTTCGTTTAATTGTAAGGCACTATCGTAAATTTTTATAAAGTTATTGCCTTCTATTATTAAGTCGTTGATTACGCAATTTTGATTAAGTTTAGTTTTTGGTAAATTCCATGTTACAATTATGTTTGCTTCAATGTAATTAGTTTGAAAATTCTTATATACACTAAGACGTATTTACAAGTGGTTGGGAGTTGATTTAAAATGGCTATTAACTATGCAACAAATTAAAGGTTATTAAATCAAACCGAACCGGACCTTATTTTTTTGAAAGTACATGTATTGAAAAGCAAAACCCTATTTGGGTTTTTCAAAGTTAGCTCGTTTTTTTTTTATGGCGAGTTGAAATTTTTAATTTTGGGGGTATTTTTTAGTTTGTCATATGAGCTAAATATGACTTATATATCGATTTCTTCTTTATGTATACGACCTTAATCATCCTCATTTGTTGTATAAATATTGTTAATGGTTAAATAAATTCATTTTATGAATGTTATATAACCCAAAATGACTTTTACAGCTACAGTTCTAGAAAAAATTACAATAAGCCCTTTTTTAGAGTAGAGCAGAGAAAATCAGAAATGTTAGCATCTTTTTTAAAATCCCATAACTTGTTAGCAACAGGTACAAGAGTCACAGCGTATCGAAATCGCAAGGAACACTTCAAAAAGTTTTTTATGGTGAACCAAGAAAATACTTTTGACTATTGTCACGATATTTTGTCTCTCATGAATTCAATGGGTGTTCAGTACAGGCCAAACTATTGGAGACTATTTATTAATAGTTCAAAATTTACCTTGAAAGCCGTATTGCTTGAAAAAAACAATTCAAAGCCATCGATCCGCATTGCATATGGAACTGATACTAAAGAGACGTTTTGAAAAAATTAAATGGATTTAAGAATTGGTGGAATACAAAAAACACAATTGGCGTGTGTGTCGCGACTTGAAAGTCGTTGCCATGCTAACCGGACTCCAAAGCGGCTACACTAAACACATGTGTTTTTTATGCGATTGGGACACTTGGTTCAAGGGCGATCAGTACAAAAAAAAAATTGGAAAATAAGAGCTGAATGTGAGAAAAAGGATGCCAACAGAATTCATAAAGAACTCGTATCTCTAGAAAAAATCATTTTCCTCCACTTTACATCAAACTCGGGATTGTCAAAAATTTCTTAATGGTTGTCGGTAGAAGAGAGGATGTATTTTGCTGTTTACAACGAATCTTCCGTAAAAAGAATGCTTGATTCATTTTCGAAATTGGAGTCCACATGTCGCTGAAAATTCACTTTCTTCACCACCATTTGGACCAATTTAGTCGACAGCTATCGACTGAATCAGATGAACAGGGAGAGCGGTACCATCAAGTTGCCTTGCCATTTGAATTGAGGTATCAGAGAAAACGAGCTCCATATGCTATACTGGCCGAAATATGTCCACCAACATATTAGCATAAGCAAATATTTCAAATCGGAGAAGATGAAAATCAAGGTGAAGAAGTGCAGGAAGGTGAACGCGACGGAATGGAGTTCTCCACTGACGAATCGGATTACTTTGATCTTGATGAAGGAAATGAACTACAACCAAAAAGAACTCGTTTCTAATTTGCAATATTTTTATTTTAAATTAATCTTGATATTATTCTATCAATAAATAGTTATAGATTAAAAATACTTCCAAAAATACTCTAAAAAAGGGCTTAATTGTAATTTTTTCTAAAACTGTAGCTGTAAAAGTCATTTTGGGCTATATAACAAATAAATTTATTTTGTTATATACACAACCCGGAATGAATCCAGATCATGTACATCCCCTCTTAGTCAAAGAATCTTCTTTGATCCAAGAAGAGGACAGGCTCAGCCTATATAGGTAGTTTCTCTCGCAGTCCCTAATCATCAGATGTTATGATGGGCAAGAGTACCACAAATTAAGCCAAAGCCAACACATATACAGGCTTAATGTATCGAGAAGTTTGGTCCGGGTAGGAACCAAACTCCCCAACCAGTCTTTGGGGAGGTTCTTTGGACCATCATTACTCAATACATCCGTAGTACATAAAATAAAACAAAGTCCCTAGATCACGAATATTACACAATTACTTAGCCAAAAGAGATGAACTAGAAGGATAGAGAAAAAGAGTATATTAGTATCGCACGAATAGGGAAGCTATGAGGATGTTATTATAGCTTCGCGTCTAAACCCTCCCAACCAATGATTTTCCTTTCGCAAGATTCTGGAAAATCCCAACACAAATTCAGCTCAGATTACACAACTTTTACTCAAACATTACAAAAATGATATTTATTCACAAGGGGTACGGAATACCAAAATACTTCAATAAGTCGGAAACATAATCCGAGTTGACTAAACTAAAATGATGATTCTTATAGTAAACGGTAATCAAATTAAATAATTGGATCATTTCATGCATCCAAATGCCAAATTCGGGATAATATGTTTTGTTTAATTGAATCTTAATTGTAAGGTGGATATATATAAATTTGTAGATATTCAAAAATAAAAATGTCAATTGGAATTTGAAAGTCTCCAATTTAAATTGCGATATTATTATAAATAACTGTACGCTCGCTCACACAGTCAAAGGCGATTCTTAATATCGTTTTAATTTTTCAACAATGATTGGCAATTTTCTTTTTCTTTAATATTTTGTTTTAGCTCTACGGTACTTCAGAGAGTTTTTTTTTATTCGCTGATCAGTTGACACTGAACTCGCTTTCTTTTTGCATACAAACAGGGAAATACCAGAATGATCATGATTTATGTCAAGAACTTACGACTTACCCATCCGGTCCGGTCCGTCGAAGGCCTTCGTCGTCCGCTGGATGATGCTTAGGAATAAAATGTTAAGTTAAATCAAGCGACTGGCATTCCTATGCAACAAATTCGGTCTAAGGGACTCTCAATCCGCAACGAAGAAACTTCTCTGCCCGTATCTGATTCGGGCGGCTATTCCAAGCTAGTTGACTTTTTCCGAAATGTCTCTATGCCCTTCACGGTGTGCAGCTTTTGAGCCCCCGGTGTCTCAAAAATTATCCCGCACGCGCACGATGCCACTTCGCTAGGGTTGCACTAGTAAAACTATCGAACTTTTAAGCTAAGCTGATTTTTTTTTTATCGACACAATTACCCACCACTTACTGAACTACAAACTAACGCCTTAAAATTTAAAAATAAAACTAACGGCAGAAACTGGGCAATACAATTTAACCATTAACAATATTTATACAATAAATGAGGATGACTTAGGTCGTATACATGAAGAAGAAATCGATATCTAAGTCATATTTAGCTCATATCACAAACTAAAAAATATCCCCAAAATGAAAAATTTTAACTCGCTATAAAAAAAAAAAAATTAGCTTACTTTGAAAAAACCAAATAGGGTTTTGCTATTCAATACATGTACTTTCAGAAAAATAAGGTCCGGTTCGGTTTGATTTTTGGTATTGCACAGTGTTATACATTCATTAGTTTCTATTTGTTTTGTACTTTTATTGAACAAAGTATTGTTGTCAAAATAGTATTTATTGTATGAATTTTCTGTCAAAATATTTTTATTTTCATCTGGATAAGAAAGTATCTCAAAGATTGGGTTTTTTTTTATTTTTTCTTGTGGAATGTTTGAATTGATAAATATCTCTTTTGAATTTGGTTTAAGCCAGGTGAATGTTTTTGTATTCAATAGTCTTTCCGAATTAACATGACTTAAGTGATTATGTTTTAAAAGTTTCGGGTTGAAAATTCATTGTCTAGTGAGCTGCATGCCCATTTCTATGTCTTAAATGTATTCTGTGAAATGCTCAAAATTAAAGATTAGAACTTCTAATTTTACCGATTTTTCCTTTCTTCCTTGAGGTTGTTTAGTACTTCTAGACCTTTGTTAATAGTGTCTATTACGTAATTTAGTTCGTTTGCTTGTACGCTATTGCTTTCAAGATTATTTATTTTTTCTTCTAATTAATTTATCGTCCTGATCAAGAATACCAAAAAGATATTTAAATATTGAACCAATTCCGTTAATTAGTCCTCGTTTGTTACGTTTTACAATTTGTATTCCATTAACTTCCCTACTTAGTTTTTCTGTTAAGTATTGAATATGGATTATGTCTTTAAATTCCTGTGCTTGTTGCATTAAATTGTTATATGTGTAGGAATTTGTACTATTTTATATATTTATTTGTAGTATTTTAGTTTATTTTAACGTAAAACTATTTATTGGATTATTTTAATTAGATTTAGTTGGAAATTGGTCGTCTTTACTGCTTCGCGTCGTTTCGTCTTTCGTCTTTTTTGCAACCGCTCTCGCTCGTCTCTTCGGTTCGACTGCCTCGTCTTTGACTCGTCTTTAGCTCAATTCGCCCCACTCAGCAGAGTTGCCAGACCCAATCCCACAACTCGGCCATCCTAACGGGTGTTTTTTTAAGCGTTTGGTTTTTAAAATTGAAATGAAACACACAAAATTTGAATATTATTGTTAAATTTTTATTTGAGATGATAAAACAAACTCTGCCAATTACTTTTTAAAAATGACTTCATGTAAATGTTGGCCGCGACTGCGTGTTAAGTGATCAACACGGAAGGTCCAATTTTGCACCACTTTTTCCAGCATGTCTAAGGGAATTTCGCCAATAACACGACTGATATTGTCTTCCAATGCACCAATTGACGTTGGTTTGTCCTGGTAAACTAATGACTTTACATATCCCCACAAAAAATAATCCAGTGGTGTAATGTCACATGACCGCGGTGGCCAACTGACGGGTCCAAAACGAGAGATTAATTGTTCACCGAACTCATCTTTCAATAGGTCCATTGTCTCACGTGCTGTGTGGCATGTGGCACCGTCTTGTTGAAACCACATATCAACCAGATCATTATCTCTCATTTTGGGCAAAAAAAAGTCTGTTATCATCGAACGATAACGCTGTCCATTGACGGTGTCGTGGCGACCGTTATCGTCTTTGAAGAAAAATGGTCCAATGATAGCGCCAGCCCATAAACCGCACCCGTCAGTTGGCCACCGCGGTCATGTGACATTACACCACTGGATTATTTTTTGTGGGGATATGTAAAGTCATTAGTTTACCAGGACAAACCAACGTCAATTGGTGCATTGGAAGACAATATCAGTCGTGTTATTGGCGAAATTCCCTTAGACATGCTGGAAAAAGTGGTGCAAAATTGGACCTTCCGTGTTGATCACTTGAAACGCAGTCGCGACCAACATTTACATGAAGTCATTTTTAAAAAGTAATTGGCAGAGTTTGTTTTATCATCTCAAATAAAAATTTAACAATAATATTCAAATTTTGTGTGTTTCATTTCAATTTTAAAAACCAAACGCTTAAAAAAACACCCGTTAGTATGCATTCGCCTCGAATGCATCCTGGTCGTCTATGTCACAGGGAACCCACGGCTTCATATAGGCAGCGCAAGTCGTAGTTCGCCTAGGACCATCGTTGAACAATGTATCTTTGACCACGTCGTATGTATCTCTGGCCTTTACCATGGTAATGCGGTACGGACCTAAATATTTGGGCTTCAGCTTCAAACCTCCTCCAAGTTGGGTTCTTTTAATAGCTACCAGATCACCGACTTTGTATATGGAAGCAGGTCTGCGACGTAAGTTGTAGGTCTTCTTATTTTCTTCTTGCATACGAAGGATCTGCTGCTTCTCTATATCCCGTAGATCATCTCTGTTGTCGTTAAAAATCTGAATCGTCTCATCGTGTATTATTTGTTTCAGCTTAAGGTCGTCTTTTGTGTGCATCTTTGTACCAATCAGTAGTTCGAACGGCGTTGAATGTGTTATAAATTCTTTTAGCAAATTAAAAGATTTTTTCTGACTCTCGTTGAATCTAAAATTTGCATCGTTTTTTAATAAATCAGTAAGAGGCTTGGCTATAATCGAAAAATCTGCAATGAACTTGCGAAAATAACCAACCAGGCCAAGAAAACTTTGGAGCTGCTTTTGTTTCATCGGCATAGGAAATTTGTTTACAGCTTTGGTCTTTGCGTCTGAGATACATATCTTCTGATTCTTTATAGTATGCCCCAAAAATTCTATTTCTCTCTTCAAAAAGCAACATTTCTTTAAGTTAATGACTAAACCATATTCTTCACATCGCTTCAAAACATTTCTCAGATTGGAGACGGCTTCCTCTTCAGTTTAACCAGGGATTGTAATGTCGTCGAGGTATGGGATAGCCGTACCAGCACGGGTTAAATCACGAAAAATGGCATTAACGTGTCTCTGAAATACCCCAGGGGAGTTCGTCAATCCAAAAGGAACTTTTAAAAACTGGTACTGTCCGTTGTGTGTAACGAACGAGGTGAATCTTCGACTCTCTTTTTCAACATCTACATGGAAAAATCCAATCTTTAAATCGATTGTGCTGAAAACCGTTGCTCCTTGTAGCCGATCCAATTGATCTTCAATCAGAGGTAATGGAAAATGGTCTTTTACTATTACCTTGTTTATTCTTCTGTAGTCAATGCACAGACGTGGAGTGCCATCTCGTTTTTTTACTAATACGACCGGACTGCTGAATTCAGACTCGGATTGTTCTATTATTTCGTCTTTCAGCCACTGATCGACTTGGTCATCGATTATGCACCGTTCAGCAAAAGCGAATCTGCGTGGTCTCGAATAAATTGGACTATCGTCTTTTAGAACAATACGCATTTCAACATTTGTCGATTTTGACTTTTCCGGCTTATAGTTTTTGATAAGTTTGTTCACTTCGCACTTTGTACTTTTCGATGCATTTGAGTCAATGTCAATTTCGTCGTTTTCGACCTTTATTCTCATTACCGAAGTTAATTCCGTTTCATCATTATATTTCCCGATTTGCACGCCATCGCGATTGATTTTTATTTCGGCTTGCTTACAAAAGTCTTCTCCCAAAATCACTTCATGATCTAGGAATTCAGATGATACCACTAAAAAAAACCAAATCAAACTGTTCTTGGCTTACGCAAAGCCTTCCCGTAAACGAACCGATAGGTACCACTCTCTTTTTATCACCGAAACCGTATAGAACTTTATCAACTTTAGCGAGCTTAGGTTTTTTCAAACGATTATAAAATGTTTCCGTTACGATATTATATTTGCTACCAGTATCAAGCAAGGCTATACACTTTTCATTGTTGATTGATACTTCTTTACACTGTAAAAACTCCTTCGACCGGGTTCCGTTGGGTTGAAAAATAATAATCAGAGACACGTCTGTGTCGGTTGACTGGAGTTTTTGATTGATTTCTTTATTCCAAATTATTCTTTTGCTTAGGCTAATTTTACATATATATTCTTATGCTGCGATTTATGCGACAGCTACAAAAGAGAGGGAGAGTGTCAGTACATACATACATACATACTGTTGGAGCGCATGCATCAAAGTGCTTGGTCAGCGGTCACACGCTGGCCTGGCTCTAGCTCATGTTACGCTTGTGCATACAGTGCTTATGTGAATATATGTATGTGCATATACAAATGTACATACATATATGTTCATGCTTAATTGTATGTTTACTTGAATATGTTTATGTGAATACTTCAATGTATACATATGAACATATTCAAGTGCACAATTATATTTTAATGCGTATATGTTTTAATTGTTTATACTTGCAACAAAGTGTTACAAGTTGAGCTCATTGTGTTGAGTTATTAGTTGTATGAACATACTACACCTCCCCTTTTTAGAGAATAACGTAATATTATGTAGTTATTGTAATGATTATTTATATAGAAAGGTAAAATAAAAGGTAAAGTAAAGGTGTATCTTAGGAAAGTTTTTTTTTTTTTTTGTTTGTGTCTCTTTAGGCAAATTTTCTTTCTCTTGTTTTTCGAAATTGCGTGAATTTGTTTTCAATAATAGATGAATCCATAAAGATTTTTGTTTTTTTTTTTTTGTAAAAATTACTTAAGTATCATGATAATTATTATTTTTTTTCGGTTGATCATTCCGAAAATGGTTTTAGTCTGTTTTTATGAACCTTTTGGTATTTATTCTTATTATCTGCTATTAATATATTGTCATTTTCTTCTATACTCACTACCTTATAAGGCCCTATATATTTAGCATCTAGTTTATGACCTATTTCTTTTCTTAATAAAACTTTATCTCCTATGTTTAAATTGAAATCGGCAATATGTTTGTCGTAGTATTTTTTATTACTTAACTTATGGTTTTCTAACATTATCCTAGCTCTTTTATATGCTATTTCTATTCTAAACTTTATTTCCTTAGAGTAGTCGTCTAAATTGTATATTGGATCTATTCTATCGATTTTGTTAAAATCTATGAACTGATTTGGTAGTCTTCCAAATACTAGTTCGTATGGACAATATTCATGCACTGCCGAGGGTGTTGTGTTGTAACAATAAGTGAAATATTGTATCCAAGCATCCCAATCGGACTTATCTGCTGATATGTATGAACGAATATATTCATTGAATGTTCTATGACTTCGTTCTATTGTCCCTAAGGTCTGGTGGTGGTATGCTGTAGATGTCAGATTTTTAATCTTCATGTACTTGCATATATCTGTTATAATTTGGTTTTTATACTCAGTTCCCATGTCCGTAATGAGTGTTTTCATTGGACCGTACTGTAGTATACAATTTTCGAATATAGCTTTAGCTACATTACTTGCACTCTTAGATGCAACTGGAATGGCTATTAGGTATTTTGTCAGATCGCATATCAATGTGACAATATACTCATTTTCATTATCTGATTTTGGTAGTGGACCTATTGTGTCCACTATAACCTTATCAAAAGCCTTCGCTGGTGTTTCTGTTATTATCATGGGAGTCTTCGTATGTGTCGTCGTTTTTGACACCTGGCATTTATGACATCTCCTTATGTACTCTTTGATATGGCGTCCCATATTTTTCCAATAGTAGTGTCTTTTGATTTTTGCCAGCGTTCTGGTAATGCCAGTATGACCTCCTTGAATTGGATCATCATGATATGTAGACAGTATTGCTTCTTTTTCTTTTTCATTTTCTATTAGGGTCACCGGCTGGAGTAGCGCTACTCTTAATGTTTTCAATATAGTATTGCCCATATTTTTAAAAGAATCTATTGAAATAATTTCAAAGATCTTTTCGCTCGGTGCCAGTTTTAGTTGGCTGATTTCAAGTATACCGGCTTGCATTTCAAGCCTTTGGAAGAACTGACCTAAGTCGAGAATTCCATTGGTATACAAATCGCTAACTTCAATTCTTGCCATAACTTTCTTTCCATGTTTCAGTGAACATTTAGATTCTGTTATTCGCAAGGTCACTACTTTTCGTACCTCGTCATTATTGATGACTTCGTATACGTTGGGCCTAGAAGCATTTTGAAGTTTTTGCCTTGGCAAAAGGTCTTCTTTATTAACTGCGCAGTTTTTCTGTCTACTTTGTTGCCTGGTAGTGACTTTCAGGACTTTTATACTCATATCTTTTAATTCGGATATAGTTATCCGCGATAAGGCGTCTGCCACAAAATTGTCTTTACCTCGCAAATACTCTACTGTAAAGTCGTACTCTTCCAATTCTAGCCGCATGCGTGTTAGTTTTGAACTCGGGTTGACCATGGAGAATAAATATGTTAATGGTCTATGGTCTGTTCGCACTGTGAAGTGTTTTCCATATATATATGGTCGAAAATGTGTTATTGCCCAATGTATTGCTGCTAGCTCTTGTTCTGTAGTACTCTTGTTGCTTTCACCTTTAGTGAACGCTCTTGATGCATATGAAACTGGAAGCTGGAGTCCATTATAGTTTTGTGTTAAAACTGCTCCACATGCTTGTTTGCTTGCATCCGTGATTATGCAAAATTCTTTGCTGAAATCTGGGTACTGCAATAGATTAGGTTGAACGAGCTTTTCTTTTAAGTATTGGAATGCATTTTCGCATTCTGCTGTCCATTCGAAGGGAACATTCTTTTTACATAATCTTGTTATGTGCCGGGAGTATTCGGCGAAATTTTTTATGAAACGTCTATAATAATTGCAAAATGCAACGAAACGTCTAGCACTATCTGCATCATGTGGGACTGGATAATTCTTGATGACGTCAAATTTTGTGTCGTCTGGCAAGATTCCTTTGTCTGTGCATTTGTGACCTAGGAATGTCACCTCATGCATAAAAAATGAGCATTTTTCTGGATGCAGTTTTAGATTGTTTTTTCTGCAAAGTTTAAAAACATCTACTAAATTTTTAATCATATGTTGTTCAGAACAACCAATAACGATTAAATCATCCATATAGAGAAAAGCTTGGCTGGGCTCAAGCCCTGAGAATGCTATTGTCATCATTCTTTGAAATGAATTAGGTGCTATTTTTAGACCGAAAGGTAATCGCGTGAAGCGATATGAGCCATTGCTCGTTGAAAAAGACGTTATATCTCTTGATTTTTCTTCTAGTTCTATTTGATGAAAACCTGACATTAAATCAAGGCAAGAAAAATATTTTGCTCTTCCCAATTGATCAAGAATATCATCAATTCTGGGGAGCGGAAACTTGTCTGACAGCAATTTTTTGTTTATTTGACGATAGTCAATTACTAATCGCCAGTTTTTTTCTTTAGATCCCGAAAGTGTTTTCTTTGGGACTAGTAAGAGTGGGCTATTATAAGGCGAAACAGACGGTTCAACAATACCCTGTTCAATTAACTTTCCAACTTGTCGCTGGATCTCGTCTATTTGGCTATGCGGGCTCCGGTAATTTTTCACATATACCGGTTCATCATCCTTAAGTCTTAATTTTTGTTTATAAAAATTATTTGTTGTGATCGGTTCGGTGTCAAGTCCGAACACATCACTATACTCAGTGCATAATTTTTCCAGTTTGTCTTTGAATAGTGTTGGGAAATTTTTCTTCAATTTATGAATTACAGATTCTTTTCTTAAATCTTTGGTATTTTGAACTATATCGTAGTTCGAAAGTGATTCAAATTTTAAATTGTTAAAGCCTACTAGTTGGCAGTTATCTGTGGTATTTAAGAATCGGACATAAGTACTTTGGGCTGTTGCAATAGTGTTTGCAACATAAACGCCCGGTTTAATTTCCTGATTCGGAATTAAAATGTTACCTTCTGCTGAAGATAGTTCTATTTTGCGTACCACTTGGGATCTTGCTGGTAGAAGTGCTGAGTTATTACCAGAATTGAATGTTATTGGAACGTAAATTGGGTACTTTAATGTTTGTGGTCTAAGTATAAACCAATCTTCTGAATTGCTGTAATCTATTTTGCAATTAAAAGTTTTTATGAAATCTAATCCTATTATTCCATCGCATGGGATTGCGAAATCTGCATGAAGCAGATGAAATTCGTATGGAATAATATATTTACTTGTCTGCAATTCTATTGAGACTAGGCCTTTGGAATTTATTACTCCTTCTCCTATGCCTCGAATGTCTACAGTTTTGTTTACTTTGATGTCATGAAATACATCAGAATTTTCTTTTATTATTGAAATATCTGCACCGGTGTCAATTAAGAATGTTATTTTCTTATTGGTTTCAACATTCTTAAATGATACGAAATTATTAAGACTTAGGTTGATAGAGTATACTTTATTTTTTAACTCTGAGCATTTGGAGGAGCTTGTCCGTTTCCCTGGTCGCTTTGGGTAATTCGGACATTTGTATTGTTATAACCATTTTGTTGGTTATTTGTGTTTTGTCTATTATTATTTTGTTGTCCACCTCCACGGCCGCCTCTTCGGTAGCGTGAATTATTTCGGCCTCGTTGGGCTCTGTGGGCATCGTTATTGCTCCAGCTCGAATTGTTGTTGTTCCAATTCGAGTTGTTTCTCCAGTTACCATTATTATTGTAGCGGCGTCTACCGCGGTCATTATGCTGGGCATAAAAAATGGTATTATTTTGGGAACTTCCCGTGGAGCCCGACTCTACTGAAAGAGTGGTAAATCTAGTGATGGCTTCTTTGGCTGAATCAAAGTTTCCCGATTCCATTAGTAGCTGGACTCTTTGACTTTTGGTATGACTTACCATAGCATTTACTGCCACTTTGGTAGTGTATTTTATAGCCTGTTCATTTGGAAGACCATCCGAAATATACGCGCCTTTTAGGGCGTCGGTCAACTCAGTAATCTCTTTTGTGTATGAAACACAGTTATTAGGGTTTCTCTGCAGATTTTTAATCTTTGCTGTTAAAAGATCCACTGATTCACCCTTAAAGATTGTTGACAGTTTTTGTATAACTTCGTCAATCGTTGTTTCCGAGCTTAGCGTATTACCCGCTTGACCTTTCAATTTTGATTTTATTATTTCGATGGCTACTGCTTCATGCGTTTCTTTTATGGTATCAAGTACGCGAAGTGCCCCAATGAAACCTTGTAGGTTTTTAATGTCACCATCGAAGAATGGTAGCAGCCTTGTGGCTGTGTTTATGAATTCTACCACTGTTTGAGTCATTTTGTTGCTTCCTTTTGGAATTGCTGGTTTATTATGACTTATAATTGACTGATCAGAGCTCACTGGTGGTTTTTCTTGACCTCTTTCATCATCGGCCATTAGTTGCGTTTCTTCTTCCAGCACTATTGAAGTTTCCAAATCAGTTGTTTGTTTAAATTCAATATTGTGTCTGTTTAGCACAGCTATTGCTTTTTGTTTGCAATCACTGTAGAACGCATTTGCGGCTGTTTTTTGCCCTTCCTTTAGTTTGCTATAGTGCTCAGTTAATACTGCCCTAATAGCTTGGAGCTTCTCGGTTATTATTTTCGTGTGTTTGGTTACTGTGTCTTGGGATGTTTCTCTGTTTTGCGAGAGGCACTTACAAGATTTAGTTAATTCTTGTGCGTGTATTCTAGCTTTTCCAATTATATCATCCCAAGTAACCATAGTTTGTTAAAAATAACAAAATTTTCGAAAATGTTTATGTTTATTTATTTTTTTTTTTATTATTCTGTATCTATTATTTCTACATCTGAGTCTGTACTCGATTCTGATATGTCTATCAGCGCGATCGAGTCCTTAAAAAGTTCGTGGACCCATCCGGGTACGTCTTTATGTAAAGGAGTCTTAGCTAACAATCTACTATAAGCTACTTTTATGGATTTTTCCATAAGATCTACAATTTTTTTTTGTAAATTTGTAGTTGTGGGCTATCCAATACCTTATTTCCTTGTATTTGTGATTTGTTTCGCCTGATTGTATCAGGAAATCGAGGAAAGGTAAGTATTTTTGTAGCCTTTTTGTTTCTATCTTATCCATATTCTACACTAACTTGTTAGGCCTATTAATATGGATGTACGTATATAAAAAAAATCATGGAGGCTTACTGCCTCGGTTCCTCCATTCGGTAGAAACGATATGTGCCTGCTGCGTTGGAAAAGCAACATACATATGGTACTGTGAGGATGAAACTCATCTGTACCCTAGTGCTTCCTTGAACTGGGAATTCTTCTCCCGTTATATTTAGGTAAGCTGACTTAATTTGTACCAAGTTTATTGAGTTCTGTGGTGAATTGATATGCTCATTTCTAAAAACCTCAATTAAATCTTGGACAATACTGGGATGCCTAGCGTTTATTTTTCCAAAATAATTATCAAGAGTGGCCATTGTTTTCCAGAATTATTATTATTTTTTTTTTTTATTGTTATTCGCGTGTGTGCATATGTATTCTTAGACCTTATCTAGGTCATTAGCTTGGCTTATGGCTCTTTTGGTTACACATTTGTTGTGTAATAGATAAGCTTTATATAAAATATATGCGCACATTATTACGACGATTATTAATAACAATATGTTCGTTAATCTCAAGTCAGTATTTGATGATTCGATTTTATTTATTACATTAGCAGTGGAGTCCACTGATTTTGTTTCTATTAACCCCATTGTGGGTATAAGAGATATATCATCAAATTTACTTATGGAATTATCGAACATATGGAGTTTATATAAAAAAAATTTTTTTTTTTTTTTTTGTGTATAATTCTAATAATAATCTCACTGACTAACGATCCTATATGAGACTATTTTAATTTAGCAGGATGAAAATGAATATGACAAATACGGGAAAAAAATAGGGAACAAAAGCCCATAAAAACATCTCAAAACCTTTTGTTTAAAAGTTACTAAAAAAAATTTTTTTTTTTTTAAGTATTTCAAGCTTCGTTCTTATTTGCTTGAATACGAATTATAATTATAAAAATTTATATTTGAATTATTTGAAAAATTGTTATGGATTCATGAATTTTTATGAAATTTTATTTAAAAGAATTATTAAATTTTTTTTTATACGACAAAAGAAAAAAAAATTTTATCTCAACTGTGTCTTGCACAGCGAGCCAGAGACGTGGAAAAAATTATAGAGCATGTGGTTGGCTCACAATTCAGATTTACATTTCATTCGTTATTGTTATTTAGAAATAAAAAAAAATTTATATGAAAAAAAAAAAATTCTCCAACCACATTGTTAGTAATAGCCTACAGAAAGTTAGTAAGTTCGCAAGTTGCACTTTCGTGCTTCAACTTGCTATTAGGCTTATAATTATTATTATTAAATTAAAGGCAAGTTAAGGCTTGCGCATTTCTGCGGCCCCCTTGCGTTTCTTCGCTCTTTGGCGAAGTTCAGTTTTTAGGTTCTCGATACGCTCTATGCAGCGTTGTCGGTCTTCTTCGTTGGTGCTGGCCTTTAGTAAATCCTGCTGCAGTCTTTTCTGGGTGAGCAGGCGTCTCACCTCACCGCCCCGTTTCGTCTTTTTGGGGATTCTCGTCTGCTGCCGGGCTCTGTACTCCTCTATTGTTAGTGGCCGCGGTCCATCGTTGGGATACAGCTCTAGCGCTTCTTTTAGCGTCAGTGCATCCCTTTGCTCGACAGGAGCAGATTCCGCAAAGGGAATATCTTCACTGTTGTTCATGTATATTTTTTTTTTTTTTTTTTAGTCAAACTTATGTGTTGATGCTGATGTTCATCGTTGGGATAACGAACGAGACTCAAATATATTCACTAGATATCTTCAGTATTATGGTGTTGAAGCTGATGTTGATAGCTGTTCTTTAGCTTTAAATGTTTAATGTCTCTGTTGTTTATGCTGTTGTTGTTGCTACAATCTCTGTCAGTTGTTTCTTTTCTTGCCAATAAGTTGCAGCATCATTTAGTTGTTGTCGCTTTTCCATATATTAGTTGTCACAGCATCATTTAGATATCATCGCTTTTCAATATAAAATTATGTTATTATAATTTATATATATGTTGTGTGCAGCTCAGGTCCTGTCACGGTCGCCATGTAAAAACTCCTTCGACCGGGTTCCGTTGGGTTGAAAAATAATAATCAGAGACACGTCTGTGTCGGTTGACTGGAGTTTTTGATTGATTTCTTTATTCCAAATTATTCTTTTGCTTAGGCTAATTTTACATATATATTCTTATGCTGCGATTTATGCGACAGCTACAAAAGAGAGGGAGAGTGTCAGTACATACATACATACATACTGTTGGAGCGCATGCATCAAAGTGCTTGGTCAGCGGTCACACGCTGGCCTGGCTCTAGCTCATGTTACGCTTGTGCATACAGTGCTTATGTGAATATATGTATGTGCATATACAAATGTACATACATATATGTTCATGCTTAATTGTATGTTTACTTGAATATGTTTATGTGAATACTTCAATGTATACATATGAACATATTCAAGTGCACAATTATATTTTAATGCGTATATGTTTTAATTGTTTATACTTGCAACAAAGTGTTACAAGTTGAGCTCATTGTGTTGAGTTATTAGTTGTATGAACATACTACAACACATAAACATATGATCAGCTGATATTTTATTAGTATTACGAACATCTGTGCTATTTTCAGGCTTTTTATTTGGACAGTCTTTTGCTATGTGACCAAAATTATTGCAACCAAAACACTTTCTTCCTTTACTCTTATTGTCACAATTCTCAGATATATGTCCTTTTTGCCCACAGTTATAGCATTTTATACCACTTTCTTTATTTTCGTATTTCATTACACATTCTTTTTTAATTTGAACGTTCTTAGACTCACTTTTTTGATTACTCGACTTTTCCCGCATTTTTTCATAACATTTTATTTTTTCTTTAAACTCTTTTAGGTTATTAGCATTGTACAATATTGCTTTGTTCATACTCAAGTCATTAATTCCGTCAATTACATACTGCATAAGAGCACTGTTCTCTAGATTACCCCGTGATGCCATCTCTTTCATTTTCAACAAATATTCTTGAACACTTTCACCTTTATTTATTTTCCGTTCTGACAATTGCTTATGTAACTCCGCGCTATTTATTACTGTTTTAAATTCATTGAAAAATGATTCTTTTAATGTCGACCAATTTTTAATTCCGCGTTCACTCAGAATAAACATTTTAGCAAGTCCTTTAAGAGCTCTTTTAGCAAAAACTAATTTTTGTAAACTATCCCATTGCATCAAGTCAGCCATGTCTTCGAAATCCTCAATCCATACTTCAACTGATAAAGTTTCATCGCCATGGAAAGGTCGTAAAAAGTCCTCAACGTCCCGAAAACTCAAAGCGAACCTCGGTGGTGGCATGTTGACATTTACTGCACTTTGCGTATCAATGTTGTTGGCCACGACTGTAGAGTTTGCCCTATTCGTTTTGTTTCGCATATTTTCGTTTGTTGCAGCTGTTCTAAAATTCGTTTCGTCGCTCACTACTGACAACATTTCGTCTTCGTCTTGCATATTGCCTACATCTCCATCTCTTTCGCACTCATCGTCGTCATCTTCGTTTTGATCATTCTCTGTGTCAAGGTCAGCTAGCAAATTTACAGCTTGCAAATTGCGAAATAAATGGGAAGTTAGATTCGATTTATCATGCGATAAACCCAAAACGTTACAAATAATCACTAAATCGTTATTTGTTAAATTCTTTTCCACATAAGACACTTTACTTTTATATAAATCGCTGTTGCAATCAAAATCAAACCCTTCAAACTTTCTTAGTCTTTGGCGATTTCCACGATCGCCTTCTTCTTCGTATATAAACTTGTGAAACAATGTAATATTAGATTTCTTTTCAGTTTTCAGTGCCTCTTGCACATTCACAAAGTCTTCAAGTTTGCTCATAGTTCTTTCTCTTACGCACACACACTAACAGTTATCACCACAGTTATCGTCGTATTCAAACACTTTCTCGTCGTTCGTTGAAAACTTTTTCACCGTTTATTTGCCGCTTTTTCGTCGTTAGCCGCCAATTTTTCGTCGTTTGATTCCACTGTTGCGTCGTTTTGTGTATGTTTGTCTCTTTCTCACTCACTGATATTACTTTTTTACTTCTTTATAAGTTGAGCCATGCCTTCTTTGTAGGTTGAGTCATGCCTATTTTGTAGGTTGAGCCCCATATTTGTAGGAATTTGTCCTATTTAATATATTTATTTGTAGTATTTTAGTTTATTTTAACGTAAAACTATTTATTGGATTATTTTAATTAGATTTAGTTGGAAATTGGTCGTCTTTACTGCTTCGCGTCGTTTCGTCTTTCGTCTTTTTTGCAACCGCTCTCGCTCGTCTCTTCGGTTCGACTGCCTCGTCTTTGACTCGTCTTTAGCTCAATTCGCCCCGCTCAGCAGAGTTGCCAGACCCAATCCCACATATGTAATGTCTATTAGCGTTAAGTTCACTTTTAAATAATGATATTCAAAGTTTGTCGTTAAGTCCATGGTTCCTGTCTTAAATATTAAGTAACCGTTATTTGTTTTAACTGGGTTTATGTCAATGGATTGACTGCATGTTGATTTTAATGTTAAGAATAGCATAATGACAAAAAAGTCTTCTTGAATTATTGACCTGTAATTTATCGATTGTCGTATTTGCTTTTATAAACTTTCTTTTTCTTCTTGAATTTTGATTTGTAGAGTGTAACCTTTTTTCCTCTATTTCTTTCTTCAATATGTTTCTCATCTATCTGATTTATTTCTCCTGTCTTTTTGAATGGATTTGTCGTTTTTGACTTTACTAATGGTGCTTGTTTAAATCTAGTATCGATTTCGAAGTCGTGTCTATCTTTATTTAAATTGTTTATTTGATGTATTTTATTCGTTTGGGTGTTATAGTCGGGTGATCCTGCATAGATAAAAGTGTCCGCTGGTGTTCGGTTAGTTGTTTTATATCTCGTCTTATGGTTGTGTATGTAGACAACTTTTTCAAATTTGATTAATTTATCTTCGATGTCATTTTCACTATTTATAATTCTGAGTTTTTCATTTACTGTTTTATGGAATCTTTCTACGTCTGAAATGCCGTTTTTACTTGTTGTGATTTCTAACTTCACATTTTCTTCTTGTAGCCAATTTTTTAGTGCTATACACAGAAATGCTGAGTACTGGTTTGCCCATTTCCGTGAATACTTTCATAATTACTCTCTTGGTTTCTAACCAATCTGTAGACTTTACTTTTACAAATGTTGCAAATTTGGAGTAAATGTCAATGCATGAAAGAAATTGTAAATTGTGGATCATGTAAAAGTCAATAAAGTATTTTTCTCTGATATTAAAAGTGTCTGGTGTTATTTCAAAAGTTAGTTTTGTATTTATATTTTCTGTCTGTGCGATATTGCATACTGAGCATTCATTAATAATGTTTTAAATTACGTTTTGAAAATCGGGGAAATAATATTTTTCTTTAAACAAATTAATCGTTTTTTCGATTCCTGGATGCAATAATTCTTTATGTTGTTTTAGGATTATTTCTTTGAATTGTGCAAACGTTTGAAGGTCCTCTAACTTAATGCTTGATCTGGAGGTTTTTGTATTTGCGTTCGATTGTATTATTTCAATGAAGGCTTGTTGGAATATGGGAAAATATTGTTCATTGAGAAAATATAGTACAGTTTTCTTACTGCAAAGATATCTTTTGATTATATCCCTTACGTAAGCATTGGTCCTTTCTTTGTATGTTATTTTTATGTTTGATTTATAAAAATAAGTTGTTGTTTCTGCTTTGTCTTCTGAAGCTCTAATGAATTCTATTTGCCTGTTGAAAAAATTAATGGGTTTTTCTACTATTGGAATGTAGTTTCCATTATCCTCATGAGCACTATGTATTGTAGCTGCGATGCTTTCTGTTGATCGTAAAAAGTTTTCATCTGTTTTAATTCTGGAAAGGGCATCTGCTACGTGATTTTCTTTGCCGGGTAAATATTTAATTTTGTAATCAAACTCATTTAGTTTTTTTTTATTTATTTATTTATTTACGTCAACTAACACAGCAGTCGACGAAAAAGCTTAAGCTAAAGACAGATAGTAATTAAATAAAGAAGGTAGCTTAGCTTTATACACAACTAAACATCCCCGGCCCGGTGGAGGTGTTTTATTTGCACAAGGTGCCAGCTATGCCCCGATTCACAGCCAATGTGGCCAGGGATGAGTTGCAGCCAATCCAAGTCCAGAATATTTTCATTGGTTTCGCTGTAGATGATTAAAAAGTATAGCGCGAAGAGAAGTGACAGAAAGATGAGGAGAGATAAGGTGAGAAAGGTTGTTAAAAGATTGGCAAAGAACACGAAGAGGTTCGTGAAGAGAGTAGTTAGTCAGACATCTACTAAGGTGAATAGGAAAAAAGTTTCTGGTCCGACGTGAGGGAACACAAAAATACAGCGTATTTAGTAAATTGGTAGAAATGACTTCGCCGTTGACTAGTTTATGGAGAAAGAGAATGCCAAAAACAAGCCTACGGTTATAAAGTGAAGGAAGATTAATAAGAAGAAGTCTATCAGAATAAGAAGGTAGGCGAAGACCCGGGTCCCAATTTAGACCGCGTAGAGCAAACTTAAGGAATTGCTTCTGTACCGATTCAATACTACGCTGGTGAACATCATATTGCGGGTTCCACACTGGCGAGCAATATTCTAGAGTAGGGCGAACTAACGAAGTGTATAAAACCTTTGTTACATAGGGATCATCAAATTCTTTGACCCAACGTTTAATGAAGCCGAGAAGGCAGCTTGCTCTGTTGACAATTGAAGAAATATGAATATTAAATGAAAGTTTAGGGTCAAACATAACGCCTAAGTCTTTGAATGAAGAAACACAATCTAACAGAACAGACTTAATAGAGTAATGAGCTAGGAGCGGAGACAAACGACTGAAAGTCATAAAAGAACACTTAGAGGCATTAAGGTGTAATTTATTAACGTGGCACCAATCACAGAACGCATCGAGATCTGATTGCAAGTACTGTTGGAAAGAAGGATCATTATAGGAATAACAAATCTTGACGTCATCCGCAAACATGAGCACGCGTGAATGCGCCAAGGCCAAAGGCAAATCATTTATAAACAATGTAAATAATAGTGGGCCCAGATGACAGGAAATCTACAAGTCTCACTCGATATAAAGAATAACCGAGCTAAAGGCTTAGATAGGGAAATAGAACACATTTTAAGGATGCAACTAAGTATATCATCAGGCCCGGGAACGAAGGAAGACTTCATAGATGACAAGCTAGAGAGAATACAGTCTTCAGTAATACTGGGAAAAAACATACAATTTAAATGTGGGATTAAAAAGGGATAGGGTGTGGGATCCGAAACAGTAGTAGAATATGTCGACTGAAAAAATTTAGCAAACAGATCTGCAATATCTAAATCATTATTAGCAGACTGGTCTTTAAGTCTGAAGGTGGAAGGTAGGACATTAGAGCGTCTTTTGGAATTGACAAAGTTGTAAAATCTTTTGGGGTTATTATAAAATTCAGCCTTACAGCGAACGAGATAATTGTTGTAGCATTGAGTATTTAAGAGACAAAATTGAGATTTGGCTATCCAATAATTTGCATAGTCAAGTCGCGAACCAGTTTTTTTAAATCTTTTAAAATATCTCGATTTAATGTTACGAAGATTAGAGAGCCTACGTGTGAACCAGACTGGCGAGCTGGAGACGGTAGAGACATTCACATAAGGAACGCATTTATCAATTAGAGAATTAAGAGCAGAATAGAAAAACTTCACTGCACAATCTATATCGCAGCACTCAAATAGAAACGACCAATCAAAAGAGAAAATAAGGCTGTTAAGAAGATTGAAATTTGTTTTACGAAAACATCTACGACGAGAATTTGCGATGTTATTAAATAAATTAGTAACGGAATTGTAAGAAATAGTAACTTCAATGGTAGGATGATAAGGATCTTCAGGTTTCACTAGTGGCTGTGTTTGCGATACAGCACTAACAGTGGGATCAGAGACAAAAACAAGATCAAGGATTCTTTTAGAACAGTTAAGGAAAGAATTCAACTGATATAGTGGACATTCAAGTAGGCTATCAAGAAAAACATGTTGAGATGAAGGAATTAAGAAAGATAGATTATCATCAACAAGCCAAGAAATATTAGGCAAGTTATAATCACCTAAAACTATAAGAACATCCCGATCTTTAAGACGACCAAAAATAGTTCGTAAAGCATCAGCATGGTGCACGTAGATCATGATATCAGAAGCTGGAGGAATATAAGAACAAGAGATATATAGGCTAAAATTAGAACATGTAACTTCGACGCAAATAAACTCAACACCTAAGGGGAGATCAATCGGCACCACACTTGAAGACAGATTCGAGTTTACAGCAATGAGTACTCCACCGCCACGACGACCATCACGATCAAGCCTATAAGAAATAAAATTATTAGAAAGAATTTCATTATCTAGAACAGAGGAGTTAAGCCAAGTTTCAGAGAAAGCTAATATGTCAGCTGAAAAGGTTTGGCTATCACAGAAAAGGTTCGACAGCTTGGTAAGAAGTCCTCTTACATTTTGATAATGAATGCAAAGACTAGACGTTATTAGCTTTTTGAAGCAGAAGATAAAGTAGGAAGGTGGACAGGCAACGGACGAGAGCGCTTATTGGGCGCAAACTCGTGTACAACTAGGCCCTCTGGCCAAAAATTAGTGTCAACCATAGCTGAGAAATACTCATTTGGTACTGTAATTTTAAAAGAGGAGATTTCGCGAGGCCTAGAAAACTTAAACTTAAACTTAAACTTAAACTTCAACGTTGAAGTTTCATATATGGTTCTTTTGTATTGCTGAGCCATAGTAAACGCTTATGGTCGCTTAGAATTTCGAACTTTCTACCGAAAAGGTATGGTCTGAAATACTTTGTTTATTTTATTTTATTTTATTTATTTATTTACGTCAACTAACACAGCAGTCGACGAAAAAGCTTAAGCTAAAGACAGATAGTAATTAAATAAAGAAGGTAGCTTAGCTTTATACACAACTAAACATCCCCGGCCCGGTGGAGGTGTTTTATTTGCACAAGGTGCCAGCTATGCCCCGATTCACAGCCAATGTGGCCAGGGATGAGTTGCAGCCAATCCAAGTCCAGAATATTTTCATTGGTTTCGCTGTAGATGATTAAAAAGTATAGCGCGAAGAGAAGTGACAGAAAGATGAGGAGAGATAAGGTGAGAAAGGTTGTTAAAAGATTGGCAAAGAACACGAAGAGGTTCGTGAAGAGAGTAGTTAGTCAGACATCTACTAAGGTGAATAGGAAAAAAGTTTCTGGTCCGACGTGAGGGAACACAAAAATACAGCGTATCTAGTAAATTGGTAGAAATGACTTCGCCGTTGACTAGTTTATGGAGAAAGAGAATGCCAAAAACAAGCCTACGGTTATAAAGTGAAGGAAGATTAATAAGAAGAAGTCTATCAGAATAAGAAGGTAGGCGAAGACCCGGGTCCCAATTTAGACCACGTAGCGCAAACTTTAGGAATTGCTTCTGTACCGATTCAATACTACGCTGGTGAACATCATATTGCGGGTTCCACACTGGCGAGCAATATTCTAGAGTAGGGCGAACTAACGAAGTGTATAAAACCTTTGTTACATAGGGATCATCAAATTCTTTGGCCCAACGTTTAATGAAGCCGAGAAGGCAGCTTGCTCTGTTGACAATTGAAGAAATATGAACATTAAATGAAAGTTAAGGGTCAAACATAACGCCTAAGTCTTTGAATGATGGAACACAATCTAACAGAACAGACTTAATAGAGTAATGAGCTAGGAGCGGAGACAAACGACTGAAAGTCATAAAAGAACACTTAGAGGCATTAAGGTGTAATTTATTAACGTGGCACCAATCACAGAACGCATCGAGATCTGATTGCAAGTACTGTTGGAAAGAAGGATCATTATAGGAATAACAAATCTTGACGTCATCCGCAAACATGAGCACGCGTGAATGCGCCAAGGCCAAAGGCAAATCATTTATAAACAATGTAAATAATAGTGGGCCCAGATGACTGCCTTGGGGTACACCTGACGTAACTCGAACAGTTTTAGATATCGAGGAACGAAAAGACACCTTTTGGGTTCTGCCAATAAGATACGACTTTAACCAACCCAATAATTTTGGTGAAAAACCCATGATGTTAAGTTTCGCGAGAAGCAAAGAATAATCAACCGTATCAAAAGCCTTACTGAAGTCAGTATAAATAACATCAGTTTGACACTTTTTACGGAAGCCATGGTGTACAAGGGTAGTCAATTCTAAAAGGTTGGTAAGCGACGAACGACCTTTCATGAAACCATGCTGACAAGGAGAAATAGTGGATCTGGATAGATGTTGAAGAGAAGACGTAATAATTTTCTCAAACAGTTTAGGTATTGCCGAAAGTTTGGCAATGCCACGGTAGTTGGAAACATCCGATTTGCTACCCTTTTTAAAAAGCGGAATAATAAATGACTCCTTCCAAATATCAGGAAATCTACAAGTCTCACTCGATATAAAGAATAACCGAGCTAAAGGCTTAGATAGGGAAATAGAACACATTTTAAGGATGCAACTAGGTATATCATCAGGCCCGGGAACGAAGGAAGACTTCATAGATGACAAGCTAGAGAGAATACAGTCTTCAGTAATACTGGGAAAAAACATACAATTTAAATGTGGGATTGAAAAGGGATAGGGTGTGGGATCCGAAACAGTAGTAGAATATGTCGACTGAAAAAATTTAGCAAACAGATCTGCAATATCTAAATCATTATTAGCAGACTGGTCGTTAAGTCTGAAGGTGGAAGGTAGGACATTAGAGCGTCTTTTGGAATTGACAAAGTTGTAAAATCTTTTGGGGTTATTATAAAATTCAGCCTTACAGCGAACGAGATAATTGTTGTAGCATTGAGTATTTAAGAGACAAAATTGAGATTTGGCTATACAATAATTTGCATAGTCAAGTCGCGAACCAGTTTTTTTAAATCTTTTAAAATATCTCGATTTAATGTTACGAAGATTAGAGAGCCTACGTGTGAACCAGACTGGCGAGCTGGAGACGGTAGAGACATTCACATAAGGAACGCATTTATCAATTAGAGAATTAAGAGCAGAATAGAAAAACTTCACTGCACAATCTATATCGCAGCACTCAAATAGAAACGACCAATCAAAAGAGAAAATAAGGCTGTTAAGAAGATTGAAATTTGTTTTACGAAAACATCTACGACGAGAATTTGAGATGTTTTTAAATAAATTAGTAACGGAATTGTAAGAAATAGTAACTTCAATGGTAGGATGATAAGGATCTTCAGGTTTCACTAGTGGCTGTGTTTGCGATACAGCACTAACAGTGGGATCAGAGACAAAAACAAGATCAAGGATTCTTTTAGAACAGTTAAGGAAAGAATTCAACTGATATAGTGGACATTCAAGTAGGCTATCAAGAAAAACATGTTGAGATGAAGGAATTAAGAAAGATAGATTATCATCAACAAGCCAAGAAATATTAGGCAAGTTAAAATCACCTAAAACTATAAGAACATCCCGATCTTTAAGACGACCAAAAATAGTTCGTAAAGCATCAGCATGGTGCACGTAGATCATTGTATCAGAAGCTGGAGGAATATAAGAACAAGAGATATATAGGCTAAAGTTAGAACATGTAACTTCGACGCAAATAAACTCAACACCTAAGGGGAGATCAATCGGCACCACACTTGAAGACAGATTCGAGCTTACAGCAATGAGTACCCCACCGCCACGACGACCAACACGATCAAGCCTATAAGAAATAAAATTATTAGAAAGAATTTCATTATCAAGAACAGAGGAGTTAAGCCAAGTTTCAGAGAAAGCTAATATGTCAGCTGAAAAGGTTTGGCTATCACAGAAAAGGTTCGACAGCTTGGTAAGAAGTCCTCTTACATTTTGATAATGAATGCAAAGACTAGATGTTATTAGTTTTTTGAAGCAGAAGATAAAGTAGGAAGGTGGACAGGCAACGGACGAGAGCGCTTATTGGGCGCAAACTCGTGTACAACTAGGCCCTCTGGCCAAAAATTAGGGTCAACCATAGCTGAGAAGTACTCATTTGGTACTGTGCCCAAACTATTGCTAGTAATTCTTTCTATATAGCTGAATAATTGATCTCATGTTCGTTCAACCGTTCTGCTTGCGTAAGAAATAGGTCTGTGGTCGTGTAAGATGAAGGCACCTAAAGCTATAGTGCTAGCATCTGTGGCTAGAAACAATGGTTTTTTGAAATCGGGATATGCAGGTATGGGATCGTTCATAAGGAGACATTTTAATTTTTCAAAGTATGAAATATAATGTGGGTCGTTTATGTTAATTTTAGCTCTTTTCTTTAATCCAAGAGTTAAAGGTTTTGCAATATGTGGAAGAATTCGCATAATCCTAAGCATGATTTTATTTCTTGTTTGGTTTTAGGGATCGAAAATTTTTGAATTTCTTTGATTTTATTTGGGTTAGGTTTTATACCTTCTGTTGTGTATTATATGGCCAAGGAGTTTTATTTCTTTTTTCATAAAATCGCATTTGTCGAGTTAAAGTTTAAGATTAGCTTCTCTTAGTTTGTTAAATACCTTTCTGAGTGATAGTATGTGTTCCTCCAATGAAGTGAATGACATCCAGGTTAACTAGACAAACCTTATAAATAAGGTCTTCCAAAAGATTATTCATGCAACTTTGGAATGTTGCCGGGGCATTTTTAAGACCAAATAGCATACGTGTGTATTCGTAATGGCAATATTTGGTTGAGAAAGCTGTTTTTGCAATAGATTGAATTTGATGAAATCCCTTAGCTAAATCCATGGTGGTGAAGTATTGGCATTTTCCCAGTTTTTGTGTGAATACAGTGCTTTATTGTACTCGTGAAATTCAAATTTTCACCTTCGCGGTACTGAATGTAACTGAATTCGTACAAGACTTTTTGAAGTTTTTGTATTTCTTCGTTGCTTAAATAGTCGAATTTATACTCATTGCTTTGTATTACTTCATTTTCAATCGCAAAATTTGTGTCTCAGTCCCTCTCTGTAGGTGGGTCCAAACATTATATGTTATTTTCTTCTTCTATTTCTTCAATATCTCTGAAATAAACTGTATAGTTTTTAGTTTTGCGTATTCTTCTTCATAATTTATTTGGGCTTTACAGGCTTTTTTCTGCCTATCAACATATCGTATTTATTTGAAAAATGATGGATATAAAATTTTTGTTCTGTTGGACAAAGTTTGCTGGGTGCAAAGAAAAAGTTTTCTTTAAACTCTACTGCTCCTTTAATCATGTGAATTATGGAATCTCCTAAATGGGTTTTGAAATTAAAAACGTTTTCGGACATTATATTTATTGAAGATCCAGAGTCCACTACACATCTCAAAGGTTTATTGTTCATTATTATTTTGATGAAGGACTTGTACCAATCTCTTCTTCCGATTGATCCGAGGCATTTTCTGATGTGTCCATTTTGCTAATTCCACTATTACTTTCTCTTTGCCTTTTTGTAGGCTGGTTTGGATTCTTTTATTTTCATTAAGTTGTCTTAAACAAATTATTATTATTAATATTACCATTAGTAAGATAACTATTGTTAAAGAAGCATAACCAGCTACATGTTGGAGTGACTTCCTATTCTGCCGTATGGTTTACTAAATTGTCTTCTACTGGATTTTATATTATATTTGGCAAATTACTAATATCGCCCAATGCTTAACAATTTCTGATTCGGGATATTTACCCACTGCTGATGTGTACTTGACTTCTAGCCTTTTTATATGGTGTAAACTTTAAAAAATTACTACCTTTACTTTTTGCCTTGTTCCAATGTGATCCTTGCCCCACAATTTTTAAATATCGCTGATTGTTAAAATTTGATTGGTTATTCTGTTTAAATGATGTCCCTTTATTTGCTTTGGCTGTGGGATATATAATTTTTCTTCCCCAGTTTTCACTTTGCCTCCAATTTAAGGTCCTGCCGGGGGCCATAAATTTATTTCTTGAGTTTTGTGATTGAGTTTGTTTGGCATTATGTTGTATTTATTTTGACATTTACTTTTCTTGTTCTCCCAAAGTTGTTTAAAACCTGTCACCTGTGATTTGGTGCATCCCGAGACGATCCAACCAAATTGAGAATTTTGGCCTAGCACGCCATCAGTCTTTGCAATTCCCCCTTTTAACATTTGGATATATACATTTACCCCCATTATTATATCAACCTTACCAGGTTTATTAAAGGTAAAATCAGCTAGCACGTAAGTTTGCTATTTTTACACGCTTGCTATTTTTAATGGAAGAGCTTCCATTAACTTTGGCAACACAATTGCCTCCACCTTAAGATGTCTTTTCCAGGGATTTCGCATCTTTACATCTAGTTTTACCTTATATTTAGTTTTTTGGGTTTTATTGAGGACACGCCACTTATTTCTGTATATTGTTTAATTTTAGGTTACTTTAATATTTGAGCGGCCTCTTCTATGCTCTTCTGGTGCTCTATGAACCACAATCAATAAGGGCTCCTAGAGTTTGAAATCCTTCTTTTACATATTTTACTTGTATTACAGCTGTGGCTTACAGTGTTGGTTGTGCCGTTACACAAGTATTAACTCTCTCCTGTTTTTCTTCAAAATGGAGTAAGGTATGGTGTCCCTTACTGGACAATGAACAGACCATTTCATTAGTGCACCTCTTGTTGCTTGAATGCTTCAAGCATCGTGTACACAATTTTGGCTATTTCCACCCTTTCTTTGGGTGTTAGCGCTTTAAACTTATAGCACAGAAGTACGCTATGCCAGGGACCTTCGCAGATCGGACAACTATCTATTGTTGGCTTGGTTAAAGTTGTATCTTATTGGCAGAACCCAAAAGGTGTCTTTTCGTTCCTCGATATCTAAAACTGTTCGAGTTACGCCAGGTGTACCCCAAGGCAGTCATCTGGGCCCCCTGTTATTTACACTGTTTATAAATGATTTGCCTTTGGCCTTGGCTCATTCACGCGTGCTCATGTTTGCGGATGACGTCAAGATTTGTTATTCCTATAATGATCCTTCTTTCCAACAGTACTTGCAATCAGACCTCGATGCGTTCTGTGATTGGTGCCACGTTAATAAATTACACCTTAATGCCTCTAAGTGTTCTTTTATGACTTTCAGTCGTTTGTCTCCGTTCCTAGCTCATTACTCTGTTAAGTCTGTTCTGTTAGATTGTGTACCATCGTGTAACCTTCCTATTCGATTTCTCGTTGCGCGCCATAATTTTTATATAATCGGTTCTCCTATCACAGCGACGATAAAGCTATCGATAACCAAAAGGAAGGCGGTAGGTGAATTGCAGCAAATCGAGATCCTCTGGTTCCGTAGCTCTTGCGGGGTGGGGGGGTTGTTTGCTGAATCTCTACCTTTAATTATAAAATTTAATTTTATTAGGATCTCTACTGAAACTAACTTTAAATGAAAATAGAATGACTGGCAGAAAATACTTACGAAAACAGCAAGGAATTCATGTTAATAAAAAGGCGAAAGAAATGAAGGTGTATCCTTTCGTTCACAAGCTAGCGGTTACTGAGGTCAAGATGTAGATGGACCTTATCAGTTCTATACCCTCCCATGAATCTTTATTGACATTTGTAAAGATTCCCAAAAAAAACTGATAGATATCAACTCATGTACCCATATCACTAGGAAAATTAATTATAAAGCTTAAGCAATCATATTCAAATTCATTATAATTTCAGATAGAAGCATTTCTTGTTGTACACAATAAATTTTAAAGAAATATTTACAGACTAATTTTAAACAGCTGGTCTAGTATGACTCAACATTTTGAGATTCTGTACTTTCAGACTTGCAAAACAATGGAACTCAAAGTTAATTAAACTATTGAATAAGAGGGACTAAAACTAGCAGTATAAAAGAGAGCTTACTAGTTATACATTATTAATTATTGTAGAAGATTATAGAATAAAAAAAAATATAGAAGGAATATTAAATGAATCCAGTTAACATTTTTTCTTGTAATTATTCATCTTATTTCAAGTTCTCTTTTATCTTTTTTTTTTTTTTGTTTTTAAATTCTTTAAAGTTATTTTAAATTTTCAAGTCGCACAAATTCACCCATTGCTTTTGATTGCTCTTCAAGTCAAACATTATTTTCGGAAATCAATTGGTTTTTTTTTTTTTAATTTAACTATCTGGTTGATCACAAAACGCTGAAACAGAAATTACATCAACAAGTCAGAGTATCAATTGACTACCATCCTCCATAGTTCGCAAAAACTTGGTTGAAAGTCGCCGAATTGATACTACTTAATACACTAGGCACTTACCCCATAGTTTATTCGCTGAAAGGCCTTCCATCGATGCACTGTGGGAGGGTGTTTATATGATGATTTCTCCTTCGCGCTTTATGACCACCATTAAACTCCGTTCACTCACTTTGCTTTTACATTTGCTCTATTTTACGTTACTCTCGACTTGAATTATTTAATATAACCTTAACGAGACTTTAATTGATTCAATATTTGACTTATTTACATTCTCTTTCTTTTTTTTTTTGTTTAACTTGATTAGGAATTAAAATTTAAAAATAAGATCAGAAATGAAAATATCGGGACTTAAAGATTTCGTTCAAAACGAGGTTAATTTAAAAAAAATTTGTAGGAGCTTTCGAGGTGGTCACATGGAATGCGCTAAATAGGGCAACAGCAAGCAGTATCCAGAATTTGGCTAAAAGACAAACTTTGTCTGGGTCAGCAACGTCAGAAGGTTAGGTAGGCCACTGCCTTTAAAACCTTGCCATACAAAAATCCGGTTCACCGAAGGTAAGGACACCTTTCGGGAAATGAGACACTTTGGCCGCACCGTAAGCCTTAACTTAGAAACGTTGTGGCACTGCCGGTGTTTAGTTGGCGGTGTCTTTTCAATGTCCGAATGCCAATTCCAGAAGGCAACGACAACCGAAAATTCGGATGCACGTGCTCCGGCACCAGAAATGGGTATTTGAAAACTCGCCGGTTTTCCAGAAAATAATCTTCCCAAACGAAAGCTATCAGGAATATTGGCCAGAAAAAGTAAGGTTTCCAATCTAGGATATAGAGTAAGATGCAGATGGCGGCGGGGTAAAAATTCTAATTAACCTACATACCTGCTATGGTTTATAACCAAAGATTTGGACTACAGCTTTTTTTTTTTCAACACTTTTCTCCTCAGAACTAAAAATGAAAATGAAGCCTAGCAAAAAAAATTAAGCGCGTTGCCACCTCAAGAAAAACGATAGATCATTTATCGCTATCCCCATATTATGCGTTTATCGATCGAGCGATACCAATATTTTTATTTATTGATTGATCGCTATTGGCAAAGTGGCGCGTAAAGACGTTAAGTTTAAAAATTTGAAAGTTTAAACTTTAAACTAGCGCACGCTACACCACCCGATAATATGCAACGTTAGGCAGCATATTAGTGGGAATTAGTTCCGTATATCCTTGGCGTGAAATGTTCCTACTTCTCTACCTTGCATATTTTCTAACAAATAAAAGCAGTTTCCGAGCTTCTTTTTGATTCGACATTTTATGAATTTAGGGGCTAATTTAGCATTGAAGTTTTGAGAGAATTTGCTTAACGCGAAATTTCTGCGAAAAACTTCTTGGCCTTCTTTAAAAGAGACAGACTTACTGCGAAGATTATAATGTGCTACATTTCGATCATATGCTTTCTTAATGTTTTCTCTTATATCCTGTCGCAAAAGGTTTAACTGGTCAGTCTGATTGAGCGGTGTTATGGGCTCTTGTAACAACTTTAATTCCTTTAAAAGTTTATAATCTGATCCATGAGTAACCATGTCCAGTCCGAACAAAGCTTTAAAGGGTGAGCAACCTAAAGATTGATGCAACGAGGATCGCAATGCGCAAGATATACTCGTTAAATGTTGATCCCAAAGCGTTTGATCCTGATTTTTTAAATACGAACGGATCGCAGCTAACAGAGAACGATTAACACGCTCAGCTGCGTTGCTTTGCGGAGAATATAAAGCGGTATACTGATGTTTTATGCCTAGTTCAGTAAGAAAAGAATTGTACGAATTTGCCTTAAATTGAACACCATTATCACTAACGATGATTTCCGGTACTCCAAAACAATGAAATATCTGTTTTAACAAAAATTCTTGTATATCCTCTGTGCGAAACTTTTTCAGAGGTTGTAACCTGTTCGTGGGGGGGCGGAAGGATCCAAATGAAATACAAGGAGTTGGCGGGTGCCAATTTCTTCAGTTTGTGGTAAGCGAGTGGTGAATTAAAACGCACGAAAAACTTCGGTTAAATAAACGTAGGTTTTATTATTTATAATATTCACAGGTAACCCGGCACACACGGAGATGGTTCGGGTTGAAAGTGATTAACAAATCGTAAAAAATGCAAGAGAACGGGTGTTCGGGTGAAAATCTCGATTCGGAATAATGGCGATGCCCATTGGAAAAAACCCAGTCACCCCTCCTGGTGTGACCGTAGATGCCGAGGATCAAAAAACCCTCCTCACTCTTCACTGCTCTTCGCCGCTCACTGCTGTTCACCCGGTGGCGTGAACATACCGCCCCCCTTGCAACATGTTGCAATTGCCACCCTGGACATATAACGGACGGGGGACGGCAACGTTCTGGAGCGCCTAGATCCCACAGGAGCCGGAGACGACCCATCCGAACACGGTGCTCTGGGCTGCGGGAGTACCGCTGGTAACCGGGCACACAGCCTGGTTGGATGACCTCCGGATAGAGGTCTGCCCCGAGTACCACGGACACCGACGCCGGCCGATAGAAATAGGGGTCGGCCAGGATCAGGGTGGCGAATTTCTCCCGAACCGGCGCCACCACTTCCCGGATGGGAGTGCGGATGAGCAAGTCCTCTTCGACCCGGAATATAACGTTCCGTCGGAACGTCTCGTCGGACCTCGACTCGAGGACGGCCGTACAGGCTTGGTCGACCCCGACCTTGGTCACAGCTAACCCCAGGGACCGGGCAAAGGAGCGATTGATGCGGCTCTCAGCCGCACACGCATCGAGAAGGACGCGGGTCTCGAAGGATTTCGAGCCATTGCCCAACCGGAGAACTGCGGTTGGCAGGACAGTCGTCGTCCTGGCGTGGAGCAGGGAGGATAAAGAGATTTCGGGTGCGCCTTCTGGGGAAGCGGAGCGGTCGGACGATGATCGGGAACAGGGTTGTAGCGGGGGTGCAGCACGCCCGGAGGGGGGTGATTGGCTGCGCCGCCGGGCGGAGGCACGTGGTCTCGGCGTTTGGTCGGCCATGTGGAGCAGGGTGTGGTGCCTTTGCCCGCATCGTCGGCAACCATGGCGAGTCCGGCACGCGTCGGATGAATGCTCGTGTGCCAAGCAATTGGGACAATACTTGTTGATCAGCACCGCCCGGAGCCGCTTTTCCCCTCGGAGGTTCAGGAAGCGCTGACACTGCCGGAGTGCATGAACCCCCCGACAGACCCGGCATCGGTACACGTTCGTGCCCTGCGGAGCAGCTCGTTTGCTGCGGTGGTGCGGCAGACGTGTGGGGGCCATGTCGCTATGAAGGGGGGAGCTGAACGAACTGTAACGAAGGAAATTACGTAGGGGGGAGTGGATTAGTCTATGCGCGGGAACGAACAACATGCACGGAGACGAGGACATTCGGAGGGAACATAGAGGGATTGGGAGTCACGATACGGTTTTAGGCTCAGGACTCCTGCTGTCTTGCAACAGAATAAGCTTCGCTACGGGTCTTCGGATAGACCCACGCGCGGTGGTGACATCAGCCACTCGGACGAGACCGTCAGCCCCGGGCAGAGTGCGCTCAATTCGCCCTAAGCGCCACTCGTTGGAGGGGAGATGATCTTCGGACACGATCACGAGGTCGCCGGTCTGGATGCTGCGAGTCGGTGACTTCCACTTGTTCCGTTTGTGAAGCTCCTTGAGGTACTCACTCTTCCAGCGGCGGCAGAAAGCCTGCTGGATTGCCTTCAGTCGCTGCCATCGGTTGATCAGTGACATAGGCTCGACCAGAATTTCCGGTTCCGCAATGGATAAGAGCGGTCCTCCAATCAGGAAATGTCCCGGGCTTAGGGCCAGCAGGTCCTCTGGATCCTCGCTCATGGGGAGATTGGCCTGGAGTTTAGACACGCTTCGATCCTGCACAGGAGAGTGGAAAGTTCCTCGAAGGTGTATTTGACAGTGGACGAAGACTTGTAAAACAGGGTCTTAAAACTTTTGACCCCTGCTTCCCACAGTCCTCCCATATGGGGCGCGCTTGGCGGAATGAACTGCCAGGATAAAATGTGCTGGGGAAATGCCTTCATTATATCAAGCTTGGTGGCGTTCAGGAAATCTTGTTCGAGCGCCTTTGAGGCCCCTACGAAGGTTTTGCCATTGTCGGAGTAAATGCGCTGGGGGCATTGTCTCCGTGCGACAAACCGAGAGAAGGCTGCAAGAAATCTTTCAGTGGTGAGGTCGGAGGTAGCCTCGAGATGGATTGCCTTCGTGCTGAAACACACGAAGACGCAGACATAGCCCTTAGTTATGAGACACGCACGCCCGGTGTAATTTTTGATCTCGAACGGCCCTGCGAAATCAATGCCCGTGTGGGTGAAGGGCCTGGAGTACGTGATCCGTTCTCGAGGGAGATCACCCATCATCTGGGTCTGTAGTCGTCGACGATGAACGATGCAGACTTTGCACCCCTTGAGGTGGGACTTCACCATGTTCTTGATCCGTGGGATCCAGAATTTGGTGCGCAGATACCGCACCATCAGTTGATTGCCGCCATGCAACGTGATGCGGTGGGCGAATTCGACAAGCAGGCGAGTGAAATGAGTACTATAGGGGAGGAGAATAGGGTGACGTTCATCATATCGGAGGGACTCGGCGGCCCGGAGTCGTCCGCAGGCGCGGAGTAACCCATGCTGATCGAGAAATGGATTCAGATTGAGTAGCGTGCTGGATGATGGCAGGGGTCGCCCTTCCCCCAAGGCCCGTATCTCCGCGAGGTATTCCCGACGCTGAGAGGTCCGAATCAAGGCGCGCTCGGCGGAGAGAAGTTCGTCATTGGTGAGGTGAACCGTGGAAGGCGTCGAAATCCTTTTGGTGGCGAAGCGTAGGATGTACGCGATGACTCGTAATGCCCTACCATAATCCGAGAAACGTTCGCTGACGTCCTCGAGTAGGGTGGTCGCGGTGGTGTGGCACTGGACTCGTTGCTCCAGCTGGGTGTCTGGGAGTTCGTTATGGGGAGTTTGGCCAATACTCGGGGGCTCGCTGGAGCCAGTCCGGCCCATGCCACCAGAGTCTGCTGGCCGATAACTCGGCCGCGGAGACCCCACGGCTCGCCAGATCAGCGGGGTTGTCCTCGGAGCGCACATGTGACCAGCTTTGGCCACTGGTGCTTTTGGAGATGCTGGATACCCGATTGGCCACGAAGGTGGACCAACTGCACGGGGGTTTATTGATCCAAGCCAACACGATGGTAGAGTCGGTCCAAAACTGGGAGGTTGCAGGTGGGATTGGGAGTTCAGGAACGATCGACGCCCAGAGATCGGCTAGTAAAACCGCTCCGCACAACTCCAGCCGAGGCAGTGAGACTGTTTTGACTGGAGCTACACGGGTCTTAGCCGTTAATAAATGGACGGCTACTTGATCGCCGCACCGAACCCGCACATATAGGGCTGCTCCATACGCTTTCTGTGACGCGTCACAGAAGCCATGAAGCTCCCACGAGAGCTTATCGCTGGTGTTTAGCCAACGGGGAATGCGGAGTCGACTGAGGCCTGGGTAATCCTGCAGGAATTCGTGCCATTGCTGCAGCAGGAGAGGCGGCAGAACATCATCCCAGCCCAGTTCGGTAAGCCAGATTTGTTGCATGAATATCTTCGCTCGGATGACAAATGGGGCTAGCCAACCAGCGGGGTCAAAGAGTTTAGCGATATGGGACAGAACCTGCCTCTTGGTGATCGACTCCTTCAAGGGGGGGTCCGCTACGGTGAAGAAGAAGACGTCTTCGGCAGCTTGCCAGCGGATGCCCAAGGTTTTTGCAGTGCTCGCGTCTTCCAGCTCGAGAAAGTCCTCTCGCAGCAGGTGCTCTCTCGGAATGGCTTGAAGTACTTCCTTCTTATTGGAAGTCCACTTCCGAAGCGGGAAGCCCGCAGATTGGAGGGTCGCTTGAAGCTCTCGTATGGCGAGACGGGCGTCGGCTTCAGTGTGAGCGCCGGCAAGGACATCATCAACATACATGTAGTTCCGAAGGATTTCGCTCGCCTGAGGATACATCGCTTGCACGTCTTGTGCCAGTTGTAAAAGGACTCGGATCGCCAAGAATGGCGCGCAGTTAACCCCAAACGTGACAGTTTGTAACTCGTAATCCTGGATATTGCAGCAGCGGTCTCGGTAGAGGATCCGCTGAAAGGGGGTATGCCTGGGATCGACTCGGATTTGTCGATACATCTGCGTTATGTCGGCATTGAAAACGAATTGAAAGAACCGCCATTTCAGTACCTGAAGCGTGAGGTCGGCCTGAAGAGTAGGACCGGTGTGCAAGACATCGTTGAGGCTGACGCCTTGTGTGGAGGGGCTCGACGCGTTAAATACCACGCGTACCTTAGTGGTGGTGCTATCGGGCTTAAACACCGCATGATGGGGGAGATAGAAGTTTTTCCCATCTTGAGGCGGCGTCACCCGAATCATATGACCCAATTCCTCGTACTCTTGAATAATGGCATCGTACTGCGTTTTTAGAACCGGATCCTTGAGAAGGCGTGCTTCATTCCGCAGGAATTGAGCCAGCGCGATCGGTCTTGAGTGGCCCAAGTCAACGCTATTCGGACCTTTGAACGGTAGGGACACAACATATCGGCCGTCCTTTCCCCTTTGGGTGGTCTCCTGGAAGTTCCGCTCGCAGAATGCGTCATCCTCCTTTTCCGGCTTTGCGGGAAGGTCTTCCACCTCCCAAAACTTGGTGAGGAGTACATCAAGCTTTGCTTCGGGACTAACTCGCGTCTGTGCCGCGAAAACGGATCTAGACACCGGAGGGTCAGGAGTGATAGCCCCACACAGAACCCATCCAAAGATGGTTTCTAGCCCGACAAAATCACCAATATCCTTTTTGATCCGTTCTCCGAGGATGTGGGGAAACAGGTCTACACCGATGATCATGTCAATAGGCGCGGGCTTGTTGTAGTACGGGTCAGCCAGGGGGCGATCGAGGCACTGCGTCGGAACCGTATTAAGGAATGGAGCTGTTGGAATGGCCCCTGACAATTTGGATACGACCAGGGCGGAGACCTCAATCTTGTTCAATCTGTCACACGGGGGAGACAGCATTAGCAGACACACCTTGTCGGCGCAGCCTCCATCACTCTGGCCCATGCCAGTAACCGCGGCGTCTACTGGGTAGAAGGGGGGCTGGACCATGCTGAAGACACGTTCGGAGAGAAAAGTTGAATCGGCTCCCGAGTCGATCAACGCCCGAATATGATGATCCACACCACGATGGTGCAGAGTGACAATCGCAGTGCCTAAAAGGCCTCTGCCTGGGGTAGATGCAAAATAACTTTGAGCATTTGTGAGCTGGTCGCTCGCGGACGGGCGCTCTGTGGCGCTGGATGGTGGGACTTGCGCAGCGGATGGCGAGGGCACGGACACATCACTAGGATGCAACAGCGTATGATGACGCTCCTTGCAGGTATGGCAATTATGCGCACTGGAGCAGCCCTTCACTTGATGACCGCGGGCAAAACAGTTCAGACAAAGTCCCTGCTGTCTAATGGTTTCCAGCCGCCTCTGAACAGGCATATCAAGGAAACTAGGGCAGAGCCGTATTGGGTGATTTTCCCGATGGCACAGCTTGCAGGACGCCGATTTGAGCTGAGCTTTCGCTGGAAACGCTTGGACTTTCATCGTTGCAGAGGATTTGCGGGGACCAATGGGGATGGCTTGGACACTTGGGGCCGACTTATGTTCTTCGGTGGCATCCAGGACACGATACCGATCGGTAAGAAATTGGTTCAAATCGGACCACGTTGAGACGACAGTCTTATTGGGCACTGATTGCTCCCACAGGAGGATTGTGGCCTTCGGCAATTTACTAGTGCAGATGGCGATAAGTAGGACATCCCAATTCTCAGTACTAACACCCGAACGCTCAAGTGCGGTAAGACACCCTTGAAACGCGGTCTGCAGCTCTCGCAAGGATTTGCCCGACTCTTGTGCCACCGCGGGAATCTGAAGGAGTTGTCTGGCTTGAGTCATGACCAGCAGACGGCTGTTTTCGTACCGTGCGGTGAGGTTCTCCCACGCGGCCTGGAAACCCTCATTCGTCAGGGGGGACTTAGCCACGATGGTTCTCGCTTCCCCTCGCGTCTTGGTGTTCAGGTGATAGAGCTTCTCCACTTGTGACAAGTACGGGTTGGCGATATAAATGGCGGCGAACAAATCGCGGAATGTGGGCCATGCTAGGCTGTCGCCATCAAATGTCTCCACCTCACACGGAGGAACTCTATGCCCCGCCGGCCTCGACGGAGCGGTGGGCTGACGCATAAGACTCGTCATCTGTGCCGAGAGCTGTTCGATGCGTTCTCCAAACAACGTCCCGCATCGCACATACGCCGCATAGGCGTATTCGTGCTTCGCCTTGATGCGGCTTATGTTTGCCAAGCTTTCCTCGTCGGTTTGGACTGTCAAGGCCTTGTGACAACGGGAGTGTTCCATCTCGACAGTTGACCACAGCGATTTGAGCTGCTCTAAGTGCATTTTAAGGGAAAACAAGGGCACTTCAGAAGTTAGAGCTTCACTCTCCCGAGCTTCGAACAGAGTCAATGCGTCGCACGCCAGAATGAAATCGGAGAGGGACATTCTGGAGTGTTCTCTGCGCTGTTGTGATACGGATCGGGTGACGGGAGCGTCAGAACAGTGCGTCACAACAACGTGCGGGATCTGGGTCTGGGTTGAAAGCTTGGAACGACCTTTGTGTTCACTCGAGTCTTTAACCGAGAATCTGCGACCCTGAGGGAGGCTGGACGAAGACGGACGGGATCTTGGGGATTCGCTGCGGCTGCGAACAGACGAGAACTTGCGCGAAATATCCGTACGCTTCACGGTCGCCGGAGTTATCGGAGGTCGAACCTTCTCCGGAGTTGAAGAGGGAGACGAAATACCGTTAGACTTCGGCGCAGTCTTGGACGGCTCCGTGGACATACTCAGGGGACGACCTTACCGTTGAACACCGAGTTTGTGGGTTTTGAGAAAATGGGGAAAATTTGAGGAAATGAGAAGTGGACTGTATGAGGACGCAAGAGCTTTCTCACTGTGCACCGCAGGATTGCGGGAGAATTATCTCGCGTGCGGCTCGGAAACGGAGCCCTTTGAATGGGGATAGATGCGGAACAATATACGAACGCACGAGTGCGGATCAAAACTTGCACGTAGACAAGCTAAATGATTACAAAACAAGTTTGTATGGATTCGTAAGTAACGCTGGAAGTACGTATAAAACAAAACACGGAGGAAATATATAAATAAAGATGTATAGGATAAAAGAAAATACGTTTTTGTATAGATCTGGATCTGGATATATATATGTGCGCACAATACTGGCCGGAAAAAATTATATATATAATTTATAAATATGGACGGATGTATAAATATGGGCCCGATAGTGCTGGAAAAAATATATATATGTATTTATTTATAAATATGGGCGGATATATATATTTATTTATTTATTTATTTATTTATTTATTTATTTACGTCAACTAACACAGCAGTCGACGAAAAAGCTTAAGCTAAAGACAGATAGTAATTAAATAAAGAAGGTAGCTTAGCTTTATACACAACTAAACATCCCCGGCCCGGTGGAGGTGTTTTATTTGCACAAGGTGCCAGCTATGCCCCGATTCACAGCCAATGTGGCCAGGGATGAGTTGCAGCCAATCCAAGTCCAGAATATTTTCATTGGTTTCGCTGTAGATGATTAAAAAGTATAGCGCGAAGAGAAGTGACAGAAAGATGAGGAGAGATAAGGTGAGAAAGGTTGTTAAAAGATTGGCAAAGAACACGAAGAGGTTCGTGAAGAGAGTAGTTAGTCAGACATCTACTAAGGTGAATAGGAAAAAAGTTTCTGGTCCGACGTGAGGGAACACAAAAATACAGCGTATCTAGTAAATTGGTAGAAATGACTTCGCCGTTGACTAGTTTATGGAGAAAGAGAATGCCAAAAACAAGCCTACGGTTATAAAGTGAAGGAAGATTAATAAGAAGAAGTCTATCAGAATAAGAAGGTAGGCGAAGACCCGGGTCCCAATTTAGACCGCGTAGCGCAAACTTTAGGAATTGCTTCTGTACCGATTCAATACTACGCTGGTGAACATCATATTGCGGGTTCCACACTGGCGAGCAATATTCTAGAGTAGGGCGAACTAACGAAGTGTATAAAACCTTTGTTACATAGGGATCATCAAATTCTTTGGCCCAACGTTTAATGAAGCCGAGAAGGCAGCTTGCTCTGTTGACAATTGAAGAAATATGAACATTAAATGAAAGTTTAGGGTCAAACATAACGCCTAAGTCTTTGAATGATGGAACACAATCTAACAGAACAGACTTAATAGAGTAATGAGCTAGGAGCGGAGACAAACGACTGAAAGTCATAAAAGAACACTTAGAGGCATTAAGGTGTAATTTATTAACGTGGCACCAATCACAGAACGCATCGAGATCTGATTGCAAGTACTGTTGGAAAGAAGGATCATTATAGGAATAACAAATCTTGACGTCATCCGCAAACATGAGCACGCGTGAATGCGCCAAGGCCAAAGGCAAATCATTTATAAACAATGTAAATAATAGTGGGCCCAGATGACTGCCTTGGGGTACACCTGACGTAACTCGAACAGTTTTAGATATCGAGGAACGAAAAGACACCTTTTGGGTTCTGCCAATAAGATACGACTTTAACCAACCCAATAATTTTGGTGAAAAACCCATGATGTTAAGTTTCGCGAGAAGCAAAGAATGATCAACCGTATCAAAAGCCTTACTGAAGTCAGTATAAATAACATCAGTTTGACACTTTTTACGGAAGCCATGGTGTACAAGGGTAGTCAATTCTAAAAGGTTGGTAAGCGACGAACGACCTTTCATGAAACCATGCTGACAAGGAGAAATAGTGGATCTGGATAGATGTTGAAGAGAAGACGTAATAATTTTCTCAAACAGTTTAGGTATTGCCGAAAGTTTGGCAATGCCACGGTAGTTGGAAACATCCGATTTGCTACCCTTTTTAAAAAGCGGAATAATAAATGACTCCTTCCAAATATCAGGAAATCTACAAGTCTCACTCGATATAAAGAATAACCGAGCTAAAGGCTTAGATAGGGAAATAGAACACATTTTAAGGATGCAACTAGGTATATCATCAGGCCCGGGAACGAAGGAAGACTTCATAGATGACAAGCTAGAGAGAATACAGTCTTCAGTAATACTGGGAAAAAACATACAATTTAAATGTGGGATTGAAAAGGGATAGGGTGTGGGATCCGAAACAGTAGTAGAATATGTCGACTGAAAAAATTTAGCAAACAGATCTGCAATATCTAAATCATTATTAGCAGACTGGTCGTTAAGTCTGAAGGTGGAAGGTAGGACATTAGAGCGTCTTTTGGAATTGACAAAGTTGTAAAATCTTTTGGGGTTATTATAAAATTCAGCCTTACAGCGAACGAGATAATTGTTGTAGCATTGAGTATTTAAGAGACAAAATTGAGATTTGGCTATACAATAATTTGCATAGTCAAGTCGCGAACCAGTTTTTTTAAATCTTTTAAAATATCTCGATTTAATGTTACGAAGATTAGAGAGCCTACGTGTGAACCAGACTGGCGAGCTGGAGACGGTAGAGACATTAACATAAGGAACGCATTTATCAATTAGAGAATTAAGAGCAGAATAGAAAAACTTCACTGCACAATCTATATCGCAGCACTCAAATAGAAACGACCAATCAAAAGAGAAAATAAGGCTGTTAAGAAGATTGAAATTTGTTTTACGAAAACATCTACGACGAGAATTTGAGATGTTTTTAAATAAATTAGTAACGGAATTGTAAGAAATAGTAACTTCAATGGTAGGATGATAAGGATCTTCAGGTTTCACTAGTGGCTGTGTTTGCGATACAGCACTAACAGTGGGATCAGAGACAAAAACAAGATCAAGGATTCTTTTAGAACAGTTAAGGAAAGAATTCAACTGATATAGTGGACATTCAAGTAGGCTATCAAGAAAAACATGTTGAGATGAAGGAATTAAGAAAGATAGATTATCATCAACAAGCCAAGAAATATTAGGCAAGTTAAAATCACCTAAAACTATAAGAACATCCCGATCTTTAAGACGACCAAAAATAGTTCGTAAAGCATCAGCATGGTGCACGTAGATCATGGTATCAGAAGCTGGAGGAATATAAGAACAAGAGATATATAGGCTAAAGTTAGAACATGTAACTTCGACGCAAATAAACTCAACACCTAAGGGGAGATCAATCGGCACCACACTTGAAGACAGATTCGAGTTTACAGCAATGAGTACTCCACCGCCACGACGACCAACACGATCAAGCCTATAAGAAATAAAATTATTAGAAAGAATTTCATTATCTAGAACAGAGGAGTTAAGCCAAGTTTCAGAGAAAGCTAATATGTCAGCTGAAAAGGTTTGGCTATCACAGAAAAGGTTCGACAGCTTGGTAAGAAGTCCTCTTACATTTTGATAATGAATGCAAAGACTAGATGTTATTAGTTTTTTGAAGCAGAAGATAAAGTAGGAAGGTGGACAGGCAACGGACGAGAGCGCTTATTGGGCGCAAACTCGTGTACAACTAGGCCCTCTGGCCAAAAATTAGGGTCAACCATAGCTGAGAAGTACTCATTTGGTACTGTAATTTTAAAAGAGGAGATTTCGCGAGGCCTAGAAAACTTAAACTTTTGAATTAAAACCTTAGCAGGGCAAATATTACCAATGTAAGCTGCCACAGACGACTCAGAAGTATCTGGAGCAAGCCTAGAAATAAATAATTGTTTGCGATGGGGCACTACAGTTAGTGGAGGAGGAGGAGCATTGGGATCCGCAAGTGATTGAGAGCCGGCATGATCCTGTGATTGATCAGAGTTCCCGTGAGGGATAGATTGAGGTACACCAGGGCTTGTAATGGGTACTTCAATCTGAAAAGAAGAGCATAAAGAGGGACAAGAAGATGGTGTAGGCGAAAGTAAAATCGGAGAAGAAGTAATAGAGAGAGCTGGCGACTGCTTACGAGGCAACTCAAGGGTACATATCTTGTGCAATTTCTCAGAAGGTGGAACAAATTTGAATTGCGACAATAATTGAACGCTAGAGTCACACTCGTTTGACAGCTGTTTGGCCAGTTTGTTTAAAGAAAGAAACCTTAAACGAAGATCCCTATACATACGGCTAAAATCAAGCTGCTGGCTGGCACAAGATGGGCAAGTCCATCGCATTAAGCCAAGCTCAGGCTTAGACACAGACAAACCAGAAAATTTGTCGTAGTCGCGGCCATTGAGGCCAGCACATTTTAAGTGAATAAGATTATCGCAGAGCCAACAAGATATTGCTCTATACTGATCATCAAAACGATCAGAATGTTTGCAATTAGGTAGACAACAAGCCATTGAAAAGCCGAAAGAAAGGCAAAAAAATTATATATATATAAGAATATATAGAAAAATTAAATTCACAGCACAAAGATAATTATTGATAAATAATCAATAATTACAAATAAAACAAAGAGACAGCTAGAGTGCACAGCACAACAGAGAGTGCAAGAACAGTTATAAGCCGAGCTTTGAGAGGCGGCCTTACAAAAGTGATTACGCGGGAGAGAAGCTAAGCACAAGCACAAAGCAGAGAGAACAACAAAGCCACTAGCACTGATGGTATGATGGGGGCGATGAGGGGAGCAACTGCAGAAGCAATGACGAAAGAGAAAAAAAAAAGAAAAAAAAATATGTAATTGCACCAAACACTAATCACGAAAAAGAAAAAACTGTTTAAACTGATTAATTTGGCGAATTATGGAAATAAAACACAAGGGAGTCAAGCAAACAACACCAGCGGAAGTGTAAACAAATTAAGCACAATTAAAAATTGAGAAAAAACAATAAATATTAATAAAAACTCAGGAGCTATGCAAAAACACGACCGTCACGTCAGAGAGCAGAAAGCTTTTTTTTGATGAGCGCAAAAGGCTGGCCGGAAGAAGTATATTTATAATTTTTGAATATGAATGGATATATAAATATGGGCCCGATAGTGCTGGAAAAAATATATATATATGTATTTATTTATAAATATGGGCGGATATATATATGAGCGCAAAAGGCTGGCCGGAAAAATATATTTATAATTTTTGAATATGAATGGATATATAAATATGGGCCCGATAGTGCTGGAAAAAAATATATATGCATTTATTTATAAATATGGGCGGATATATATATGAGCGCAAAAGGCTGGCCGGAAAAAATATATTTATAATTTTTGAATATGAATGGATATATAAATATGGGCCCGATAGTGCTGGAAAAAATATATATGTATTTATTTATAAATATGGGCGGATATATATATGTGCGCAAAATACTGGCCGGAAAAAATATATTTATAATTTTTGAATATTAATGGATATATAAATATGGGCCCGATAGTGCTGGAAAAAATATATATGTATTTATTTATAAATATGGGCGGATATATATATATGTGCGCAAAATACTGGCCGGGAAAAATTATATATATATAATTTATGAATATGGACGGATATATAAATGTGGGCACGATAGTGCTGGAAAAATATATATGTATTTCGTTATAAATATGGGCGGATATATAATTAGGCGAAAAAAGGGAATCGGAAATAATGTGATTTGAACTTGGCGCGCTTGAGCCGCCTATCGATATCACGACTCGGCTCACGTGTCACCACTACTCCGAAAACAGCTGTCGGCCGCTGTTTATATATTTGGTTTTTGATTTTGTTGTTTAATTATGTTAATAATTTTTTTTTGTGGTTGTGCGGAAAAACCAAGAACAAAAGAACGCTTTTACGCACCGCGAGTGTTGTGCGCAAACCAAACAACCGATCAATGCATATGGACAGATGCTTTGATCTATGTATGTACGTACATGCATAAGTACACAGGTGAGTATATAGATGTATGCACACGCGTTGTTCACAACAACAAAAAAAAAACGTAAGTAATTGTAATTTAATTGGATGTGGAATTGTGTTAAATCAATGCGCGACACCGAAATGTATTATATGTTGTGGATAGGTACATATGCGCGTACATCAACAGGTGACGATGTATGTATGTATGTATGTACGTAGATGCGCGCGTGCGGAAATAAGTTTGGCATTAAAAATAATTATTCCAACACATAAGAAAACGCGGTGAACACTTGATTATTATTCTTCCCTATTTTTTATAACACTTTAATAATTTTTTTTTGTTTTTTAAACTTTTACGCGGATTTGGCAAACAGCTGTGGAAATTACATACATGTACATGTGAATGCATATGAAAAAAAAGAGGTGGATTTGGACAAGTGCGAGGAAAAAAAAAAAACATAAATAAAAAATGGATAATCGTGGAATGTAAAACGAGAACGTTGGACAATCACGCTAAGGATTAGGAACTACCATGTAACCTTGGAACAGGTCAGGTATGTACATACATACAATATGTAAAAGTGTGTAGGTCGCTATGGAGAAGCGGGAAAACCTCACACTTTTAGTAGTATGGAAATGAAATGAATAATGAAATTTTGTACTTATCAGGAATTCCGCCGATGCAAGCTGGAGGAGCGGAAGGATATCCGGCTCGAAGGACCAATGTTCGTGGGGGGGCGGAAGGATCCAAATGAAATACAAGGAGTTGGCGGGTGCCAATTTCTTCAGTTTGTGGTGAGCGAGTGGTGAATTAAAACGCACGAAAAACTTCGGTTAAATAAACGTAGGTTTTATTATTTATAATATTCACAGGTAACCCGGCACACACGGAGATGGTTCGGGTTGAAAGTGATTAACAAATCGTAAAAAATGCAAGAGAACGGGTGTTCGGGTGAAAATCTCGATTCGGAATAATGGCGATGCCCATTGGAAAAAACCCAGTCACCCCTCCTGGTGTGACCGTAGATGCCGAGGATCAAAAAACCCTCCTCACTCTTCACTGCTCTTCGCCGCTCACTGCTGTTCACCCGGTGGCGTGAACATAACCAATGATATTTACTGAAATGGTCAAGAACAATTAATAAACCGACAAATCCATTTTTGCTACGAGGGTAAGGACCAAGTAAATCGATATACAGACGTTGAAAAGGTCTACAAGTTGGAATATGCTGTCCCATAGGTGGTCTGAGCATATAATTTGGTGCTTTGGACTCCTTACAAGTGTCACATTGACGAATATGGTCCCGCACATCCTTTACCATACCAGGCCAAAAAAGAGTTCTACGTATCTTGTCAACAGTTTTCTGCATACCTGAATGTGAAGAGGTGTGGCTATCGTGGGCTTGTTTTAGAACATCAACTCTGAGTTTATCCGGCACCCATAGTTTCCAAGAAAGCTTCTCTTGATAAGAATCTCCATTAGCATGTTCGGTTCGAATATACAAATGTTTATTTACAATTTTGATATCTGGGAATTTGTCTGGGTTTTCAGTGATTTTCTTCTTCAGATACATATAACTATCGTCCAAAAATGCTTCAGAGTCCAGATCTATAATCGGACCCATTATAACGGTAGTATAACGGCTAAACATTCGCGTTCAGTAACACTATAATTGCGTTGGGCACGACTTAACTTTTTAGACATGAAAGCAATAGGCTTCTCTTCCTCTGCGTCTGATAATTGGACAAGTACAGCGCCAATACCATAATCGCTGGCATCACAATGTAAGAAAAATTTCTTATTAAAGTCCGGGTTTTGTAGAATAGGGGCAGAAGTTAATAGATCCTTCAACTTATTCATAGAAGCTTGAGCTTCCGGAGTCCAAACAAAATTTCTTTTTGTTGACAACAGTTCCGTTATAGGATAAGTGAGATCGGCAAAATTCGGTATAAAACGGCGATACCAACCGCAAACTCCAAGAAATCCTCTAGTTTGTTTCAAATTCCTAGGTGGTGGCCAATTTTTAATACATTCAATCTTTGACGGATCGGTGCAGATACCTTTACTGTCTATTACATATCCTAAATAACTAATGCTTGCGACACAAAACTGACTTTTCTCTATGTTAATGGACAGATTAGCTTTCCGAAATTGCTCCGCAATTCTTGCTAACACCGAAAGATGAGATGAGAAATCCTCTGAAATTATACACAGATCATCTAAATAGCAAAATACACAATGGCGAAGGTCAGCAGGGACTACTTCATCCATTAGACGACTCATAGTAGATGTGGCATTACAAAGGCCGAAAGGCATAACTGTGAATTAATATAACGGTCTTCCTGGTACTGTAAATGCAGTAAGAGGTTTGGATGCTTCCGTTAATTCTATTTGCCAATAGGCATCCTTTAAATCGATTTTGGAAATAATATTTGCCTTGGGTAATCTTGAAAAAATACTGTCAATGCTGGGCAAAGGATAAGCATCCTTAATTGTGACTACATTTAACTTGCGAGCGTCTAAGCACAGTCACACTTTATTGGGCTTTATGACTGGTCGAATAGGAGAGCTCCAGGCGCTAACAGCTGGTTCGATAACTCCTAGTTGAATCACACGATCAATTTCTGTGTATACTAATTTTTGAACAGCGGGACTAATAGCGTAAAAACGTTGTTTTACCGGTTTGGCTTCGCCAATCTCGATATGATGTTTTATTAAAGACGTACGTCCGAGATGATGACTTGCATTGGGAAACATTTGCTTGACGGCTTCAAGCTGTCTAATTTGGAAATACGTGAGAGAATAAGAACTAGGGTCAGTCTCTAATTTTTTTTCAGAACCAATCTCGATCGAACTAATTATAGACGGGGCAAGTTCGAAAATTCTCCAAAAATCATGCCCTAATATTAATCTTTTCTTCAACGTAGGAATTACAAATAATTTCAACATTCTTTCCAATCTACCGTACCGTACTATTACTTCTAACATACCAATCACATTTTGGCCGTTTCCGTCCGCTGTGCGCACTTGACCTTTAGTTTTTACAAATTGGGGAAAATGTGAAAAATCTGTTTGTGCTAAATCCGAGCCTATACAACTGATGCTGGCACCGGTATCTAATAAACCTAATTCTGTGAACGTAAGAAATGAGACTTCTGCATAGCTCCTATTATCGTTGTCGTTTCTAAAAATTGTTGCAACAAAAAGTTTCTTGGTTTGTCTTGCGTGATCATAATATTTCCTTAGTCTTAACGTGCGTTTAGACAAGGGTTGGTCAGATGTGAAAATTCTGTCTTTAACAGTAAGGTAATGTTGTAAACGCTCAGGATATGACAAAAATCTTAGTGGGAGTTTTTGAGACTTTCGTACGTTTACTTTGTGATTCACAATGTTGATACTTTGTTGAACGTTTTCCGAGTTTGATGTAACTATTGCGGGAGCATCTGACGTTGTCTGGATGCACCCTTCGGTCGGTTTTCCGCTAGCCTTTTTATACAATCTTGACATTGAGGCTTGTAAACATTGGCCGTGCCGCAACCGTAACAAAAAATTGTGCGTTCCTCTAGACAGTTTTGCCAGGTGTGACCGGCTTCGCGACAATTCCAACAAACGAACTTCCCTTCCACAGCGGCAACTTCATATTCGTCGTCTGGGTCTGGAACTATTTTATTATCTTCGGTTTCCCCTTCTTGATTTTCAAAAATTTGTCTGCGTTAATTCGCTTTGGTGTTAGAAATTACTTTTACTTGATAGCGGAGCTCTTGTGTTAGATTTTCTTGCATCTGTACTAATCTACGAAGGTGACCTATTGATGCGATGGATTGATATAGTAACTTTTGTCGTATCTCTGGCAATAGGTTATTTTGTAAAATTTCCATCAGCTCCTCTTCCTCAAACTTTATACCGAACTTGTCAATCAAAGAAGCTACCTCATCGTAAAAACAAACAAAAGATTCTCCAGCTTTTTGCTTTCTAGCACGAATCATTTCTTTGCTCATAAAATCTGATCGATAGTCTTTATATTGCTGACGAATAGCTGAACAAAACTCGCTCCATACTATTCGAGGGACTTGCTTATGATATCTCCAATACCACTCGCGGGCTTTTCCTCCAAATAATATTTGAATATGTTTACACACCCCAATAAAATCACTATCAAGAGTTTCCTCCTTTAGGGCTTTTACTCTATAAGTAAATTCTTCTACTCCTAGACCTTCCGTAGATCCGTCAAAACGTAAATTCCATTTCTGCATTATATTTGCAATTTTTGCATTTTGAACAGTTGTAGGGCAGGGCGAACTTATCAGAGATCGGGTTTGGACCGTGTCTAATGGGACTTCTCGCTGGCCTAAATTCATAGGTAACGACGATACTACACGAGAAACTGTTTGTTCTATCATATGACCGTATAATCGATCTCTCGATTAGGACGAGTATTATTACCACGATTTGGTCTTGCTCTTCGCTGATTAGGCATGGTTCTAGGTAGTTGCGGTTCTGGTTGATTACTACTGTGACTGGCATCTAAGCATGATGCTGGTGCTTCGCTAACTGATATAGCTGGTTCGTTGAGCTGTTCTGCTCTGTCTCTTGGGACTTGACTTAGCTGTTTTGTAAAATTACGAGTCCATGCTCGAGAAGTGCTGGATGCCAATGACAAATGTTTTTCCTTCGCTTTTGGTGAACAGTTGCCTACTACGAGCTTTATACTAGACACATTTATCTCCCTCTCACAAATTGGGCAATGCTTTTCCTTTTCTAGTAGAGCTTCCAAACAGGATTTATGAAAAATGTGTTTACAGGGAGTACAGAAACATGTTTGCGTGTTGTCCAAAACCAAGGAACAAATTTTGCATATGTCTTCTGCTGGAGTGTCCGTATTTGGGGGACTATGTTGAACTAGAGCCATTCTTTTTTTAAAATTATCTTCCTAAGCGTGACATGACTGGGTACATGATTTGAAATCATAACTAGCTAAATGAACCTAAAGAATATTGGTAACTTTATTATTTTTGTTTTGGGCTATTGCATCTACAAAATTGTTTCTTTTAGTCAGGCTTTGGCCTTTTGAATCTTCTGATCGGCAAGGCTATACTATCTGTATTACCAAGATCCAGACACCAGATTATTAAATCATCCGAGTCTTACTATAAAACAATATGTTCGTGTTCTCTTCGATTTCTTTAGACGTTCAGCTGTCGTAACATGATCTTAAATCCAATCAGTACTAATATCGAAACATCCAATATACAATAATCTAAATTGCTAAGAAAAGTTTGAACGACTTTACTAAACGAGTGCTAAATTATCGAGGACCTTAACTAAACGAGCAATTTGTGATACAGGGTATTGAAATTCTTGTTTACATTCATTCTTGCTTTTAACTTTGCGGCTGAATATTCCTAACAGAAACATCGGCTTCGCCAAGCAGACTTAAGCCGTGCAGGTTCATTTATCCGCGTAAGTTAAACCATAATATAGTCTAACAAAATCGACGGAAAATTTGAAACCTCATGTTTTGATCTTAAGACTTTCCTGATATACTTGAACTCAACACTTTATATCACTTAGGGTAGAACTACATACTTCTAAGGTGGTCTGCTGTCAAAATAACCACATGCCGTAACTTAAATAAACTTCTTGTCTATATCTAATATTGTCAAGAAGTTGAGTATGCTTTTATCCTGCCCCACGTTGGGCGCCAAAAATTTTATGTAACCTTCCTATTCGATTTCTCGTTGCGCGCCATAATTTTTATATAATCGGTTCTCCTATCACAGCGACGATAAAGCTATCGATAACCAAAAGGAAGGCGGTAGGTGAATTGCAGCAGATCGAGATCCTCTGGTTCCGTAGCTCTTGCGGGGTGGGGGGGTTGTTTGCTGAATCTCTACCTTTAATTATAAAATTTAATTTTATTAGGATCTCTACTGAAACTAACTTTAAATGAAAATAGAATGACTGGCAGAAAATACTTACGAAAACAGCAAGGAATTCATGTTAATAAAAAGGCGAAAGAAATGAAGGTGTATCCTTTCGTTCACAAGCTAGCGGTTACTGAGGTCAAGATGTAGATGGACCTTATCAGTTCTATACCCTCCCATGAATCTTTATTGACATTTGTAAAGATTCCCAAAAAAAAACTGATAGATATCAACTCATGTACCCATATCACTAGGAAAATTAATTATAAAGCTTAAGCAATCATATTCAAATTCATTATAATTTCAGATAGAAGCATTTCTTGTTGTACACAATAAATTTTAAAGAAATATTTACAGACTAATTTTAAACAGCTGGTCTAGTATGACTCAACATTTTGAGATTCTGTACTTTCAGACTTGCAAAACAATGGAACTCAAAGTTAATTAAACTATTGAATAAGAGGGACTAAAACTAGCAGTATAAAAGAGAGCTTACTAGTTATACATTATTAATTATTGTAGAAGATTATAGAATAAAAAAAAATATAGAAGGAATATTAAATGAATCCAGTTAACATTTTTTCTTGTAATTATTCATCTTATTTCAAGTTCTCTTTTATCTTTTTTTTTTTTTTGTTTTTAAATTCTTTAAAGTTATTTTAAATTTTCAAGTCGCACAAATTCACTCATTGCTTTTGATTGCTCTTCAAGTCAAACATTATTTTCGGAAATCATTTTGTTTGTGTAGGGGGGTCGAACTTCCTTCTGGTTGATGGCAGCTAGGTGAACTTTTCCTTTTCCCTTTTTCCTCCCAGTAAATTCTTTGACACGCAGAGAGTATTTTCACTTCACTTGATGTATTCAGGTATAAATTTCAACTAACTCTAGCTTAGCTTAAGAGCAGGGCACCAAGCCCCGCTTGGAGCGGAGTGTGGGGAGTTCTTTCGTGGGGAGAGCGATGGGCACCATCGGGAGAGCGGCGCGAGGTGAAAGCTTCCGCCTCCTTTAACCCTTGTGTTGCCCGGTTGGGCATAAACATGCTCCCCCCCTTGCAGGAGTGCAAGACCCAGGCAGTTTAATGGCACGCTCCGGACAGGGTCCAGCCAAAAACTGTGCGCATCGCAATCGGCCGCCCGCCAACCCCAGGTAGACTCCCTTCTAGCATGACCTCCGTGATCACATCCGCGCCCAGGACCAGAGACACTGACGACGGTCGGTAGAACGTCTCATCCGCCAGGACGATGCCCTCAAACTTTTTGGCGATCTGTGGGTCCACCGGAGCGCTTGGAGTGCGGCAGCACAAGCCATCGACCACCTTTAGGATCGCCTCCAATCGCCATCCTTCACTGATTGGGGACCGGATCACTGCTGCCACCGCTTTCTCTGCCCCTATATTGACGGCTGTCAACTTGAAGGCCGTGGCCAATGACGTCGCCATCGACGATACCGCAGAACAAGGGTCCACCAGGGCCTTCACGTCGAAGGTTTTTCCCTCCGTCTCAATACGCACCATCGCCGTGGGCATCAGATGCGGATTGCGGTGCTGCAGCAGTGTGGTCAAGGTCAGTTTCGGATCGGAGGCTGGCGTTGGCGCGACCCTTCGTCTGGAGGACTCGGGGGTGACTCGGCGTACGACGGAGCTTGGAGTGCGTCGACGTGGCTGTTCATGGAAGTGAAGCAGCGTGTGGTGATCCTCCTCACAGATTCGGCACTTATCACCGCTTAAGCAGCTTCCTCCGGAATGTTGGTGGGCCAGGCAATTGGCGCAGTACTTATTCGCCAGCACTGCCCTCATCCTCTTCTCCACGTTCAGCCGCAGGAAGCGACGGCATCGCTTCAGAGGATGGATTCCGCGACAGACTCGGCAACGGAAGGACTCAGTTCCTCGCGAACATCTGCGCTCCTCTTTCGATGCCTGTACTGAACGCGGTCTCGGAGCCATGGAAACGGGATCTAGGTTGACGAATATCAGGAAGCTGCCGGGACAAATAATGAAGAAAGCGGATTAATGTAGGACGATAGAACACATATTACTACTGGCAGCTCGGCCCTTCTTACTTGGGAGGAAGGACCAAGTGCTGGACGCTACTGTAGTTTTACGTAATGGGTTTGAATTCTTTCTTCTGGAGGAAGAAAGATCAACTTTGCGACGGGACGCTTCACAATACCGCGAGCGGTAAGCAGTTCGACGACGCAGACATTGCCGTCACTGCCAGGGTGTGTCTGGTGGATTCGCCCGAGACGCCATTCATTAAATGGAAGATTGTCGTCTTTGAGTACCACCAGATCGCCCACTTCAAGATTTTTAGAAGGGAATCGCCACTTATTGCGCTTATGTAGCTCCTTCAGATACTCGTCTTTCCATCGGGTGCAGAAATGCTGACTCACGGCCTTCAGACGCTGCCACCGGTTAATGATAGACGGTACCTGATCCTTGATTTCAGGTTCCGTCATGGATAGCAATGGACCGCCAACTAGGAAATGGCCTGGGGTCAAAGCTAAAGAGTCGGTGGGGTCTTCAGACATAGGAGAAATCGGCCGCGAGTTCAAACACGCCTCTACCTTAGCCAGCAGCGTAGAGAACTCTTCAAAAGTATACCTTTGGTTGGAAGTGGCCTTGTAGAACAGAGTTTTAAAACTCTTAACTCCAGCCTCCCACAACCCTCCCATGTGTGGTGCCCCGGGAGGGATGAAATGCCAGGACAGATTCTGATGGCTGTAGTGGGATAATATTTTCTGCTGGGTAGAACTTAGGAAATCTTTTTCAAGCACTCTGGATGCACCTACGAAGTTTTTTCCGTTGTCGGACTGCACTTGCTGGGGACACCCTCGCCTCGATACAAAGCGAGCGAATGCTGCCAGAAATGCTTCGGTACTCAAATCCGAAGTTGCCTCAAGGTGAATGGCTTTGGTGGAAAAGCAAACAAAGACACACACATATCCCTTTGATATGCGGCAAGCGCGGCCGGTGAAACTCTTGATGTCGAAAGGACCTGCGAAATCTATCCCGGTGGTCGTGAAAGGTCGTGCGAAAGTAGTTCGCTGGGCCGGAAGGGTGCCCATTAGCTGTGATTGCAGCCTTCTTTTATAAATCACACAGACTTTGCATGAATTGACCACCGATTTTACTAGATTCCGCAGTCTTGGAATCCAGTATCTCTGTCGGATGAGACGGACTACCAGTTGGCTGCCCCCATGGAGAGAGATCTGATGCGTGAAAAGCACCAACAGCCGGGACAACGGACTTACTACTGGCAACAGAATGGGGTTACGCTCATCGTAACTAAGGGCCGCTGCTTGTTGCACGCGCCCACATGCTCGGATCACACCTGATGCGTCAATGAAAGGATTCAAATTGAGAATGGTGCTAGACATGGGCAGAGATTTCTTCTGCTGTAGACACCGATGTTCCGTCGGAAAGTAATCACGCTGAGTGACTCGGATCAACGCCTGGAGTACTTGATTGATCTCGCTAGAGGTCACCTCCCCGGAGTAATCGTTTGGAAGTTTACGACACCTTCTGCCGAAACGGATCACATATGCTATCACTCGTAAGGCACGTGCCAGATTGGAAAAACGAGATAATATCTCGTTGGCTGGCTTAGCGATCGCGACGTGGACCTTCACTACCCGCTTCTCCAAGGCAGTGTCTAGTGGGAGTGGTGTCGCTCGCTGCCAGGACTCTTGTGGTTCCCGTAGCCATGGTGGCTCCTTGTGTACCAATTCCTGCGCACTCAGGCCGCGGCTAGGGAGATCTGCTGGGTTGTCCTCTGAACGAACGTGATTCCATGGGGCGTCATTTGTTGCCGTCACAATCTTTGCTACCCGATTGGCGACAAACGTTGTCCATGTGCAGGGTGGCTTATTTAACCACGACAGTACGACGGTGGAATCTGACCAATAAAAAGCCTCCGCATTATCAACTGGAAGTTGCGGAAGAACTGCAGCTGCCAGTTCCGCTAAAAGTGTAGCTCCGCATAATTCAAGGCGGGGCAATGAAACCGTTTTAACCGGGGCGACTCTAGATTTCGCTGCAAGAAGGCAGCATGATATGCCTTGGTCATTGCTAACGCGCACGTAAATTGCGGCACCATAAGCCCGCTGTGACGCATCGCAAAAACAATGGAATTGGATGTCGGAATTTGGGTCATGAAGAACCCATCGTGGAATTCGGATCTGGTCAAGGAAGGAGTAGCTCTTTGTAAAATCCTGCCACCTGTGATGGAGTTCACTGGGCAATTGATCATCCCACCCTAGCTCTTGTAACCAGAGCTCTTGCATAAACACCTTGGCTTGAATCACAAAGGGAGCCAGCCAGCCAGCGGGATCGAATAACTTGGCGATCTGCCCGAGGACTTCTCGCTTAGTATAAGCTGACTTGACATCTTGGGGTGAGATGACAAAATAAAACTCATCCGTAGTCGCTTTCCATCGGATTCCCAGTGTTTTCGCTGTGCTGGCCTCTTCGATGTCGAGGAAATCAGCATTCAGTAAATGACTCTTTGGAATACAACTGAGCACGCTCTTCACATTCGATGTCCACTTGCGCAAGGCAAAGCCAGCTGAACCAAGAGCGTCTTGAAGTTCATTGACCATTGCGATTGCCGTTGTTTCATTATGAGCCCCTGCCAGGACATCATCGACATACATATAGGACTTGATAATATCGCTAGCCAAAGGAAATTTGGATTGTACATCACTTGCGAGTTGCTGAAGTACTCGGATGGCTAAGAACGGAGCACAGTTAATGCCAAACGTGACGGTATTCAGCTCGTAATCACCAAGTTGCCCCTCTTTATTTCGGAACAGGATCCTCTGAAATGGCGTATGGATTGGATCGACCATAATTTGGCGGTACATTTTTGTGATGTCGGCATTGAAAACTACGCGGAAAAAACGCCACTTGAGAATCTGAGTAGTGAGATCGGACTGAAGTACCGGACCAGGGTAAAGTATGTCGTTGAGACTTACTCCGTTGGTGGACTTGCTAGAGGCGTTAAAAACTACCCGTACCTTTGTTGTGGTGCTGTCGGGCTTGAAAACCGCATGGTGTGGCAAATAAAAATTGTTATTAGTGCCGTCAAATGGAACCTGACGCATGTGGCCCAAGTCCAAATATTCTTGGATGACGGCGTCATACTCAGTTTTTGCCGGAATATTTTTAAGGAGTCGGCTTTCGTTTTTTAGGAACTGAGCCAATGCCCCTGGTCTGGAATGACCAAGGTTGATGTTGGTTGGATCTCGAAACGGAAGTGAGACCGTATATCTCCCCGAAACATCTCTTCTTGTGGTCTTCTGGAAATTGACCTCGCAAACAGAGTCAGAATCTTCTACCGGTTTGCCCGGTAGATCCTCCACCTCCCAAAACCTTGTGAGAAGAGTTTCAAGTCCCTCCTCTCTGCTAACTGCGACCCTCGTGGTGAACGCGGCACATGAACTGACGGGGACCCCTTGCAACGGGCCTGAAATGACCCAACCGAATCTCGTCTCTTGAGCCATTAAAGATCCGCACACTTCGGTCTGGATGCCGGAAAGAGTCACCGCTGGTATTACATCAATGCCAAGGAGTAGATCGATCTTTGCCTTTAATCTGAAGGAGGGGTCGGCTAGAGGAATATTGGGCATTCCTTCCAGTGTGGCTTGGGCTATCGTACATGACGGCAAATCATCAGCAACTTGGGACAAGACAAACGCTTCTATCTCGATCTGGACTGGAGGTCCATGCGATGACCGAATGCTTATGTGACAGACCTTCAAGGTTCTATTGACCTTTCCGTTAATGCCTGTCACTTCGGCCCTGACAGTTTGGAATGGTAACTTCATGAGTCGGAACATTCTTTCGGATATGAAATTGGCTTCAGAAGCCGGGTCTAATAGCGCCCGTGAAGCATAAGTAGTGCCCTTGTGCCAAAAGTCCACGATCGCTGTACCTAGCAACTTATCTCGTGAGGACCTTGCCTCAGAGGTAAAGTAAGTCCGGACAATATTGTGCGAACTAGGCTGAGCTGGGACCGACGTTGGATTATTCTCCGGTCGGGCGTCCTTGTGCAAGAGCGTATTGTGACGCCCCTTGCACGTGAAGCAATTGTGCTGACTCGGACAATCTTTTACTTGATGTCCTCTTGCGAAACAGTTCAGACAAAGGGACTTTTTCTTTATGTATGCCACCCTCTCTGGCACCGTCATCTGAAGGAAGCGGGGACATCGACGCACCGGGTGATTCTCCTTCATACAGAGATCACAGGATTTTGGTTTGGTGGTCACCTTGGCTTCAAATGTATTAGCCTTTCGGGTGGCTGGAATCGGATTTCGTGGAGGTTTCGATGTGGGAACCGAAATAGCCATTGCAGTTGTATTTTCCACCGCTTCGAGCGTACGGAACCGCTCAGTGAGGAAATCGTCCATCATTTGCCACTCTGGAATGGCCGTCTTGTCTCCCAGAGATTGCTCCCATAATGAAAGGGTATTCTTTGGCAATTTGATGGAAAGGAAAATACGAACATGCCTCCCCAAGTGATTACTGGCAGGCCACAGTGCTCAAAAGCGCGAATGGATGCCTGCAGAGCATTCTGATGATCCTGTAATGCTTTTCCGGACTCATGGGAAATTTGAGGCAGGTCAAGAAGTGCTCGGAATTGGCTTTTCAACAGGGGAAATTCGCGAATCGCTTATGTAGATGGCTGTAAACAAGTCACGGAACGTGGGCCATTTTAAATAATCTCCCGTAAAGACTTCTGTGTCAATAGGTGGCAATCGACAGCCTCGTTCTGCTGGTGCAGAGGTAGGCGCATGACGGTTCGGAGGAGTCGGAGCAGACCCTTCATGGATAAGCTCGTTTAATCGAGCCGTGCATCGCTCGTAAACTTGATAGCATTTGTCATATTTAGCTTGGATGGCTAAATCTTCAGAGTTATCGTCTTTACCATCTGTGAGTGCCTCGCATTTCTCATATTCCTGCTCGACCTTCTCCCACAACGCTTGAACTCGATCACGACGGACTTGGAGCGTAAATACGCTGACCTCGGACAGTGACGTGACGTGGGTGTCGACTTCAAACTGACTTAGTTTATCGCAAATGGAAACAAACTTCTTCAAAGCCATGGTGGAAGCAGCTAAAACCCTTTTGGTCTCGGACCGAGTGACTCTTGGGGCGGTTACCAAAATCTGTGGAAGTGGTACCAATGATTTGACCTCTTTTTGGCTTGCTCGTCGTGGCTCTGACGTGGCTTGCTGAAAGGTCGTGCTCGATGGTGCGGACTTGAGAGTTAGTGGACTAGAGAGGGTCTGAAATGCTCGGGAAGGAGGAGTAGTAGGGCTGGTACTCCTCTGGCGCTGACCTGGAGCAGCAATTGAGGATTTGCTCGGGGCTGCAGTGTCCTCAGCTGCTTTCTCGTCTTTTGACGGGCTCGTGCTCATAACCCCAGAGAGTGGCGGTTATAAAGTGTTGAGCTGGCTTGGCACGGCTTGAAAATTAGCCAAAAAGACGAACTGGAACGTTTGGGAAAAACTGGAACACTACCAAACCACTTGAAGAACGGCTTTGAAACGCCTTGAAATAGATTGAAAAACCAGAAAACGAGCTGGTACGTTTGGAATGACTTGGAACCATAGCTCGCAAATAACTGTTAACCGTTTCACACTGTCGCGAAATAAGTGTTCTTCACTGAGACTTTGAGCAAAAGGTCTGAGAGCAACCGATTGGATTGTTCGTAAATAAATTTTGCTCGCGCTCAGTCGAAGAGCACTTTTTTCTGTTCTCTTTTGCTCTGCTCATTCCGAGACCGTTTGCTTCTGAACGACGATTCAAAAAGTCTTTTGCGCATGTATGTGTGTATGTCAAGTTTCGTGGGTTTTATGCGTCAATTTGCTTTGTGAGTTTCGATTGAGCACAGTGATTTTAACAAAATGGGACGTGAAACTAATAAAAAAGTGCATCAATTTTTTCAATTTGATGCAGTAAGCAAAAAATCAGTGTGTAAAATATGCGACGTGAAGCTGGCATTCATACTACAAATTTGAAACGCCACTTGACAACTAAACATTATGAAATATTTAGAGAGTGCGACAGTGAAGAAGACACCAAAATAAAAGTTGTGAAGAAAAAAAAAATAACATATGAAACAAGTGAAGAAACAGTTGTGAATTCACTTATTAAAATTGTGACAACTGATGGAAAGCCGTTTGTATTCTTGGACAGCGAGGGATTTAGGGAAATTGTTGATCCCATTTATAATGCCCTTGGTATGAACCCAATCACATCGAGGAACATTATGAGCTTCGTGTCCGTAAGAGAACAGGCCATCAAAGACGGCATAAGGGCTTTAGTCAATGGAAAACTGTTGTCGCTAAAAATCGACGTGGCAACTAGAATGGACAAAGCAATTCTAGGTATAAATCTGCAAATTATTCACACAAATGTAAATAAGTCGGAGATTGTTGTCAAGACGTTGGGCATGATCCAGCTCACTTATTCACACACTGGGGTCTACATTAGAGACAAAATTTTAGAAATTCTTGACGATTATGGGATAACTCTGGATCAAATCTTCAGGTAAAAATGTTATTTTAGATAATTTTTAACATGTTTATTACTAAAGAAAATGTTTACACACAGTGTTACCTCTGACAATGGGAGAAACATGGTCAAAGCCATAGAAATTCTTAATGACGACACGGAGGAGTCCCTTTTTAAAGATGACACTGAGAGTGAAAAATTTATGGATAAGCTTGATGACCTGAATTTGGCAAATATTCATCTTGTACGATGTGCTGCGCACACTCTTCAACTATGCGTATATGATGTTAACAAGCTGGATGAGATTAGCGAAAAAATTAGTATCTGCCGCAAATTATGCAAAACATTGCGCACTGAAACTTATAGGTAAGAAAAGTTCAAATATAATTTTTTTTTTATGTACATGTATAAAATAAATACTATATGTAACTTGTACAGACGTATCTTAATCGAGCACAAAAAAAATATACCAACGCTCGACGTTATCACTAGGTGGAATTCTACATACTCAATGGTGAAAAAACTACTCGAACTAAAAGAGTTTGTGGCCACTCAGAGTAGTATTGATAACGATATTGAATGGGACTGGATGGAGAAATATGTCGACGCATTCAAGGACGCATATAATGCGACTTTAAAGCTGCAAGAGGAAAAACTAGTATATAGTGAATTTTTCATTATATGGATGGAATTGAAGTTGCAGTGCGAAAACAGCAAAAATTCGATAAAAAAAAAATTGTTGGCACAAATTAAACTGCGGGAAAGTAAGTTGCTCGAAAACGAAGCATTATTATCTGCTATATACATGGACCCGCGAGTGAACTGTATTTTAACAGATCACCAAAAATGGTTGGCAAAGCAGAACCTAAAAAAAATTGCTTTTCGCCTGTTTGAACTGAAGCACGTAAGAAGGAGTATAATTGAAGTTTAGGTCCTGTGTCCTTTATGTTATAGATGCTTTTAGATACGTGTTCTTAGTTTTAATAAGTAAAATTGTCCTCGTCATACACAAAAACCTGTTTTAAGCCATAATTGCAAACAATAAATTTTAACATAATTTTGCTTCATTATTAAAGGTTGACTCCGATCGAACTGTTGCATCGCAAACAAGTGAGGAGGTTGAACTGCATATGGACATGGAGTGCTCATTCTCATCCATACCAGAAGAAAAGTCACTTTTCTCGGCATTTTTGGATGATGTGCAAACTGTTCCAGAAGCAAAAGAAGAGCCGGTTTCTGACGCGCTTGTCAAGTTATATGCTGAAGTGGAGGACTTCGACAAAATATATCGCCGCTTACCATTAAACCAGGATATATTACATTTTTTTCAAAACGTGAAGCTTAAATCGCCACACTTGAGTGCTCTGGCGCAGGTGGTATTAGCCACTCCAGCTACTCAAGTCTCCGTTGAAAGAGCATTTTCAGCTTTGCACTTTATTTTAAGCGAGCGACGTAGTTCACTAAGTTCCCAAAACATTAATTCATTATTAGTTGTTAAGCTTAATTCAAAATAAAATACTTAAAAAAATAAAACTATTCCTGTTCTAAACAAAAAATTAGTCTGAAATACATACAATTTTTTCAAGAAGATCTAAAGTGAAATTTAATGTTGCAATTTTACACAACGTACCACTGTGCATCGAAAAGAAGACAAATAGTTGAAAAGACCGTTTGCGTTGAGTTTTTCTGTCAATCGGTCTTTTGGTGAGCCTCACTGTGTGAGCGTGAATCGTTTCACTCTTTACGCGCTGTTCACTCAAAGACCGATAAGCAAATTGCTCAACTGTTAGCGCTCAACCGAAAACCGAATCGAAAACAACCAAAGGGTCTTGCTCAGAGCGAGAGCGAGAAAGTATGATTTTTTTCGGTTGTTCTCGCGAACAGAGCGTAAGGAAAAAAACGGTTAACAGTTATTTGCAAGCTATGCTTGGAACACTGCCAAAAAACCCTAGGAACGGCTTGGAACACCTTGGAATTCAAATATAACTACAAAGATGCGACTTGGAGCGGGTGGAAACACTTTGGAATTGAAATAGAACCAAAGATAAGACTTGAAACGCTTGGAAACACTTTGTAATTGGAATCTAACTCCAAAGATACGACTTGGAACGTGTGGGAATACTTTGGAATTGCAATATAACTCCAAAGATGCGACTTGGAACGTGTGGGAATACTTTGGAATTGCAATAGAACCAAAGATACGACTTGAAACGCTTGGAAACACTTTGGAATTGGAATCTAACTCCAAAGATACGACTTGGAACACGTGGGAATACTTTGGAATTGAAATATAACTCCAAAAATACGACTTGGAACACGTGGGAATATTTTGGACTTGAAATATAACTCCAAAAATACGACTTGGAACACGTGGGAATACTTTGGAATTGAAATATAACTCCAAAAATACGACTTGGAACACGTGGGAATATTTTGGACTTGAAATATAACTCCAAATATACGACTTGGAACACGTGGGAATACTTTGGAATTGAAATATAACTCCAAAAATACGACTTGGAACACGTGGGAATATTTTGGAATTGAAATATAACTCCAAAAAATGCGACTTGGAACGCGTGGAAACACTTTGGAATTGGAATCTAACTCCAAAGATACGACTTGGAACGCGTGGGAATACTTTGGAATTGAAATATAACTCCAAAAATACGACTTGGAACACGTGGGAATATTTTGGAATTGAAATATAACTCCAAAAAATGCGACTTGGAACGGGTGGAAACACTTTGGACTTGGAATCTAACTCCAAAGATACGACTTGGAACGCGTGGGAATAGAATAAACAAAAACGCGGAACACAAACTTTTACCAATTAAATATTATTCGATTTTTTCCTCAACGTGACCCTTCAACATATATACCCCACAAAGTGCCTGCCAACCTAGGGTATACAGAACAGCTACTTTTGGTCGTTTGCTTTGTGCCGGTCTTTGGCACATGAGCTTGCAGCTGTGCTGGTATACTGCAGTTAAGCGGTACTTATGTATGCACGTATGTATGTATGTATATAGGCTGCAAGGGATAGCGGGATTTGTTCGCGGTGATGGAAAAATATATTTGTGTGCGAAAAACTTAGAAATTTTTTTGGAATATATGTATGTATGGATATGTATATGAGAATCAATATGTAAAATTTTATGTATGGAAAAAAAATATGTATATGTATATGGATATGAATATATATATGTAAAATTTTATGTATGGAAAAATATGTATATATATGTATGTGTATGGATATGTAAAATGTTGGAGTATATATATATGTATTTAAAAAATTTTTTTTTTTTTTTTTTTTTTTTCCTTTTTTTAAATATGAAAATATGGAATGGCGATATGCAGAGGTGTGAATGGATCGGATTTATTTATATAAATTAATGGTTTTTTTTTTTTTTTTTAATATGATTTCTTTTGCTGTGTCTAACCGATATGCCCCCAACTTTATAGGGTGTCTGGTCACCAGAAATGTCTAAGTGTGGCTTTTATATGTGAGAGGGTGGTTCACTTTCGTTTTTTTTTTTTTTAAATCTTTATTATTCGTATTGAAAATTTTCTTCTCTTCGTTGGAACCACCTTTCACTGCGCGCACACTTTTCCCAGGAGTGGACTGTATTTGCACAAAACCTTTATTTTTGGATTTAATGTAGCACTGGATATGTTTGTAATTTTGTCACATTCACACACTCTGCTTGCATATATATATATTTTATATGTAGGAGATCACTTTTTCCGTAGGTTTGATTCACTGCATACATACATATGTGTTAATATTTTTTTTTGAAATTGCGAAAAAATATATATTGGAAATAGGCAAATAAAATATGGCGCCTTATATACTTGGCCTATATATGCCAAAGTGCGAGAAAAAAACTTGAAGTGGGCGAACCAATATGGCGCCTTATGTACTGGACACATATATATGTATGAAAATTTGGGGACCAAAATTTTCTCTCCTTTGAGGAGGAAAAATTTGCGCGAAAGTAATATATATACCTAAGGTATATAAGGTATATAAATTATAGGTATATAAGGCGCCATATACCTATAATTTGCAAAAAAATTACTTAGCTTGAAATATGGATGAAATTCCACCGATGCTAGTGGTTCGAGAGGATCTTAGAATCCGGCTCGAAGGACCAAATGTTTGTGTAGGGGGGTCGAACTTCCTTCTGGTTGATGGCAGCTAGGTGAACTTTTTCTTTTTCCTTTTTTCCTCCCAGTAAATTCTTTGACACGCAGAGAGTATTTTCACTTCACTTGATGTATTCAGGTATAAATTTCAACTAACTCTAGCTTAGCTTAAGAGCAGGGCACCAAGCCCCGCTTGGAGCGGAGTGTGGGGAGTTCTTTCGTGGGGAGAGCGATGGGCACCATCGGGAGAGCGGCGCGAGGTGAAAGCTTCCGCCTCCTTTAACCCTTGTGTTGCCCGGTTGGGCATAAACACATTTTTTTTTTTTTTTTAATTTAACTATCTGGTTGATCACAAAACGCTGAAACAGAAATTACATCAACAAGTCAGAGTATCAATTGACTACCATCCTCCATAGTTCGCAAAAACTTGGTTGAAAGTCGCCGAATTGATACTACTTAATACACTAGGCACTTACCCCATAGTTTATTCGCTGAAAGGCCTTCCATCGATGCACTGTGGGAGGGTGTTTATATGATGATTTCTCCTTCGCGCTTTATGACCACCATTAAACTCCGTTCACTCACTTTGCTTTTACATTTGCTCTATTTTACTTGGAACACGTGGGAATATTTTGGAATTGAAATATAACTCCAAAAATACGACTTGGAACACGTGGGAATATTTTGGAATTGAAATATAACTCCAAAAAATGCGACTTGGAACGCGTGGAAACACTTTGGAATTGGAATCTAACTCCAAAGATACGACTTGGAACGCGTGGGAATACTTTGGAATTGAAATATAACTCCAAAAATACGACTTGGAACAGGTGGGAATATTTTGGAATTGAAATATAACTCCAAAAAATGCGACTTGGAACGGGTGGAAACACTTTGGACTTGGAATCTAACTCCAAAGATACGACTTGGAACGCGTGGGAATAGAATAAACAAAAACGCGGAACACAAACTTTTACCAATTAAATATTATTCGATTTTTTCCTCAACGTGACCCTTCAACATATATACCCCACAAAGTGCCTGCCAACCTAGGGTATACAGAACAGCTACTTTTGGTCGTTTGCTTTGTGCCGGTCTTTGGCACATGAGCTTGCAGCTGTGCTGGTATACTGCAGTTAAGCGGTACTTATGTATGCACGTATGTATGTATGTATATAGGCTGCAAGGGATAGCGGGATTTGTTCGCGGTGATGGAAAAATATATTTGTGTGCGAAAAACTTAGAAATTTTTTTGGAATATATGTATGTATGGATATGTATATGAGAATCAATATGTAAAATTTTATGTATGGAAAAAAAATATGTATATGTATATGGATATGAATATATATATATATGTAAAATTTTATGTATGGAAAAATATGTATATATATGTATGTGTATGGATATGTAAAATGTTGGAGTATATATATATGTATTTAAAAAATTTTTTTTTTTTTTTTTTTTTTTTTCCTTTTTTTAAATATGAAAATATGGAATGGCGATATGCAGAGGTGTGAATGGATCGGATTTATTTATATAAATTAATGGTTTTTTTTTTTTTTTTAATATGATTTCTTTTGCTGTGTCTAACCGATATGCCCCCAACTTTATAGGGTGTGTGGTCACCAGAAATGTCTAAGTGTGGCTTTTATATGTGAGAGGGTGGTTCACTTTCGTTTTTTTTTTTTTAAATCTTTATTATTCGTATTGAAAATTTTCTTCTCTTCGTTGGAACCACCTTTCACTGCGCGCACACTTTTCCCAGGAGTGGACTGTATTTGCACAAAACCTTTATTTTTGGATTTAATGTAGCACTGGATATGTTTGTAATTTTGTCACATTCACACACTCTGCTTGCATATATATATATTTTATATGTAGGAGATCACTTTTTCCGTAGGTTTGATTCACTGCATACATACATATGTGTTAATATTTTTTTTGAAATTGCGAAAAAATATATATTGGAAATAGGCAAATAAAATATGGCGCCTTATATACTTGGCCTATATATGCCAAAGTGCGAGAAAAAAAACTTGAAGTGGGCGAACCAATATGGCGCCTTATGTACTGGACACATATATATGTATGAAAATTTGGGGACCAAAATTTTCTCTCCTTTGAGGAGGAAAAATTTGCGCGAAAGTAATTTTTACTTGGATTAGGAGAATCAATGGCAACAATTATATGTATGTGAGTATGGGTACGGATGCTGGAGGCATGTACATGTACTCATATACCTATAATTTGCAAAAAAATTACTTAGCTTGAAATATGGATGAAATTCCACCGATGCTAGTGGTTCGAGAGGATCTTAGAATCCGGCTCGAAGGACCAAATGTTTGTGTAGGGGGGTCGAACTTCCTTCTGGTTGATGGCAGCTAGGTGAACTTTTCCTTTTCCCTTTTTCCTCCCAGTAAATTCTTTGACACGCAGAGAGTATTTTCACTTCACTTGATGTATTCAGGTATAAATTTCAACTAACTCTAGCTTAGCTTAAGAGCAGGGCACCAAGCCCCGCTTGGAGCGGAGTGTGGGGAGTTCTTTCGTGGGGAGAGCGATGGGCACCATCGGGAGAGCGGCGCGAGGTGAAAGCTTCCGCCTCCTTTAACCCTTGTGTTGCCCGGTTGGGCATAAACACATTTTTTTTTTTTTTTTAATTTAACTATCTGGTTGATCACAAAACGCTGAAACAGAAATTACATCAACAAGTCAGAGTATCAATTGACTACCATCCTCCATAGTTCGCAAAAACTTGGTTGAAAGTCGCCGAATTGATACTACTTAATACACTAGGCACTTACCCCATAGTTTATTCGCTGAAAGGCCTTCCATCGATGCACTGTGGGAGGGTGTTTATATGATGATTTCTCCTTCGCGCTTTATGACCACCATTAAACTCCGTTCACTCACTTTGCTTTTACATTTGCTCTATTTTACTTGGAACACGTGGGAATATTTTGGAATTGAAATATAACCAAAGATACGACTTGAAACGCTTGGAAACACTTTGGAATTGGAATCTAACTCCAAAGATACGACTTGGAACACGTGGGAGTACTTTGGAATTGAAATATAACTCCAAAAATACGACTTGGAACACGTGGGAATATTTTGGACTTGAAATATAACTCCAAAAATACGACTTGGAACACGTGGGAATACTTTGGAATTGAAATATAACTCCAAAAATACGACTTGGAACACGTGGGAATATTTTGGACTTGAAATATAACTCCAAATATACGACTTGGAACACGTGGGAATACTTTGGAATTGAAATATAACTCCAAAAATACGACTTGGAACACGTGGGAATATTTTGGAATTGAAATATAACTCCAAAAAATGCGACTTGGAACGCGTGGAAACACTTTGGAATTGGAATCTAACTCCAAAGATACGACTTGGAACGCGTGGGAATACTTTGGAATTGAAATATAACTCCAAAAATACGACTTGGAACACGTGGGAATATTTTGGAATTGAAATATAACTCCAAAAAATGCGACTTGGAACGCGTGGAAACACTTTGGAATTGGAATCTAACTCCAAAGATACGACTTGGAACGCGTGGGAATACTTTGGAATTGAAATATAACTCCAAAAATACGACTTGGAACACGTGGGAATATTTTGGAATTGAAATATAACTCCAAAAATGCGACTTGGAACGGGTGGAAACACTTTGGACTTGGAATCTAACTCCAAAGATACGACTTGGAACGCGTGGGAATAGAATAAACAAAAACGCGGAACACAAACTTTTACCAATTAAATATTATTCGATTTTTTCCTCAACGTGACCCTTCAACATATATACCCCACAAAGTGCCTGCCAACCTAGGGTATACAGAACAGCTACTTTTGGTCGTTTGCTTTGTGCCGGTCTTTGGCACATGAGCTTGCAGCTGTGCTGGTATACTGCAGTTAAGCCGTACTTATGTATGCACGTATGTATGTATGTATATAGGCTGCAAGGGATAGCGGGATTTGTTCGCGGTGATGGAAAAATATATTTGTGTGCGAAAAACTTAGAAATTTTTTTGGAATATATGTATGTATGGATATGTATATGAGAATCAATATGTAAAATTTTATGTATGGAAAAAAAATATGTATATGTATATGGATATGAATATATATATGTAAAATTTTATGTATGGAAAAATATGTATATATATGTATGTGTATGGATATGTAAAATGTTGGAGTATATATATATGTATTTAAAAATTTCTTTTTTTTTTTTTTTTTTTTTTTCCTTTTTTTAAATATGAAAATATGGAATGGCGATATGCAGAGGTGTGAATGGATCGGATTTATTTATATAAATTAATGGTTTTTTTTTTTTTTTTTTAATATGATTTCTTTTGCTGTGTCTAACCGATATGCCCCCAACTTTATAGGGTGTCTGGTCACCAGAAATGTCTAAGTGTGGCTTTTATATGTGAGAGGGTGGTTCACTTTCGTTTTTTTTTTTTAAAAATCTTTATTATTCGTATTGAAAATTTTCTTCTCTTCGTTGGAACCACCTTTCACTGCGCGCACACTTTTCCCAGGAGTGGACTGTATTTGCACAAAACCTTTATTTTTGGATTTAATGTAGCACTGGATATGTTTGTAATTTTGTCACATTCACACACTCTGCTTGCATATATATATATTTTATATGTAGGAGATCACTTTTTCCGTAGGTTTGATTCACTGCATACATACATATGTGTTAATATTTTTTTTTGAAATTGCGAAAAAATATATATTGGAAATAGGCAAATAAAATATGGCGCCTTATATACTTGGCCTATATATGCCAAAGTGCGAGAAAAAAACTTGAAGTGGGCGAACCAATATGGCGCCTTATGTACTGGACACATATATATGTATGAAAATTTGGGGACCAAAATTTTCTCTCCTTTGAGGAGGAAAAATTTGCGCGAAAGTAATTTTTACTTGGATTAGGAGAATCAATGGCAACAATTATATGTATGTGAGTATGGGTACGGATGCTGGAGGCATGTACATGTACTCATATACCTATAATTTGCAAAAAAATTACTTAGCTTGAAATATGGATGAAATTCCACCGATGCTAGTGGTTCGAGAGGATCTTAGAATCCGGCTCGAAGGACCAAATGTTTGTGTAGGGGGGTCGAACTTCCTTCTGGTTGATGGCAGCTAGGTGAACTTTTTCTTTTTCCTTTTTTCCTCCCAGTAAATTCTTTGACACGCAGAGAGTATTTTCACTTCACTTGATGTATTCAGGTATAAATTTCAACTAACTCTAGCTTAGCTTAAGAGCAGGGCACCAAGCCCCGCTTGGAGCGGAGTGTGGGGAGTTCTTTCGTGGGGAGAGCGATGGGCACCATCGGGAGAGCGGCGCGAGGTGAAAGCTTCCGCCTCCTTTAACCCTTGTGTTGCCCGGTTGGGCATAAACACATTTTTTTTTTTTTTTTTAATTTAACTATCTGGTTGATCACAAAACGCTGAAACAGAAATTACATCAACAAGTCAGAGTATCAATTGACTACCATCCTCCATAGTTCGCAAAAACTTGGTTGAAAGTCGCCGAATTGATACTACTTAATACACTAGGCACTTACCCCATAGTTTATTCGCTGAAAGGCCTTCCATCGATGCACTGTGGGAGGGTGTTTATATGATGATTTCTCCTTCGCGCTTTATGACCACCATTAAACTCCGTTCACTCACTTTGCTTTTACATTTGCTCTATTTTACTTGGAACACGTGGGAATATTTTGGAATTGAAATATAACTCCAAAAATACGACTTGGAACACGTGGGAATATTTTGGAATTGAAATATAACTCCAAAAAATGCGACTTGGAACGCGTGGAAACACTTTGGAATTGGAATCTAACTCCAAAGATACGACTTGGAACGCGTGGGAATACTTTGGAATTGAAATATAACTCCAAAAATACGACTTGGAACACGTGGGAATATTTTGGAATTGAAATATAACTCCAAAAAATGCGACTTGGAACGGGTGGAAACACTTTGGACTTGGAATCTAACTCCAAAGATACGACTTGGAACGCGTGGGAATAGAATAAACAAAAACGCGGAACACAAACTTTTACCAATTAAATATTATTCGATTTTTTCCTCAACGTGACCCTTCAACATATATACCCCACAAAGTGCCTGCCAACCTAGGGTATACAGCACAGCTACTTTTGGTCGTTTGCTTTGTGCCGGTCTTTGGCACATGAGCTTGCAGCTGTGCTGGTATACTGCAGTTAAGCGGTACTTATGTATGCACGTATGTATGTATGTATATAGGCTGCAAGGGATAGCGGGATTTGTTCGCGGTGATGGAAAAATATATTTGTGTGCGAAAAACTTAGAAATTTTTGTGGAATATATGTATGTATGGATATGTATATGAGAATCAATATGTAAAATTTTATGTATGGAAAAAAAATATGTATATGTATATGGATATGAATATATATATGTAAAATTTTATGTATGGAAAAATATGTATATATATGTATGTGTATGGATATGTAAAATGTTGGAGTATATATATATGTATTTAAAAATTTTTTTTTTTTTTTTTTTTCCTTTTTTTAAATATGAAAATATGGAATGGCGATATGCAGAGGTGTGAATGGATCGGATTTCTTTATATAAATTAATGGTTTTTTTTTTTTTTTTTTAATATGATTTCTTTTGCTATGTCTAACCGATATGCCCCCAACTTTATAGGGTGTCTGGTCACCAGAAATGTCTAAGTGTGGCTTTTATATGTGAGAGGGTGGTTCACTTTCGTTTTTTTTTTTTTAAATCTTTATTATTCGTATTGAAAATTTTCTTCTCTTCGTTGGAACCACCTTTCACTGCGCGCACACTTTTCCCAGGAGTGGACTGTATTTGCACAAAACCTTTATTTTTGGATTTAATGTAGCACTGGATATGTTTGTAATTTTGTCACATTCACACACTCTGCTTGCATATATATATATTTTATATGTAGGAGATCACTTTTTCCGTAGGTTTGATTCACTGCATACATACATATGTGTTAATATTTTTTTTTTGAAATTGCGAAAAAATATATATTGGAAATAGGCAAATAAAATATGGCGCCTTATATACTTGGCCTATATATGCCAAAGTGCGAGAAAAAAAACTTGAAGTGGGCGAACCAATATGGCGCCTTATGTACTGGACACATATATATGTATGAAAATTTGGGGACCAAAATTTTCTCTCCTTTGAGGAGGAAAAATTTGCGCGAAAGTAATTTTTACTTGGATTAGGAGAATCAATGGCAACAATTATATGTATGTGAGTATGGGTACGGATGCTGGAGGCATGTACATGTACTCATATACCTATAATTTGCAAAAAAATTACTTAGCTTGAAATATGGATGAAATTCCACCGATGCTAGTGGTTCGAGAGGATCTTAGAATCCGGCTCGAAGGACCAAATGTTTGTGTAGGGGGGTCGAACTTCCTTCTGGTTGATGGCAGCTAGGTGAACTTTTCCTTTTCCCTTTTTCCTCCCAGTAAATTCTTTGACACGCAGAGAGTATTTTCACTTCACTTGATGTATTCAGGTATAAATTTCAACTAACTCTAGCTTAGCTTAAGAGCAGGGCACCAAGCCCCGCTTGGAGCGGAGTTTGGGGAGTTCTTTCGTGGGGAGAGCGATGGGCACCATCGGGAGAGCGGCGCGAGGTGAAAGCTTCCGCCTCCTTTAACCCTTGTGTTGCCCGGTTGGGCATAAACACATTTTTTTTTTTTTATTAATTTAACTATCTGGTTGATCACAAAACGCTGAAACAGAAATTACATCAACAAGTCAGAGTATCAATTGACTACCATCCTCCATAGTTCGCAAAAACTTGGTTGAAAGTCGCCGAATTGATACTACTTAATACACTAGGCACTTACCCCATAGTTTATTCGCTGAAAGGCCTTCCATCGATGCACTGTGGGAGGGTGTTTATATGATGATTTCTCCTTCGCGCTTTATGACCACCATTAAACTCCGTTCACTCACTTTGCTTTTACATTTGCTCTATTTTACGTTACTCTCGACTTGAATTATTTAATATAACCTTAACGAGACTTTAATTGATTCAATATTTGACTTATTTACATTCTCTTTCTTTTTTTTTTTGTTTAACTTGATTAGGAATTAAAATTTAAAAATAAGATCAGAAATGAAAATATCGGGACTTAAAGATTTCGTTCAAAACGAGGTTAATTTAAAAAAAAATTTGTAGGAGCTTTCGAGGTGGTCACATGGAATGCGCTAAATAGGGCAACAGCAAGCAGTATCCAGAATTTGGCTAAAAGACAAACTTTGTCTGGGTCAGCAACGTCAGAAGGTTAGGTAGGCCACTGCCTTTAAAACCTTGCCATACAAAAATCCGGTTCACCGAAGGTAAGGACACCTTTCGGGAAATGAGACACTTTGGCCGCACCGTAAGCCTTAACTTAGAAACGTTGTGGCACTGCCGGTGTTTAGTTGGCGGTGTCTTTTCAATGTCCGAATGCCAATTCCAGAAGGCAACGACAACCGAAAATTCGGATGCACGTGCTCCGGCACCAGAAATGGGTATTTGAAAACTCGCCGGTTTTCCAGAAAATAATCTTCCCAAACGAAAGCTATCAGGAATATTGGCCAGAAAAAGTAAGGTTTCCAATCTAGGATATAGAGTAAGATGCAGATGGCGGCGGGGTAAAAATTCTAATTAACCTACATACCTGCTATGGTTTATAACCAAAGATTTGGACTACAGCTTTTTTTTTTTACACACTTTTCTCCTCAGAATTAAAAATGAAAATGAAGCCTAGCAAAAAAAATGAAGCGCGTTGCCACCTCAAGAAAAACGATAGATCATTTATCGCTATCCCCATATTATGCGTTTATCGATCGAGCGATACCAATATTTTTATTTATTGATTGATCGCTATTGGCAAAGTGGCGCGTAAAGACGTTAAGTTTAAAAATTTGAAAGTTTAAACTTTAAACTAGCGCACGCTACAATCGTTCAAAGACTTAGGTGTGATGTTTGACCCTAAACTTTCATTTAATGTTCATATTTCTTCTATTGTCAATAGAGCATGCAGCCTTCTTGGCTTCATTAAACGTTGGGCCAAAGAATTTGATGATCCCTATGTAACAAAGGTTTTATACACTTCGTTAGTTCGCCCTACTCTAGCATATTGCTCGCCAGTGTGGAATCCGCAATATGATGTTCACCAGCGTAGTATTGAATCGGTACAGAAGCAATTCCTTAAGTTTGCGTTACGCGGTCTTAATTGGGACCCGAGTCTTCGCCTACCTTCTTATTCTAGCAGACTTCTTCTTATTAATCTTCCTTCACTTTACAACCGTAGGCTCGTTTTTGGCATTCTCTTTCTCCATAAACTAGTCAACGGCGAAGTCATTTCTACTAATTTACTAGATACGCTATATTTTTGTGTTCCCTCACGTCGGACCAGAAACTTTTTTCCTATTCACCTTAGTAGATGTCTGACTGACTACTCTCTTCATGAACCTTTTCGTGTTCTTTGTCAATCTTTTAACAACCTTGTGAATCGGGGCATAGCTGGCACCTTATGCAAATAAAACACCTCCACCGGGTCGGGGATTGTTAATTGTGTATATAGCTAAGCTATATTTTTCAATTAATTACTATCTGTCTTTAGCTTAAGCTTTTTCGTCGACTGCTGTGTTAGTTGACGTAAAAAAAAAATAAATAAATAAATATTTCACCTACCTAGTGTATGTAGTCCGGTATTGATACTAGTTGATACCTGTTAGTTCTGTTCCACCAAAGCTCAAAAATCGCCGATATTTAGTGTTTTTTTTAACGCTTCTAGTTTAATAACGATTTAGGTAATTATTTAGATTTATAAAACATAGTACCAATAAAGAACATACTTTTCAGATAAAATAAAATATTCGATTGTTGAGAGCGCTTAGTATTCAGTTTTAAAGCTGAGATTTTTTGTAAAAGTTATCAGTTATTCCCATTTACTAAAAATGTCTCAATTTTGGGCGCGTCTAGCACCCATAAATCTCAACAGATTTCAAAAATTTTTTGGATTCATGTTGGAAATGAAGTGGCAGGCGGCCATAATCATAGCAATCGGGCAGTAGATAGTGATCGAGACAGAACGACACGCAGCGGCCGCACCTATCTGGTCGACTCACTCATTGGCAAATAAAGAGAAGCGTTGACTCAAAAAGCACTCGCAATCGTACTCTCGCCTCGATCACATCGCACACCCAAATTATCACTAAGGCCATTTAAATAATATAAAATATATGTATTCTTAACACAAAGAAACATTGTTAATAAAATAAGACTAAATAAGGAAATCACATCCTTTAATAATATTGAAATAAATAACCCGGGATAAAGTAAAATCCCACATTCATATTCTCTGAATATTTACTATCGATTGCATATATCATTTTTGCCAAACTCGATCATGAAAAAATTGATTTTTGCAACGCTATCCGAGCAGAGGCCCAACTGTGCAGCGTCCCATTCTTCATTAAATGTACAATAAAACTAAATATAATGAAGTAAGTAAGTCGCCTCGCCGACTTTCGACCACCAAATGTATGTTTGTTAAATTCCCATTATAGCGTGTGCTATCTCGCTCACCTTTAGAAAAACACACGAGAACTCTACCGCCGCCACTTGCCTACGGACCGCCAAATTTGGTCACTGTAGCTCTTATAGTCTCCGAGATCTACGTGTTTATATGGACAGACTAGACAGCTAGATCGACTTGGCTGTTTATCCTGATCAAGAATATATATACTTACTTGTATACTCACTTACTTATGGGGCCGGAAATGCCTTCTTTTGCCTGATATTACATTTTTACCCTATGGGTGCATGATATAAAAACGCAAAGTTGTTTAATCTTTAAACACCCATAGACAAAGACTAACGATTGTTTCATAAAAAAAACAGTTATTGCCAATTTATATGGTTATAAAAAATAAAATGTTTCAAATGCCTTTTTGCGATATGTAGTACAGTAAGCCGTTTCACAAATTTATTAATCTTTTATTTTATTTCTTAGTGAATTATTTCGAAAATTACATTCAATCCGGACGAAATATGACAAGTTTTGCCTAATTTTTCATTAATATTATTAAACATAATAAAAACATGACGCGGTTGCGTCAACTGTTTTATTCGTTGAGCCCAATTATAGCATGGCATGTTGTATCATTAATTGAAATCAGGAAGCCGGCATAAACTTCGTAAATGAAATATTGAATGGAATATTTTGTTTTATATAATTGGGCTTAAACTATTGTGTTCAATGAAAGACGTTAGTGTTTCTTGAAGTTATTAAATGTTTATTTATTTATATATATATATAGGCACTAGCACATAAACCAGTGACTAAAGGTTGTCGCAACCAACACATAAATTGGGTGGACCTCGGAGTGAGATTACAAAGGTAGAGATGGGGGCCAAAGACACAGCGATGCACACCCGATGTAGCTACAATTGGTATCTGATCTTACTAAGAATAATGCATTTCTTTTATAGTACAAAATAGCGAGCTCACCAGTGCATAGTGTTAGGTCAGCAAAGTACGTTTTTATTGATTAACTAGGTCTTTATTGTTTACTGCTGACCATATCAGATCTACTTATGACTGATGAGCCATCGATATCTATAATCGGGTTACATACTTAACATTGACATACATTTCCATTCGTTCTATATTATAATTGGCTTAATGTTAGCTTATTTTATATAATCTAAACACCAACATACTTCCGGCCGTTGAACACCTGTTCAACGTTATCCAACGTTGACCGCAAAATTGCTGGGGGCTGGGCTTACTGCAGCAGGAGTCGGTATGGGATTGACGATCCTCACGGTTGTCTGCTCTGGACCATTGTGTCTTCTTTTTATTCCATATACCATCACAAGAACCAATGGTATTGTTAGCGCTACGTAGGAGACTATAACATGGTGAGCCGGCTGGCTGGGGTCTTCTGGAAATTTCCAGTTTTGCTTAGTTTCCAGTTTTCCTTGAATGTTGCTTAGTTCGTCGTAGCTTAGCTGCATCTTTGTGAATTGTGTTGTTGTTGGCGCTACTTTTGTTGGGCCAATGCTGAAGTTGCCAAATCGGACATATGACAATTTCATTGTGTCTGTCGTAGTTATACGGTGACCTGTTATTCGTATAGCATAACTCCTAGCTGTACACGTCGGGTCTAGAGTTAACAATCCAGTCTTCTTAATAGTGACATCTTGTATATAATTGTCACAGGTCACTGCGAGTTCAATTGGTCTGGTGGTGGCAAAAATCCACTGATTTTTGTGATACATGTCGTACCACACGAATGATCTGTTTGTGTGTTGTATTTGGCAAGTTGATGATTTTGTGTTTTTGAATAGCTGGAACTCACAGTTGCTATTAGCCGAAAACGTCACTTGTTTATCAAAACAAATATATTGCTCGTTGTTGAGCTGATGGCATTGTTCCAAATCGGTTAAATGTAAAAATGTAACGGTGTTGACAGCAATGATGGGAATTTTAATGTTCATGATTACAATCCCATGAGTTCCAATTGCTGGAATGGGTACCAGGTTATACAGTTGCACTGCCTGCGTTGCCACTAATGGAAATGTGACCTTAAATATCACATGATTGTTTGCGATTGTGCCTTGTGCCTTCATTAAGCCATATAATTGCAAGACGTCGTTATCTGGAACTGGCAAATCCAAACCAAACGGAAGATGCCTCTTCAGTTGGTTCAGATGTTCCCGAAGCTGGCCTGGTGATAGTAGTAACGGGCTTATTTTGCTATGATGGGCATCTGTAAATACTCGGGAAATTTCGGTTTGAATTCGTTGCAAATTCCCTGCAATAACTGTCATCTGAGTAGTTAGCGTGATATACCATTGCAATGCCTTTACTGCATTGTCCTGGACCTTGGTCATGTCGTTCATTTGTTGTTTCATTAGTTTCATCTGATTTTCAATTGGCTTCATCTCGCTTAATGATATTTATCGTTGAATCAATTACAGATGTCTGATTTCGCAGCAAGTTCAATAAGTAATCTTCATTTGATTTAACCTTTCGTATGGTGCCTGACATCTCTGTTGCATACTTTGAGTCCAGCACACCAAATAAGCCGTTCGCAATGTTCCCAATTATATCTAAGGGCGATCGTCGTTGGCGTTCTATGTGAAGGAGATCATTTCCTGTCCGTAGCTCTGAGTTGACATGCTCGAAGTGCCTCTGCATTGCGGTGCATGCCTCTGGAACCTTCATTAACACGCATATTTCTCCAACATTTACTACTCCGTCTGAAAATGTCTTCAGGTCGGCCCAATATGGTTCGAGATCGTAGAATGCCACAATAGTCCAGTCAGACGTTGCCATCCTTCCTGTGCCAATACTTTCATAGTATATGCCTGGTTTGGGGTTGAATCGAGTTATATTAGTTCTTTGAGCAAATGCTATAGGCAATAATAACAGCATTAGGCAGATCGTCATTGCCAACGGTGGCAGACCGATCGATAAGCGTCTTTTTGTTTTTGGTTCTGCGTTGTCCTCGATACCAGGGTCTTTTTGGGAATTCGATTCTGTGTCATCTGCCTCGATTTTACGTTTTGTCGCCGTCTCTCTAAGCAAGGGGGCCAATTTATGGATAGCCCGCTTGTAGGTGCCTCTGGCTGTTTTAACGTCTACCACGCGGACGTATCCATCCAGGCCTGGATATAGTTTAACAATTCGTCCAATTGGCCACTGCAAAATTGGCACATTATCCTCCTTTAGAATTACCATCATGCCTTCTTTGACATTGTTATATGGTTTTTTCCACTTGGATGTACCCTGCAGTTCTTGTAGGTACTCTTGAGACCATTGTGTCCAGAATGTATGCTTAAGTCGTTGCACTAATTCCCATTGCTCTGGAATTGATCGCTGTGTTATTGGCTCTGCATCTGGTTGGGCTACTAATGGTTCTCCGATCAATAGGTGGCCTGGGGTTAGAGCTGTTAAGTCGTTGGGATCGTCTGAGTTTGGCGTTAACGGACGAGAGTTCAGCACTGCTTCAACATTGACAATGATGGTAGACAGTTGTTCGAACCTTAAGTTTGCTGTCGATACGTTTTTCAACAGTAAATGCTTAGCGGACTTTACCGCAGCTTCCCATAATCCTCCGAAATGTGGAGACCGTGGTGGTATGAACTTAAATTGCACTCCTTTTTGATTGCAAAATTCCTTGATACTACCTGCTGCCGTTTCAGAGTGTATTATATCGGTCAGTTCCTTAAGTTGGTTGTTTGCTCCAACAAAGTTTGTTGCATTATCGCAGTATAATGTCTGGCATCTTCCTCTGCGCCCAATAAAGCGCTGAAGCGCGCCCACAAATGAGGAGGTGGACAGGTCTCCGACCAACTCCAAGTGTACTGCCTTGGTTGCAAAGCATACAAATACTGCAATGTAGGCTTTGTCGGGACGTTTTCCTCTAACCTTATGGTGGATCCAGAATGGTCCACAATAGTCTACTCCGGCATTGAGAAAGGGTCTATTCTGAGATACCCGATGCTCAGGTAAGTCACCCATGACTTGTTGAAAGAACTGCGGCCGGTACTTGGTGCATACTACGCAGCCCTGGATCACATTCCGGACCATCGGTTTCACCTTAATGATGTGGTACTGTTGCCGAGCTATTCCGCGTAGTGCCTCATGTCCACAATGAAGATTCTCTTCATGAAGTTTCCGTAGCATCATTTTTACCACCGGATCATTATACGGCAAGAGATATGGATTCCTTGTTTCCGTTGATACTGGTGCTTGTTGTAGCCTAGTTGCTACTCGTATGATTGAATCTTCATCCAGTATTAGCGGCAACGTTGCCACCGTGCTTTTGCGATCTAGCGGTTGATCAGGTCGTTTCTTTAAGTGCCGTAATTCATATGCAAATCCTGTTTCTTGAATTTGCTTAATGATCACTCTCCGTGCTTGGTCCAACTCTTCCAACTCTAACTGAGCCGTTGGTTTCCTGTTCTGCTTGTGACAAAACCGTAGCACATACGCCACTATTCGCTGTAGCCGGTAAAACGAATTTCTGTGATTTACCGTATATATCCATTCACTCTTGTAGTTTGCCGTGGCAGTCACCATGCTGAATACCTTGGTTTTCTTCTCAGCGGTATCCATCGTGTGCTCTGTAGGCTTAAATGGTGCTGGCCAGCCACGTTGTGGTCCATGCAGAAATAGTGGTCCATACAACCATAATGTATGTGTGCTAAGCTGAGCTGCTGATATGCCTCGAGACAGAACATCAGCTGCGTTGAGCGCTGATGACACATGCCACCATTGCCTTGGATGTGATACTGCGTGTATTTTTGTCAACCGATTAGCCACAAACGTGTGGAATTGTGATGCCCGTGAATTAATCCACGAGAGTACTACTGTTGAATCTGACCAGAGGAATGATTCCACACTCTCTGATCCGAATTGGAGATCCTGTCGAACTCTATCCGTGAGTTCAGCTCCAAGTACAGCTGCACATAGTTCCAGCCGGGGCAGTGTCTGTTTTTCCAGGGGAGCCACTCTCGACTTGGCGCACAACAATCTGACCGCATCAACTTCTAATGCATCAACAAATGTATGCAATTCCTTTGTAGTGGGGACCTTGCCATCAAAAATATGCCTTGGAATTTTCATGTGGTTTAGTGCCTGTACATCCTCTCGATAAGCTTCCCATTGCTTCTCCAAATACGGCGGTAGGTCACCATCCATCTCAATTCGTTCGGTAGCAACATGTTGAAGAAACATTTTCGCTCTTACCACTACCGGTGCGAACAGTCCTAGAGGATCAAAGATTTGACCGACTTCGGATAGCACCACTCGTCTGGTTATTCCTTTTGTATGTCTTTGAGCCTTTCCACATAATTGGTCTTCTTTGGGTGCCCATATGATTCCCAATGTTTTGACACTTGTTTGTTCCAGTGTGTCACCGAGATTGATGTCGGCAATCGTATCTTCCTTTGGAATTTCCTTTAGAAGTTGACTGCTATTTGAACACCATTTTCGTAAGTTGAAACCCTTAGGTTTCAAGATTTCTAGAAGCTCTTGTCTTATTTGCAGGGCTTCTGGTAAACTGTCTGCTCCTGTGAGACAATCATCAACATAAAAGTCATTTTTTAATGCTGATGCTCCAGACGACAATTTTTCAATGTTTTTCAGTGCCAAATATTCCAGACACTTCGTCGCTAAATATGGGGCTGACGTGGTTCCATAAGTCACCGTTTTTAAACGATAAAACTTTAGTTCTTGACTTGGATCCTCTCTCCACACAATCATCTGATTGAATTGATCGGCAGGGTTTATCCAAACTTGACGATACATTTTTTCAATATCTGCCGTAAACACATATTTGTGGGTCCTGAACCGCAGAAGAATTGAGAAGAGTTGACTCTGTACAACTGGTCCAGGATATAAAATGTCGTTCAGTGATTTTCCTGATGACGTTTTGCATGATGCATCAAATACCACTCTAAGCTTGGTGGTGGTACTTTCTGGTTTTAGTACACAATGATGCGGTATAAAGTAATGGTTCTTGGGAATTTGTTCTACCATTACTTGCTTCATATGTCCAAGCTGTTCATATTCTGACATAAATTTTACATACTCCTTTTTTATGTCAGGGTTCATTCGCCTCTCTAATGACATGAATCTTCTTATGGCTACTTCCCGAGATTCTCCAAGAGATGACGCCTCTTCAGCAAATGGAAGCTTTACAATTAGTCGATTGTCCGCCGCCATGTGTAGGTTATCGAGGAAGAATTTTTCACAATACTCTTCCTCCGGACTCCTGTACCTTTTTATTGGCTCTAGTGTGTCTAGCTGCCAGAATCTTTCCAGTGATTCCTCTGGATTCGTTATGCCTACCATACATGTGATTGAAGCTGACGTTGACATATTAATTCTGCCAGCAACAATCCATCCAAACTCTGAGTTTTGTAATGTTGGACGGTTTCGATTGCCCCGTCTCCTTTCTGGTAGCAGTATAGCATAGTGATCATCAGCTCCCAACAGCATATTAATTTTTCCGGGTTTATCAAATGTTGGGTCCGCTAATTGAATGTTGTCTGGTAATGTGACTTTCTGCGTTATTTGTTCTGTGGGTTGGTCACCTATTATGTGTGGCAATACAAATGCCTCAACTAGCATTGCGAACTTGTTGTATCTTGACCTTACAACCAAGCTTACTCGCGCCTTGCTTATCTGTGGTTGACCACCCACTCCATTTATATGCACATGAGTCTCGCTAATTTTTAACGATAACTTCTTTATCAGCCTCTCTGAGACGAGATTTACTTGAGAGCCGCTATCCAGGAGTGCTCGAAATTCTCCTTTCCTTTCATTGATCCCTTTTACCACTACCTTGGCCGTTGCCAACAGGGTGTATTTTCTGCCAATTCCATACGCAGAAGCTGCAGAAGCAGATGTAGCAATTTGGTTGCCTGTTTCTAAATGCAACATTGTGTTATGTTTTTTATCGCATTTAAAGCATCCCCTCCAAGAGCAATTTTTTGCCATATGGTCCGGCTTGAAGCAATTGACACACAATTTGTGTCTCTGCACCCAATTAAGCCGCTCTGCTGCGGATTTGATTTTGAACTTTGCACATTGGAAGAGTTTGTGCTTTGCTCTTTCGCAGAAAGCACACAGGGTACTGTTTGTCCCAGATGCTGTTGCGCATGTCTTCCTTGGACTTGGTTTTTCAATGCTGCGATTTTCGTTTCTTGGTTTCCCAATCGCCTCTAATGTTAGGAAGCGCTGTTCCAAGAAGGATAGGAAGTCCTTTACTTCCTGCAGATCCCTTGTGTTGGAAAGAGATTGCTCATATAGTGCGTGGTTGAATCTACCCAATTTTCTTGTCATATGAAACATTATGACAGCAACTGACGATTCCAAATTGACGCCTACATTTTTTAAGGCTTGCAATGATTCAAAAATGTTATCATGCAAATTCTTTATAGAAGCTGCGTCATTTCCCACATTTGGGTGATCAAACAGCTTTGCCAGTATGGCTGTTACTAGAACTCGTTTGTTATTAAAACGTTCCTGCAACACTGACCAAGCAGTGTTGTAATTGGCTTCTGTTAATTCCAGGTGCCGTATCAATCTCTCTGCTTCTCCAGAAAGGTTTGATTTTAAGTACCACATTTTCTCTATCGTGGATGCATTTGACTCATGAACCACCTTTTTATAGATGTCATGAAATTGTTGCCATTTCAGATAATCCCCATCAAATTTTGGAATGGGAATTTTGGGTAGTTGCAATGATTGTATCGATTGCAATACAGGTGGTGATTGTATCACTACATTTTCTGCTGGTGCCACACAGAATTTCAGCATTGTATTTTCTGCGGCCACAAACGTAGCTATATTATATCCGGCTTCGGCTGGATTTTCAGCTAGCCGATGAATCTCATAATGGATTTCTTCAATTTGCATCCATAATTTGTCGACTACCGATTTGTAAGTCATTTTATCTTCAGGCACAATTTGTCTTAATGTCCTGGACAATGACTCCAGCAGAGCACTTTGCTTACGAACCAGTGGTTTGATCATGACTCGCTCTTCCTCTCGTTGGCGAGCTTGCCTCTCTAACTTTATTTTTGCCAAATGGTCCTTCCAATCTTCCACTATATTAGATACAACCGTCTTCATTTTGCTGAAATAGTCCGTTACAAAGTAGTCATCTTCAGTTGGCACGTTATTTAATTTGTCCATCAACTCCTGATGACTTTTCTCGAAGTTCTCCCACATGTATTCCAGGAGCTCAAGTTTCTCCTCGAAATAAGATGGCTTCGTTTTCCTGGCGAAAGAATCTTTTTTGGTATTCCGAATGTAGGCCTGGATTGCCTCTCCTCGTTCTGTCTGCTGTTTATAAAACTCCTCCATGTTCTTTTATATTCTTATGTAATTGCTTATCTGTACTAGTACTTGACCCGATGGGAGTTTATTTATTTTGTCAAAGACAGGGAACGCTCCGACTCGTTCCTAAAATTGGTCAAGTGTAGCACAAATAAGAATAAGAAATAAATCGAAGTTGCCTTTTGATTAGTGTTTTAACAATAGTTTTATTTTTATTTATTTTTTATTTTTATTTCCAATATACCTATTCTTTTACACTGATAACTGCCACGACAGTGAAACCAATTTTTTGAGTTTCTTTTCTTTGTTTAAAAAATTGCTGATCAATGCCAAAATCTATACTCGTGCGTACTACCTGGGTTACTGACCGAGTTAACTAGGTCAGATATTGCTGACGCCAGGGAATGCAACAGAGTTGAGTTGATCAAACTTTATTTTTTATATAAAAATAACTTTTTATGATTTGGTCGCCTCGTTGACACAAATCGTTGTTAAATGTTTTTTATAAAGTGATCGCCTAGTTGATCAACTTTTATTCAATGGGTATGCACTGCTACCCCGTTGCGGAAAACCAACTCCTAGTTTTCCAATAAATCTTTTTTATTCGCCAAGGTGGCTACGCAATGATTGCCAAGTTAATCAATTGCGATGTTTTTAGTCGGGACCCCAGATTGATGTGAGATGTTCATCAATTTGTGCCCTCGCTTAGGATTGTCGTGTCCAAAGCGTGCAAAGAAAGTAGTCGCCTAGTTGACCAGTTTCCTTTTTGTTGAGAGATTGGTCGCCTGAGTTGACCAAATGATCTCGCTTGATGACGGTTTCACCAAGTCTGTTATTCTTTTAACTTGGAGCCGCCAATGTCGGGGTCACCAAAATGTTCAATGAAAGACGTTAGTGTTTCTTGAAGTTATTAAATGTTCATTTATTTATATATATATATAGGCACTAGCACATAAACCAGTGACTAAAGGTTGTCGCAACCAACACATAAATTGGGTGGACCTCGGAGTGAGATTACAAAGGTAGAGATGGGGGCCAAAGACACAGCGATGCACACCCGATGTAGCTACAATTGGTATCTGATCTTACTAAGAATAATGCATTTCTTTTATAGTACAAAATAGCGAGCTCACCAGTGCATAGTGTTAGGTCAGCAAAGTACGTTTTTATTGATTAACTAGGTCTTTATTGTTTACTGCTGACCATATCAGATCTACTTATGACTGATGAGCCATCGATATCTATAATCGGGTTACATACTTAACATTGACATACATTTCCATTCGTTCTATATTATAATTGGCTTAATGTTAGCTTATTTTATATAATCTAAACACCAACATATTGCATATGCAGCATAATTTGAAATTGCGCACAAGTTTATTCCTTTTCGAATCCTCATATATCCAGATTCACCCCATATTTCACCCCACCAGTTTTTTAATATCCATTTTCCGTAGCCTACTATCAGCATTGCATGATTTACAGAAGCAGAAGAACATGAGAGGTCATCGTAAATACCATGGCTAAAAATTAAAATAATATTTTATTATGATTAAGAATTTTTAAATAAGTCTGCTTTACTATAAAAATTAATACTAAAAACTAAAACCATTATGTAAATCGTTTATAAATACTTAAAATTCAATAGGTGCTATAATGCTAGTATTAAAGAAAATGCCATTATTAAAGAAAATTCAGCTGTCAGTATTTGAAGCACAGCTGAAAAATCGCTGCTTTGACATTAGTTTTGTAAGCACTGATGAAAATATAACTGCCTTACTTAAATCGTTATTGAAAAAATACACTAAATGTTGGCATTTTTTAACTTTGGTGGAATACAACTAACAAGGATCAACTAGTATCACAACCGGACTACATACACTACCTACCTAGGTGTTTACCTATCAGATGTATAAGGTCCCAAAATGCGGAGCTCTGCGACACCGATGCAGAAGCCATTAAACTAAGGTAACCTCGACTAAAAAATGCGCTGAAAGGTATAAGGCAGAAGAAGAGCATGCGTATTCGCCTGTAGCTTCTTTACATTTAAATGATAACATTGCGTAATGCTGTTTGTAAATACTACGTGTTCACATATATGCCTTTCTACAATGTTAGATTGCTAATTACCTGCTTTGGAAAAACTAACAAGGCAGGTAAATGTTATTTAAGTTGATGAAAAATTGGTCCTAGTTGTAGGTTGGTCCTTTTTATTTTCGTTTACCAAATTGGAGGTAAATATTAAGTTTTTTACCTAATTAATACAAAAAGGGCAATAGCAATTTTGCGTTCTACCTAGATAATTAAAAAAATATAATATAAAGTGCTAATTATTCCTCTCGTTTGTGACAGTTCATTTTTAACTTCATAAGTGTAATCACCTTAAATACTTATAAATTCTTAAATGAATAGTATTTGTCAATATAATTCAAAACAATTTTATTTATTAGTACATTAGTGGATATTCAGACTAGGAATGAGATTATACAAGCTCTCTCGGCAGCTAGGACTGAAAGTTTACTGTTTAATGATGGAAATACTTCAAGTAGTTTTTTTGAAAATAATAAAATGACATCTTTAATAACAGGGATTAGTCAAGAGATCATTAAAAGGTTGGCTGTTACCTTGAATGTTAGAAATTTCAAGGAAAATGTAAATGATGAAAAATTTTTCGAATATACTTAAAAAACTGCTCATTTTTTGACTGAATTGTATCCGCAAAAAAAACTTACCTTAACGGTACATAGGATTTTGGCTCACGTAAAGGATTTAAAAGAATTTCAGTGTTATCCAATTGGAGAGCTATCCGGAGAAGCACAGGAATGTAAAAACAAGGACTACAAAAGGTTCAGATATACTAATACATTAAAAACTTCTCGTGTTAGACAAAATGAAGACCTTTTTAACATGCTGGCAGCCTCTTCGGACCCAGTTATTGCATCACTGAGACACATGTCATCACGAAAGGTTTTGGAAAATAGCAACTATAGTCCCGAAATGTTGAGTTTATTAGATTTTGATGTAAATATTGAAAATTATTTTGAAAACAAATCAGCCATCAATAGCAAATTTTCGAAATTAACCTAAAAATATTTAAAAATGTTGTATTTTTTCCTTATTGTAATTATGTTAGAAAATCAAAACAAAACATTGAAAAATGTTACAGTCATTTAAAATAATGACAAATTCCGTTTGTGATTGAAAAAACCTAGTTTCGCTCCATTTTTAGAGGAAAAACATGCTTGGAAATATTTTCTGACTTTGACCTTGAATATTGCAGCACCACGAACACCCAGCACTCTTGACAAACATTCATGAAGCTTAAGGTATTCTTTATCATAAGCTTTTAATTTAATATTTTTTAAATCGCTTTATCGGCTAGTAGTATTTGTGTGAAAATCTCCCAAGTGAGCCACCTAAAAAACCTTTTGCGTATTTTTGACTCAAAAGCACCTATTTCGATTTATATGAATAAAGGAAAAATTCATTTTGAACAGTTTTCTAAGATTTGAACTTGCACCAAAGTTAATAGCAGCAATACTTCGTTGCATGCTACTTTGAACACTTTTTTCTTCTTACTCGCTGCTTTTATCAAGAATTTTGTTTAGCCTGGCCGTTAATTAGGCAAATATCTAAAAATAGTTGCTTTTCTTTTGTCTAAGCCGCGTAATTTCATAAGATATTAAGAAAAATCAAAATATTTGTATGTTCTGGATGTGATTATAAAAAGTCTTTTACCATATACTAATCTTTGATTCATAACGCATGGAATAAGAAAATAAAAAATCGTATTAAGTGTCAAGCTATCGCTTAAAAACGATGATTTTTCATTACTCAAGGCATTTAAATGATATTTTTGACGTTTATACGCCGACAATTAATATTAAGCTAAAAGGCAAGGTCGGAAACGTCTCCTTCTGTGCGTAACAAACATCTGACGAATTTTATAATACTCTTGCAGAGGGAGTATCCCCATGATTCTAATATGATAGTTTTGGATTTAAAACATCAGATGCTGAAATTTCATTCAGATCGTATAAATATAACACAAGTTACAGTCAATATAAATCGGCTCTACTACATCATTGCTTCAAATCCACAGAGCAGCTGAGCAAACGCATACACACACAGACGCAACGCTACGTAACTGTATGTGTATGAGTGCCAATCGCAGCATGCAGCATGGGGAAGAAGAAGAAAAATAAATGGAAATGATATTTGGAAGGCTTTGTCTGTGCGTTGATGAATTGATTGAAAAGAGTTTGGAACATGAAAAAATATTATGGCCAAGGACTGCAAGGGTATATAAACTTCGGCACAGCCAAAGTTAGCTACTTTGATTTTTTTTTCTAGATAAAAATAATTGGACTTTAGACGATTATCAAAACTTTTTGCATAAAAGACATACCTTGTGAAATGAATTAAGTGTTGACCGATTTGTATCGGAATTGGCCTTGTGACCGAGGCTGTAATACCTATGGTCAAACCACGAGGTCTTTAGGTTATGGTTACGCATCCTATGCCTCTTGATTATGATTGATATCAAAAATCTATTTACTCCAATTTTCACTTTTTTTGTGATTTTTAACATTGTAAATTTACCTTTTCCCTTTTTTTTATAGTGATGAAAGCAATTTTCTTCAATTACAAGGTATTCGCCGTTAAGTCAGAGAACGAAAAGAGGTATGCTCGTGTAGCTTATTTACATTTTATTTTATTTATTTATAGAAATACAGTCCGTAATCAAAAACAAAACCATCTAATCAAAAATGTGTCAGTGGAGCAAACAGCAGCTTGGCTGCATTGATTCGTGGAAATCGCAAACACTACGAGATGTACATTTTGCAATCTACCTGAAATTTGTTACGGAAACATTGATAAAACGACAGCTTCGTACGTTCAAAGGTTTAAATTATAACAATGCTGAAAAGGCAGAACATGAGCAGGCAATCTCAAAGGAACAAATGCTTTATTGCGCGTCTGTGAGTTTCTTGACATCGGCGTCGGTGAGAAAGAGACAAAAAATGATTTGGCGGCAAAAATTGTTGACGCCATATCATTTGTCAGCACCGGAGACTCTGATGGGTCAAATGCAACAGTTCTGGAGCAGCGACTAGTTATACTGGAAAAAATTGAGAATGTGGATACAGCATACGTAGACGTCAAGCGTAAAATGTGCGAAAAGGAGACAAAGCTTATAAACAACAAACGGATACTGTCAGAGGCAGATAACAACCCAACTGCATACTCAGAGATAGACTTAACTAGTATGCACAATGAAATACTTATAGTTCAAAGGGAACTAGAACTTCTTCAAGCGGAAGAAGAAGCACTGGTAAGTAAGAAAAATGTTCTGAAAACCCAGGTCACACTAACAGATTGTTCTTCCCGCATGTCTAAACGATTTGAAACATCTGTGCAAAATGAGCGAACTTCAATGTGTGTTCGTTCGCAATCTGAAGAGTGTCAGAATAATTTGGATGAAACCAATAATCCGAGCATGTCAACAAGAGTCATGAATCAGATGCTGGCGCGGCAGAGCTTAAACAGTAAACACCTGGAGTTTGATGGTTCATTAGCGTTGAATTGGACACACTTTATCCAAGAGTTCAATGCTATGAGCAAAGAGACAATGCAGACAATGCAGCGAAAGACAAGCCTGCAAAATTGACAATTGTGAAAAGTCAGTTTCACAACCCATTACTGCACAAGAGACCCATACAAGTAAATCTAGCAGCCACCACAAACGTCACAGGATGCGTATCTGATTCACCAAAATCTGCAGTACTCAAAATGGTACCAATCACAGTACACGGCGAAAAAGGCTTGAAAGAAACTATCGCATTTTTGGATGACGGTAGTACATCCACAATCATGGAAATGAGCTTGGCAAGAGAAGTTGGCATAAAGGGTGACGCAAAACCATTTTGTTTTACTTGGACAGGTGGTGTCTACAGATATGAGGCAGATGCGGAATCGGCAACCATTAATATCAGTGGAAAAAACGGTCCGAAACATCAGCTAAATTGAGTTTGGTTAGTCAACGATCTAAAAATACCAACACAACAACTTGACTATAAGAAGCTAACAGAATTTGTATCAAAAAATATGGTAGACTACACGAAGTTACAGGATAGGCAACCCATGGTATTGATAGGACAACGCCATGCTAAATTAATTACCGCACGAGCCCTTATAGATGGCAATGAGCATCGGCCAATGTTATCTAAAACCAAATTAGGCTGGGTAGTACATGGACCAGCACAAACCAATCTACAAGCATCACATTTTACTTGCTGTCAAATAGAAGATGTATGTCTACAATAAATGATTAAGCAACAATTCAGTATTGAAAACTTCGGTGCCTGTACAATAAAGATCGACAAAACACGGTCTGTGGATGAGCGGTCAGCAATAGCAAAGGCCGAAAGCTCAATTAACAAAAAGGGTAATTTCTACGAAATTGGATTGCCATGGAAATCGGATGACATAAAACTACCGGAAAGCAAGTCAATGGCTTTTCAACGACTCAAATGTCTTGAGCGAAATCTTTTGAGAGACAAGGATACCGCAGAAGCATATAAGAACGAAATAACAAAACTTTTGGACAAAGGTTATGCGTTCCAATTAACAGACATTAACGTTCTCAACTCTCCAAAACTGTGGTTTTACCACATTTTGCTGTTATCTATATCTTTTATATAAACCGACTCCGTCCGGCTAAAGCGACTAAAGTTCGATGATGGTTGGTCCCCATACAAACATATATGAAAGGGCCTCCGGTTAGTACGTCTCCGCTTATAACGACGAACTGCTTATAGCGACGATACTTTTCACTGCTCAACCGGTTATAACGTTTCGAGAAAAAATATAGCCAAATAATCAAAAGTTAAACAAATTTTATGCATCAAACGACGTTATTAAAATGGGTGTATGTATTTGTCAGTGATCTTTTGTGCCTCTTATTTTTAGATGTCGCCTTAGCATCGCAGCAATAATTCTAAAAAAACGAGAGCCAAAGTACAATGTCGACGTCAAACGAATCTTCACCAAGTGCAGCTTATGAAATTTTTGTTTTGATTAAAAATATAACTTGTGTTATTTAGAAACATACTACAAACATCGCAACCACAATAAATAAAAAAAAAAAGTTTTTTTCTTTTGTCTAGGCCGCGTAATATCAAAAAATATTATGAAAAATCAAAATATTTGTGTGTTCTGTATGTGATTATAAAAAGTCTTTTACCTTATACCAATCTTTGATCCATAAAGCATGGAATACAAAAAAAATTTTAAGATCGTATTAAGTTTTGAGTTATCGCTAAAAAACGATGTCGGTGTCGCAAGTTTCCGCAGATTGGGACCATATATGTACATATGTACAACTGATATGTACATCTGACTACCAGATTCTGCTCTCTGACGTGACGGTCGTGTTTTTGCATAGCTCCTGAGTTTTTATTAATATTTATTGTTTTCTCTCAGTTTTTAATTGTGCTTAGTTTGTTTACGCTTTCACTGGTGTTGTTTGCTTGACACCCTTGTGTTTTATTTCCATAATTCGACAAATTAAATAGTTTAAACAGTTTTTCTGTTTCGTGATTAGTGTTTGGTGCATTTAATTTTTTTTCTTTTTATTTTTTTCTCTCTCGTCATTGCTTCTGCAATTGCTCCCCTCATCGCCCCCATCATACCATCAGTGCTAGTGGCTTTGTTAATCTCTCTACTTTATGCTTGTGCTCAGCTTCTCTCCTTCGTAATCACTTTTAAAATGTGCTGGCCTCAATGGCCGCGACTACGACAAATTTTCTGGTTTGTCTGTGTCTAAGCCTGAGCTTGGCTTAATGCACTGGACTTGCCCATCTTGTGCCAGCCAGCAGCTTGATTTTAGCCGTATGTATAGGGATATTCGTTTAAAGTTTCTTTCTTTAAACAAACTGGTCAAACAGCTGTCTAACGAGTGTGACTCTAGCGTACATTTATTGTCGCAATTCAAGTTTGTTCCACCTTCTGAGAAGTCGCCCAAGAAATGTACCCTTGAGTTGCCTCGCAAGCAGTCGCCAGCACTCTCTATTACATCGTCTCCCATTTTACTTTCGCCTACACCATCTTCTTGTCCCTCTTTATGCTTTTCTTTTCAGATTGAAGTACCCATTACAAGCCCTGGTGTACCTCATTCTATCCCTCACGGGAACTCTGATCAATCACAGGATCATGCTAGCTCTCAATCACTTGCGGATCCCAATGCTCCTCCGCCTCCACTAACTGTAGTGCCTCATCGCAAACAATTATTTATCTCTAAGCTTGCTCCTGATACTTCTGAGTCGTCTGTGGCAGCTTACATTAGTAATATATGCCCTGCTAAAGTTTTAATTCAAAAGTTTAAGTATTCTAGGCGTCACGAAATCTCCTCTTTTAAAATTACAGTACCTAATGAGTATTTCTCAGCTATGGTTGACACTAATTTCTGGCCAGAGGGCCTAGTTGTACACGAGTTTGCGCCCAATAAGCGCTCCCGTCCGTTGCCTGTCCACCTTCCTAATTTATCTTCTGCTTCAAAAAACTAATAACGTCTATTCATTGCATTCATTATCAAAATGTAAGAGGACTTCTTACCAAGCTCTCGAACCTGTTCTGTGATAGCCAAACCTCTTCGGCTGACATATTAGCTTTCTCTGAAACTTGGCTTAACTCCTCTGTTTTGGATAATGAAATTCTTTCTAATAACTTTATTTCTTATAGGCTTGATCGTGTTGGTCGTCGTGGCGGTGGAGTACTTATTGCTGTCAACTCGAATCTGTGTTCAAGTGTTGTGCCGATTGATCTGCCCTTACGTGTTGAGTTTATTTCCGTCGAAATTACATGTTCCAACTTTAGCTTATATATTTCTTGTTCATATATTCCTCCAGCTTCTGATATAACGACCTATATGCATCATGCTGATGCTTTGCAAACTATTTTTAATCGTCTTAACGATCGCGATTGCCTTATAGTTTTAGGTGATTTCAACTTGCCTAATATTTCTTGGCTTTGTTGATGATAATCTATCTTTCTTAATTCCTTCATCTCAACATGTTTTTCTTGATAGCCTACTTGAATGTCCGCTATATCAGTTGAATTCTTTCCTTAACTCTTCTAAATGAATCCTTGATCTTGTTTTTGTCTCTGATCCCACTGTTTGAGCTGTATCCCGAACACAGCCCCTAGTGAAACCTAAAGATCCCTATCACCCTACCAAAACTTACTATTTCTTACAATTCCGTTACTAATTCATTTAAAAACAACGCAAATTCTCGTTGTAGATGTTTTCGTAAAACAAATTTCAATCTTCTTAATAGCCTTATCTTCTCTTTTGATTGGTCATTTCTATTTGAGTGCTGCGATGTAGATCGTGCAGTGAAGTTTTTCTATTCTGCTCTTAATTCTCTAATTGATAATTGCGTTCCTTATGTGAATGTCTCTACCGTCTCCAGCGCGCCAGTCTGGTTCACACGTAGGCTCTCTAATCTCCGTAACATTAAATCGAGATATTTTAAAAGATTTAAAAAAACTGGTTCGAGACTTGACTATGCAAATTACTGTATAGCCAAATCTCAATTTTGTCTTTTAAACACTCAATGATTTTATAACTTTGTTAATTCCAAAAAACGCTCTAATGTACTACCCTCCACCTTCAGACTTAATGACCAGACTGCTGATAATGATTCAGATATTGCAGATCTGTTAGCACCCTATCCCTTTTCAATCCCACATTTAAATTTTATGTTTTTTCCTAGTATTACTGAAGACTGTATTATCTCTAGCTTGTCATCTAAGACGTCTTCCTTCGTTCCCGGTCCTGATAATATACCTAGTTGTATCCTTAAAATGTGCTCGAATTCCCTATCTAAGCCTTTATCTCGGTTATTCTTTATATCGAGTGAGACTTGTACCTTTACCGATATTTGGAAGGAGTCTTTTATTATTCCGCTTTTTAAAAAGGGTAGCAAATAGGATGTTTCTAATCCATCCAATAGTGGATCCAGATCCACTATTTCTCCTAGTCAGAATGGATTCATGAAAGGTCGTTCGTCGCTTACTAACCTTTTAGAATTGACTACCCTTGTACACCATGGCTTCCGTAAAAAGTGTCAAACTGATGTTATTTATACAGACTTTAGTAAGGCTTTCGATACGGTTGATCATTCTATGCTTCTCGCGAAACTTAACATAATGGGTTTTTCCCCAAAACTGTTGGCTTGGTTAAAGTCATATCTTATTGGCAGAACCCAAAAGGTGTCTTTTCGTTCCTCGATATCTAAAACTGTTCGAGTTACGTCAGGTGTACCCCAAGGCAGTCATCTGGGCCCCCTGTTATTTACACTGTTTATAAATGATTTGCCTTTGGCCTTGGCTCATTCACACGTGCTCATGTTTGCGGATGACGTCAAGATTTGTTATTCCTATAATAATCCTTCTTTCCAACAGTACTTGCAATCAGATCTCGATGCGTTCTGTGATTGGTGCCACGTTAATAAATTACACCTTAATGCCTCTAAGTGTTCTTTTATGACTTTCATTTAATGTTCATATTTCTTCTATTGTCAATAGAGCATGCAGCCTTCTTGGCTTCATTAAACGTTGGGCCAAAGAATTTGATGATCCCTATGTAACAAAGGTTTTATACACTTCGTTAGTTCACCCTACTCTAGAATATTGCTCGCCAGTGTGGAATCCGCAATATGATGTTCACCAGCGTAGTATTGAATCGGTACAGAAGCAATTCCTTAAGTTTGCTCTACGCGGTCTAAATTGGGACCCGGGTCTTCGCCTACCTTCTTATTCTGATAGACTTCTTCTTATTAATCTTCCTTCACTTTATAACCGTAGGCTTGTTTTTGGCATTCTCTTTCTCCATAAACTAGTCAACGGCGAAGTCATTTCTACTAATATACTAGATACGCTATATTTTTGTGTTCCCTCACGTCGGACCAGAAACTTTTTTCCTATTCACCTTAGTGGATGTCTGACTAACTACTCTCTTCATGAACCTTTTCGTGTTCTTTGTCAATCTTTTAACAACCTTTCTCACCTAATTTCTCCTCATCTTTCTGTCACTTCTCTTCGCGCTATACTTTTTAATCATCTACAGCGAAACCAATAATAAGATTCTGGACTTGGATTGGCTGCAACTCATCCCTGACCACATTGGCTGTGAATCGGGGCATAGCTGGCACCTTATGCAAATAAAACACCTCCACCGGGTCGGGGATGTTTAGTTGTGTATATTGCTAAGCTATCTTTTTCAATTAATTACTATCTGTCTTTAGCTTAAGCTTTTTCGTCGACTGCTGTGTTAGTTGACGTAAAAAAAAATAAATAAATAAATGTGGGACTAGGTTCCGATTCCGTTGAAATAAGTAGTCCCGTTTGATTTATATTTAGTTATATGGTAATAGGTTTTATTTTAAATTATAATTAGGTTTTAGTAATTATAAAAATGTTTGAATTGAATGGTAATTGTTTCGTCTTTAGGTTTTTACACGTCTTCGTCTTTAACACTTCTTTTTAATACCCGTCTTCTCGTCGTTTATACATCTTTTCAAAAAACGTCTTCTCGTCGTTGGCTCGTCTTAAAAAGTTCTTCCTCGTCTTCTCGTAGCGGCATTACCACATCGTCGTTTTCGTGGGTCGCTTGCCACCTCGTCTCATATGGATCGCTTGCCACACCATCGTTAAACAGCTGATTTGAGGTGGTCTGGCCATTCGGCGTTACCAGCCCAACCCCACATCCGGCCGTCCTGACTAAGCATTCGGCCCGAATGCGCCGTCGTCATCATCATCATAGTCTGTTGACCATGGCTTCATATATTCAGCACACGTTGACGTATTCTTTGGACCATCTGAACTTCCCATCTTTAGTACATCATATGAATTGTTTTGCTTTACTTTAACAACTTGGTATGGGCCCAAAAACTTTGGCTTCAATTTTAGGCCGGCGCCAAATTGTGTTCGCTTTATGGCGACTAGATCACCAACGTCGTAATGTTTGGCTGGTTTACGTCTCAAATTGTATGACTTCTTATTCTCGTTTTGCATCTTCAGGATCTGCGTCTTGGCTTTACATCGTAGTTCGTTGCGGTCGTTGTTAAATGTAGCTATGGTTTCATCATTAATTAGTTTTATTAGCTGATCGTCGTCTTTGGTTCGCATCTTTACTCCTATTAGCAGCTCGAAAGGTGTGGAATTAATACTTCTAGCATATGTGGAATTAATTGCTTGTTGGACTCTGGATACGTGTTTGTACCATTTAGTTGGATCGTCGATGCTGAGCTTAGATAGTACTGATATTATAGTTGCATTCAACCTCTCAACTTGACCGTTTACTCGGGGTAGACCAGTTGTCGTCTTCACCAATTTAATGTTTTCATCTCGGCCATACTGAATAAAGATATCTGCGGTGAAAGCAGCACCTCTATCCGAAATAATTGTTGAAGGATTACTGAAAATTGAACTCTGTGCAGACAGCTTTGCTATAACTTCGTTTGCAGTTGTCGACTTCGTCGGATAAAGCCAACAGAATTTAGTGAATGAGTCAATTACGGCTAGGATATGCTTATAATTCTTATGCGTCGAGTCAAGGGGACCCAAAAAATCTACATGATATGTGTGCAACGGGACGTCTTCTTTTTGCAGTGGATGTAGCAGACCCTCCTGCTTACCTCTTTTGCGATTACTCATGATACACGGTATACAGCAGTTTATGTATTTCTCGATTTTATCCTCGATGTTTGGTATATAATAATCCTTGCAAATCAACTCCTTAGTTTTTTTGATTGCGAAGTGACCTCTGTCATGTTCTCGGCTAATTATTTGTTTCTGCATACTGTTTGGTACTACAATTAATTCGACGTCATTTACAAGCTTGTACAAAATATCTGACTTTAAAAAATAGTTGTCATAGGACTGCTTTTTATCGGTAAGTACTTGCTTAATAGCTTTAAGTTGTTCGTCTTGCATTTGAGCTTGCTTCAGTCCGATACTCATACTATCTTCAGTTATTGTTAATATTGGATATCTACTCAGGGCGTCTACATGCTTCATACGTGTTCCAGGACGATGTTCAACTTTGAAATTATACTCTTGTAGAAATAAGACCCAACGTGCAACTCTTGTGCACAAACTTTGCTTATCAAGTGTCTTCGTAAAAGCATTGCAGTCAGTTATCAAACGAAAATTGATTCCTAAAAGGTAAACTCTAAACTTGTTCAAGGCCTCAATGACTGCTAGAACTTCCAGCTCATAACTCGAATACTTGCGCTGAGCATCTGTAGTCTTCTACTTTCTTAAATTGATATTGGCCATTCTGAGTCACAAACGATGTGTACTTCTTACTTGATTCGGCCACTGGTACGTGAAAAAATCCGTTTGTCAGATCTATTGTACTGAATACCTTTGCATCTTGGAGTCTATCAAGTTGGTCTTCAATAAGAGGCAGGGGAAAACGATCTTTTACAATTACCTTATTGATGCGTCTAAAATCAATACAAAGTCTCGGTGAGCCGTCACGCTTTTTGACAAGTACTACAGGACTTGTAAACTCTGAATTAGATTCTTCAATTATATCGTTGTTTATCCACTCTTCAATTTGTTCGTCGACTATTTTTGTTTCTTGAAATGGTAGTCTGCGCGGACGCGAAAATATTGGGGTTTCGGCATTTAATGTTATGTTCATCTCGATTTGGGTTGACTTTGTTTTAACCGGCTTATAGTTTTCAATTAATTCTCGCACTTCAATTTTTGCTTTTTCACCCGCAGCTTGATCTATATTTATTTCGTCATTATTCGCGATAGCTTCAATTTTCATTATATTCAGTTCCGAAATCTCGATCTCATTCTCGACATATTTACGCACTGTTAGACCATAACGATTAAAAATTAATTCAGCAAGAAGGCAAATCTGTTCACCAATGATTATTTTAATATCCATACACTTCATCGGAACAACATAAAAGTCAAGAACATAGTCATCATTATCGATTTTAATTGATTTTTCGAAATGTCCAATTGGTCTAATTTGATTCTCATCACGGTCACCGCCAAATCCAATCAGACTTACACTGCACGACAAAAGTTTTTGCTCACTTAGTTCTTTGAATAAGTCTTCGCGCATAACATTGAATTTGCTGCCTGTATCAAATAAAGCCGAACAATTTATATTCTCTATTAACACTGTTTTACTCGTAATTTTACTTTGACATTGTAGAGTATACGCATTCACTTTTTGTTCATCTTTTTGTTTAACTTGACTGCATTTATTGGCAATATGCCCAAATTGGTTACACTTAAAACATTTTCGACCTTTGTCTTTATTGCTGCAATCACTTGCTATATGGCCTTTTTGTCCACAACTATAACAGCTGACTTCTTTATTTTTTGATATTCCGTTACTTGCCATCTTTTTAACAAAAACACTGCGGTCGACAGCTTTGGATTTTTCACACATTGCTTCATAGCTTCTTAGTTTTGATTTAAAATTCTTTAAGTCATTTGCACCGTATAAAACCGATTTATTAGTTTCACGTTCATCTATTCCGTCGATTATATATTGAATTAGAGCTTGATCTTCGATTCTACCGCGCGATGCAATGTCTTTCATTTTATAAAAATATTCTTGCACATTTTCACTTTTGTTTCGCTTTCTTTCGCTCAGTTGTTTATGTAATTCTTTGCTCGATACGGTCTGCCTAAACTCGCTTAATAATGCATTTTTGAGTATTGACCAAGAATTAATACCTCTTTCACTGAAAACAAATAGCTTGGCATTGCCTCTTAGCGACTTTTTTGCAAAAACTAATTTTTGAAGGTCATTAAAGTCCATCAAAAGAGCCTGATCTTCGAATTCTGAAAGCCATTCCTCAATTCCAATTGAACTTGTTCCATCGAATGTTCTAATTGTGTCCTCTATGTCACGAAAATTCATACCAAAACGCATAGAAATGTCACCATAACGTTTTTCGTCTCCACTGTTTCTCTTACATCTTTGTGAATTCTCTTTCTCTTTCTGTTCAACGTTATCTTCAGCATCATTGTACACACTACTGAGAGCGGCACTTTCGTCACCCTCTTGGTCGTCAGATTCGTCGCTGCTTTCGTCGTTACGCTCTTCGTTTTCACAAAACAAACTGCGAAGTTCGTGGAATATATGTGACTGCAAATTCTCTACTTCGTGCCCTATACCGAGTATGTTACATATAGACACGAGATCACGTTCAGACAAGTTCTGTTCAACGTATTTTTTCTTGCTTTCGTATTGCGCGTCATTCTCATCGAAGCTGAATCCAGAAAATTCTCTTAACCGTTGCCGATTGGTTCTGTCTCCCTCTCGCTCATATACATATTTATGCAAAGCAGTAATGCTTGCTTTACTGGCACTAGCAATTTTAGCATTAATAAAATTTTTTAAACACGGCATTTTGTTTATGATGGGGGAAAAAAAATTGGGTTATTTTTTACAGCATTTATTGTTTTATATTCTATTAGTCACTTTTTCCTCTAACATCTTTATACTTTTTTCTTTTTTTTTCAGCAATCTTTTCACAGTTTTCTTTTCCTAATTCACTTTTCAGCATTCTCTTTTAACCGATCGCCGACGAGCGCCCAATTTTGTGGGACTAGGTTCCGATTCCGTTGAAATAAGTAGTCCCGTTTGATTTATATTTAGTTATATGGTAATAGGTTTTATTTTAAATTATAATTAGGTTTTAGTAATTATAAAAATGTTTGAATTGAATGGTTATTGTTTCGTCTTTAGGTTTTTACACGTCTTCGTCTTTAACACTTCTTTTTAATACCCGTCTTCTCGTCGTTTATACATCTTTTCAAAAAACGTCTTCTCGTCGTTGGCTCGTCTTAAAAAGTTCTTCCTCGTCTTCTCGTAGCGGCATTACCACATCGTCGTTTTCGTGGGTCGCTTGCCACCTCGTCTCATATGGATCGCTTGCCACACCGTCGTTAAACAGCTGATTTGAGGTGGTCTGGCCATTCGGCGTTACCAGCCCAACCCCACATAAATATTTCACCTACCTAGTGTATGTAGTCCGGTATTGATACTAGTTGATACCTGTTAGTTCTGTTTTACCAAAGCTCAAAAAACGCCGATATTTAGTGTTTTTTTTAACGCTTCTAGTTTAATAACGATTTAGGTAATTATTTAGATTTATAAAACATAGTACCAATAAAGAACATACTTTTCAGATAAAATAAAATATTCGATTGTTGAGAGCGCTTAGTATTCAGTTTTAAAGCTGAGATTTTTTGTAAAAGTTATCAGTTATTTCCATTTACTAAAAATGTCTCAATTTTGGGCGCGTCTAGCACCCATAAATCTCAACAGATTTCAAAAATTTTTTGGATTCATGTTGGAAATGAAGTGGCAGGCGGCCATAATCATAGCAATCGGGCAGTAGATAGTGATCGAGACAGAACGACACGCAGCGGCCGTACCTATCTGGTCGACTCACTCATTGGCAAATAAAGAAAAGCGTTGACTCAAAAAGCACTCGCAATCGTACTCTCGCCTCGATCACATCGCACACCCAAATTATCACTAAGGCCATTTAAATAATATAAAATATATGTATTCTTAACACAAAGAAACATTGTTAATAAAATAAGACTAAATAAGGAAATCACATCCTTTAATAATATTGAAATAAATAACCCGGGATAAAGTAAAATCCCACATTCATATTCTCCGAATATTTACTATCGATTGCATATATCATTTTTGCCAAACTCGATCATGAAAAAATTGATTTTTGCAACGCTATCCGAGCAGAGGCCCAACTGTGCAGCGTCCCATTCTTCATTAAATGTACAATAAAACTAAATATAATGAAGTAAGTAAGTCGCCTCGCCGACTTTCGACCACCAAATGTATGTTTGTTAAATTCCCATTATAGCGTGTGCTATCTCGCTCACCTTTAGAAAAACACACGAGAACTCTACCGCCGCCACTTGCCTACGGACCGCCAAATTTGGTCACTGTAGCTCTTATAGTCTCCGAGATCTACGTGTTTATATGGACAGACTAGACAGCTAGATCGACTTGGCTGTTTATCCTGATCAAGAATATATATACTTACTTGTATACTCACTTACTTATGGGGCCGGAAATGCCTTCTTTTGCCTGATATTACATTTTTACCCTATGGGTGCATGATATAAAAACGCAAAGTTGTTTAATCTTTAAACACCCATAGACAAAGACTAACGATTGTTTCATAAAAAAAACAGTTATTGCCAATTTATATGGTTATAAAAAATAAAATGTTTCAAATGCCTTTTTGCGATATGTAGTGCAGTAAGCCGTTTCACAAATTTATTAATCTTTTATTTTATTTCTTAGTGAATTATTTCGAAAATTACATTCAATCCGGACGAAATATGACAAGTTTTGCCTAATTTTTCATTAATATTATTAAACATAATAAAAACATGACGCGGTTGCGTCAACTGTTTTATTCGTTGAGCCCAATTATAGCATGGCATGTTGTATCATTAATTGAAATCAGGAAGCCGGCATAAACTTCGTAAATGAAATATTGAATGGAATATTTTGTTTTATATAATTGGGCTTAAACTATTGCATATGCAGCATAATTTGAAATTCCGCACAAGTTTATTCCTTTTCGAATCCTCATATATCCAGATTCACCCCATATTTCACCCCACCAGTTTTTTAATATCCAAAAATCTTTTCCGTAGCCTACTATCAGCATTGCATGATTTACAGAAGCAGAAGAACATGAGAGGTCATCGTAAATACCATGGCTAAAAATTAAAATAATATTTTATTATGATTAAGAATTTTTAAATAAGTCTGCTTTACTATAAAAATTAATACTAAAAACTAAAACCATTATGTAAATCGTTTATAAATACTTAAAATTCAATAGGTGCTATAATGCTAGTATTAAAGAAAATGCCATTATTAAAGAAAATTCAGCTGTCAGTATTTGAAGCACAGCTGAAAAATCGCTGCTTTGACATTAGTTTTGTAAGCACTGATGAAAATATAACTGCCTTACTTAAATCGTTATTGAAAAAATACACTAAATGTTGGCATTTTTTAACTTTGGTGGAATACAACTAACAAGGATCAACTAGTATCACAACCGGACTACATACACTACCTACCTAGGTGTTTATCTATCAGATGTACATATATGGCCCCAATATGCGGAGCTCTGCGACACCGATGCAGAAGCCATTAAACTAAGGTAACCTCGCCTAAAAAATGCGCTGCAAGGTATAAGGAAGAAGAAGAGCGCATGCGTATTCTCCTGTAGCTTCTTTACATTTAAATGATTGCGTAATGCTGTTTATAAATACTACGTGTTCACATATATGCCTTTCTACAATGTTAGATTGCTAATTACCTGCTTTGGAAAAACTAACAAGGCAGGTAAATGTTATTTAAGTTGATGAAAAATTGGTCCTAGTTGTAGGTTGGTCCTTTTTATTTTCGTTTACCAAATTGGATGTAAATATTAAGTTTTTTACCTAATTAATACAAAAAGGGCAATAGCGATTTTGCGTTCTACCTAGATAATTAAAAAAATATAATATAAAGTGCTAATTATTCCTCTCGTTTGCGACAGTTTATTTTTAACTTCATAAGTGTAATCACCTTAAATACTTATAAATTCTTAAATGAATAGTATTTGTCAATATAATTCAAAACAATTTTATTTATTAGTACATTAGTGGATATTCAGACTAGGAATGAGATTATACAAGCTCTCTCGGAAGCTAGGACTGAAAGTTTACTGTTTAATGATGGAAATACTTCAAGTAGTTTTTTGTAATAAAAACTAATATAATAAAATGACATCTTTAATAACAGGGATTAGTCAAGAGATCATTAAAAGGTTGGCTGTTACCTTGAATGTTAGAAATTTCAAGGAAAATGTAAATGATGAAAAATTTTTCGAATATACTTAAAAAACTGCTCATTTTTTGACTGAATTGTATCCGCAAAAAAAACTTACCTTAACGGTACATAGGATTTTGGCTCACGTAAAGGATTTAAAAGAATTTCAGTGTTATCCAATTGGAGAGCTATCCGGAGAAGCACAGGAATGTAAAAACAAGGACTACAAAAGGTTCAAATATACTAATACATTAAAAACTTCTCGTGTTAGACAAAATGAAGACCTTTTTAACATGCTGGCAGCCTCTTCGGACCCAGTTATTGCATCACTGAGACACATGTCATCACGAAAGGTTTTGGAAAATAGCAACTATAGTCCCGAAATGTTGAGTTTATTAGATTTTGATGTAAATATTGAAAATTATTTTGAAAACAAATCAGCCATCAATAGCAAATTTTCGAAATTAACCTAAAAATATTTAAAAATGTTGTATTTTTTCCTTATTGTAATTATGTTAGAAAATCAAAACAAAACATTGAAAAATGTTACAGTCATTTAAAATAATGACAAATTCCGTTTGTGATTGAAAAAACCTAGTTTCGCTCCATTTTTAGAGGAAAAACATGCTTGGAAATATTTTCTGACTTTGACCTTGAATATTGCAGCACCACGAACACCCAGCACTCTTGACAAACATTCATGAAGCTTAAGGTATTCTTTATCATAAGCTTTTAATTTAATATTTTTTAAATCGCTTTATCGGCTAGTAGTATTTGTGTGAAAATCTCCCAAGTGAGCCACCTAAAAAACCTTTTGCGTATTTTTGACTCAAAAGCACCTATTTCGATTTATATGAATAAAGGAAAAATTCATTTTGAACAGTTTTCTAAGATTTGAACTTGCACCAAAGTTAATAGCAGCAATACTTCGTTGCATGCTACTTTGAACACTTTTTTTCTTCTTACTCGCTGCTTTTATCAAGAATTTTGTTTAGCCTGGCGGTTAATTAGGCAAATATCTAAAAATAGTTTCTTTTCTTTTGTCTAAGCCGCGTAATTTCATAAGATATTAAGAAAAATCAAAATATTTGTATGTTCTGGATGTGATTATAAAAAGTCTTTTACCATATACTAATCTTTGATTCATAACGCATGGAATAAGAAAATAAAAAATCGTATTAAGTGTCAAGTTATCGCTAAAAAACGAAGATTTTTCATTACTCAAGGCATTTAAATGATATTTTTGACGTTTATACGCCGACAATGAATATTAAGCTAAAAGGCAAGGTCGGAAACGTCTCCTTCTGTGCGTTACAAACATCTGACGAATTTTATAATACTCTTGCAGAGGGAGTATCCCCATGATTCTAATATGATAGTTTTGGATATAAAACATCAGATGCCGAAATTTCATTCAGATCGTATAAATATAACACAAATTACAGTCAATATAAATCGGCTCTACTACATCATTGCTTCAAATCCACAGAGCAGCTGAGCACACGCATACACACACAGACGCAACGCTATGTAACTGTATGTGTATGAGTGCCAATCGCAGCATGCAGCATGGGGAAGAAGAAGAAAAATAAATGGAAATGATATTTGGAAGGCTTTGTCTGTGCGTTGATGAATTGATTGAAAAGAGTTTGGAACATGAAAAAATATTATGGCCAAGGACTGCAAGGGTATATAAACTTCGGCACAGCCAAAGTTAGCTACTTTGATTTTTTTTTCTAGATAAAAATAATTGGACTTTAGATGATTATCAAAACTTTTTGCATAAAAGACATACCTTGTGAAATGAATTAAGTGTTGACCGATTTGTATCGGAATTGGCCTTGTGACCGAGGCTGTAATACCTATGGTCAAACCACGAGGTCTTTAGGTTATGGTTACGCATCCTATGCCTCTTGATTATGATTGATATCAAAAATCTATTTACTCCAATTTTCACTTTTTTTGTGATTTTTAACATTGTAAATTTACCTTTTCCCTTTTTTTTATAGTGATGAAAGCAATTTTCTTCAATTACAAGGTATTCGCCGTTCAGTTAGTCAGAGAACGAAAAGAGGTATGCTCGTGTAGCTTATTTACATTTTATTTTATTTATTTATAGAAAAACAGTCCGTAATCAAAAACAAAACCATCTAATCAAAAATGTGTCAGTGGAGCAAACAGCAGCTTGGCTGCATTGATTCGTGGAAATCGCAAACACTACGAGATGTACATTTTGCAATCTACCTGAAATTTGTTACGGAAACATTGATAAAACGACAGCTTCGTACGTTCAAAGGTTTAAATTATAACAATGCTGAAAAGGCAGAACATGAGCAGGCAATCTCAAAGGAACAAATGCTTTATTGCGCGTCTGTGAGTTTCTTGACATCGGCGTCGGTGAGAAAGAGACAAAAAATGATTTGGCGGCAAAAATTGTTGACGCCATATCATTTGTCAGCACCGGAGACTCTGATGGGTCAAATGCAACAGTTCTGGAGCAGCGACTAGTTATACTGGAAAAAATTGAGAATGTGGATACAGCATACGTAGACGTCAAGCGTAAAATGTGCGAAAAGGAGACAAAGCTTATAAACAACAAACGGATACTGTCAGAGGCAGATAACAACCCAACTGCATACTCAGAGATAGACTTAACTAGTATGCACAATGAAATACTTATAGTTCAAAGGGAACTAGAACTTCTTCAAGCGGAAGAAGAAGCACTGGTAAGTAAGAAAAATGTTCTGAAAACCCAGGTCACACTAACAGATTGTTCTTCCCGCATGTCTAAACGATTTGAAACATCTGTGCAAAATGAGCGAACTTCAATGTGTGTTCGTTCGCAATCTGAAGAGTGTCAGAATAATTTGGATGAAACCAATAATCCGAGCATGTCAACAAGAGCCATGAATCAGATGCTGGCGCGGCAGAGCTTAAACAGTAAACACCTGGAGTTTGATGGTTCATTAGCGTTGAATTGGACACACTTTATCCAAGAGTTCAATGCTATGAGCAAAGAGACAATGCAGACAATGCAGCGAAAGACAAGCCTGCAAAATTGACAATTGTGAAAAGTTTCACAACCCATTACTGCACAAGAGACCCATACAAGTAAATCTAGCAGCCACCACAAACGTCACAGGATGCGTATCTGATTCACCAAAATCTGCAGTACTCAAAATGGTACCAATCACAGTACACGGCGAAAAAGGCTTGAAAGAAACTATCGCATTTTTGGATGACGGTAGTACATCCACAATCATGGAAATGAGCTTGGCAAGAGAAGTTGGCATAAAGGGTGACGCAAAACCATTTTGTTTTACTTGGACAGGTGGTGTCTACAGATATGAGGCAGATGCGGAATCGGCAACCATTAATATCAGTGGAAAAAACGGTCCGAAACATCAGCTAAATTGAGTTTGGTTAGTCAACGATCTAAAAATACCAACACAACAACTTGACTATAAGAAGCTAACAGAATTTGTATCAAAAAATATGGTAGACTACACGAAGTTACAGGATAGGCAACCCATGGTATTGATAGGACAACGCCATGCTAAATTAATTACCGCACGAGCCCTTATAGATGGCAATGAGCATCGGCCAATGTTATCTAAAACCAAATTAGGCTGGGTAGTACATGGACCAGCACAAACCAATCTACAAGCATCACATTTTACTTGCTGTCAAATAGAAGATGTATGTCTACAACAAATGATTAAGCAACAATTCAGTATTGAAAACTTCGGTGCCTGTACAATAAAGATCGACAAAACACGGTCTGTGGATGAGCGGTCAGCAATAGCAAAGGCCGAAAGCTCAATTAACAAAAAGGGTAATTTCTACGAAATTGGATTGCCATGGAAATCGGATGACATAAAACTACCGGAAAGCAAGTCAATGGCTTTTCAACGACTCAAATGTCTTGAGCGAAATCTTTTGAGAGACAAGGATACCGCAGAAGCATATAAGAACGAAATAACAAAACTTTTGGACAAAGGTTATGCGTTCCAATTAACAGACAAACGTTCTCAACTCTGTTATCTGCTGTTATCAACCCAAATAAGCCCGGCAAGGTTCGACTTGTATTCGACGCTGCGGCTACTTGCAACGGTACGTCCCTCAATAGCAACCTGCATACTGGCCCAGACAGGAATTTTGATACCATTTCGGCTACATGCGGTAGCAGTCGTAGCAGACATTCGCGAAATGTTCAATCAGGTGAGCATTACAGAATGTGATACTGTAGCACAATGTTTCTTATGGAGAGATCTTGACCAAAAAAGAGAGCCATCAATATTTCAAATGAAAGCAATGTTGTTTGGAACTACTTGCTCACCATTTTTGGCACAATTTGTTAAAAATTACAATGCTAGCAAATTTAAAGATGAACAACCCGACGCAGTAAAAGCTATATTGGAAAATCATTACGTAGATGATTATCTCGATTCCAAACCTAGTGCGTGTGTAGAAGTGTAGAATTCATCAACATCATTAACGCAATCACGAAAATACACTCAAAGGCTGGATTTGAATTGTGTCAATTTATATCAAACAGCGACGAAGTGATGCAATCCATTCCCAAAACTCTCAGAGCGAACAAGTCTACAGCAATGATAGGGGAAAAAATGGGGAAAAAGGGACGCAAAAGGCGACTTCTTCACGTACTCCACTACGGTAATGCATAAAGTTACATATGATCTGCTTTGTGGCAAAGTTACACCAACAAAGAGGAATGTATTGTCAGTAGAACATTCGCAATATGACCCATTGGGGCTCATGACACCAGTCACAATCAAAGGACGAATCCTTATGCGAGATGTATGGGAGTCTGGAATAGGCTGGGATGACCAAATCAAGGGAGATCTAATAAACAAATGGCGAAATTGGATAAAGGCATTAATATCAATTGAGGGCACCAAAATTCTAAGGTGTTATAGCTCTAATCTGAACAATGCCGACCGCGTTGAAAAGCACATATTTAATGACGCAAGTGCAAAAGCATATTCTTCAGTTGCCTAAATCAGATGCAGCTATGTTAAGGAGGATAAATGTCAATTTGATGTGGCACTAATTGCATCTAAGGCAAGGGTTTCTCCAATCAAACATATAACTATTCCGAAACTGGAAACGATGGCCGCCGTAGTGGTATGCCGTCTGGCTGAAATGATAAGCCACGAATTACAAATCAATATAGATCAACGTTATTTTTGGACTGATTCACGTACGGTTCTTACCTGGATTAACAGCGATAAACGTATGAACGTTTTTATATCGAATAGGTGAGATTTGAGAAAAATCGGTAAGATCAGAGTGTCGCTGACTATCAACAAATGAAAACATCGCTGACGTCATAACGCGTGACAACATATCAGAGCATAAACTTCATTGGTGGTTGACGGGACCCGAATTTTTTCAAAGACCAGAACATGGGATCTTCAAAAACCCATTATAGAAGAATTCGACCAAATAGGGGTCGTAATGGTACTTCAAGAAATGGAACATCCAATGGATATACTCATACAAAGAATTTCCGGATACAATAAATTGATTCGCAGTACTGCCTGGATTGGGAGATACATAAATAACTTAACGAAACGGTTAAAAGGTAATCGAAAATTGAATGAGTTAAGTGTCGGCGAAATTGAATGGGCGGAAACTGTCTGGTGGAAGGTTGTACAGCAACAGCTATTTCAGGACGATCTAATCAGCCTAAGGACCGGAAAGCCTTCTTCAAAATTGAGGTTGTCAAAATATTGTGTATACCTGGATGACAATGGCATAATGCGAGTGGATAGCAGAATAGAACGTGCAAAAGAGGTATCGACATATACCAAAAGACCAGTTGTTCTCGATGGCAAACATATGTTTACTCGGATGCTGATCAATAAAATTCATGTCGACGCACAACATGTCGGAACACAGGTAGTAGTACATCAGTTCAGGAAGGCATACTGGATGCCAAAATTAAATAGGATCATCAGAACGACGATGAATGCTTGTGTTTGGTGTAAACGCAAAAAGGCAAAACCACAAACACCAAAAATGGGATTTCTGCCCGAAGAAAGGTTTTTCACCCACAAAAAACCATTTACAGCAACAGGCGTCGATTACTTCTGTCCATTTTACACCAAAGCAGAAAGAGGAACTCGAGTCTCAAAACACCTCCGCAAACGGTACGGAGTAATATTCACATGTCTGACTACTAGAGCAATCAACGTGGAGATAGCCCACTCCCTAGACACCGATTCTTGCATAATGGCAGTTCGTAGAATGATGGCTCGACGTGAACCTATACATTTGTATATATGATTTATCTAGTCAGATAATGGCACAAATTTTCGCGGAGCAGCACGAGAGTTACAAGAAGCCCTAGAGGACCTGGATGAGTGTGCCGTGAAAGAGTACATGGCAAGTATTAAAATAATTTGGAATTTCATTCCAGCAAGGCTGCTGAGAGCGACTAGTAGGCTGTTTTAAACGTGCAATTGAAGCAATTTTAACAGTAAACGCAAATCCCAGCGATGAAATGTTGCAAACAATTTTTATGGAGGCAGAATATCTGGTCAACAGCAGACCATATATACTGGAATCTGATGACCCCGTCGACCAACTTGGTCTGTGTCCAAACGATATTTGTATCCCGCAAAGCTGCATACTCCATGGCCCAGGCAACTTTACTTCCAATACGATGGAAAAACGAGCTTGGAGATTCTCGCAGTACCAGATAGACTCTTTCTGGAAACGTTTCATTGAAGAATATCTTCCCACACTTATACATCGGGAGAAATGGCATAAAGATGTGCCAAACTTGGAGGTCGACGACATAGTTGTTATGAAAGACAACACCCAACAATATACGGCCACACTCGAAAAAAGACCACGCCGAATAAGAACATTGTAAAAGCATACTGTTTAGAAAAATCAAAATAACGTTTATAAGCGTCTAAAATATAATTAACAAAGCTTATGATAAAGAATACCTCAAGCTTCAAAATGAATGCTGGGTGTTTGCGAAAATATTTCCAAGCAAGTTTTTCCTTTAAAAATGGAGAAACCCATCAATCACAAACGGAATTTTTCATTGTTTTAAATGACTATGTATCATTTTTTAATGTTTTTATTATATTTTCTAAAATAATTACAATAAGGAAAAACAACAAATTTTTTAAATTTTTTTAGGTTAATTTTGAAAATTTGCTATTGATGGCTGATTTGTTTTCAAAATAATTTTCAATATTTACATCAAAATCTAATAAACTCAACATTTCGTTGCTATTTTCCAAATCCTTTCGTGATCGCACGTGTCTCAGTGATGCAATAAGTGGGTCCGAAGAGGCTGCCAGCATGTTAAAAAGGACTTCATTTTGTCTAACACGAGAAGTTTTGAATATATTAGTGTATCTGAACCTTTTGTAGTCCTTTTTCACTTCTGTGCTTCTTTGGATATTCTATTAAATCCTTTCCGTGAGCCAAAATCCTATCTACCGTTGGGGTAATTTTTTTTTGCGGATACACTTCAGTCAAAAGTTGAGCAGTCTTTGAAGTAAATTCGGCAAATTTTCCACCTCTTATTATTTCTTTGCAATTGAATGTTATACATTCAAGATAACAATCAACCTTTTAATGAACTCTTGACTAAAACCTGTTATTTAAGATGTCATTTGATGATTGAACTTCTTCCTTTTACGAATTTCGTACAGTCCTCAAGCCAAACTTCATTTTTTCACGAAATGTGGTAGAAATCTCTCACTTGCGGTCCATTTTCGCCTTAAGTTAGAGTGTGTATATTTGATTTTTACCTTAAGCTCCGTACTAGAGTTTTCGAATGAAATGACCATCTCCTTCAGCAAACCCATTTCAAAATCATTTGGGTTTTCACAGTCATGGAAAACTTCAAAAATCCTTTCATTCTTTTACAACATTTTTGCACTAATAAAAATAAACTGTCTTGAATTATATTGACAAATACTATTCAGTTATGAAGCTAAATATAAACTGTCGCCAACTAGAGAAATATTCAGCGCTTTATTATATTTTTTGAATTATCTAGGTAGAACGCAAAATCGGTATTACACTTTTTATACCCTTGCAGAGGGTTTTATAAAATTGGTCAGATGTTTGTAAGGCACAGAAGGAGACGTTTCCAACGCCATAAAGTGTATATATTCTTGATCACCATGGAAGCTGAGTTGATATAGCCATGACCGTCTGTCCGTCTGTGCGTATGCGTTTTACTCAGCCGTCTTAAGAGCTATCGGGCTGGAATTTTTTTTTTTTATTATTTTTATTAGCCGGGAAAAATAAAGTATGAAACCCATCAGGATCGGACCACTATAGCATATAGCTCTAGAAGAACTAGAAGAAACATTTTCATAAAAATCGGAGTATGCTATGAAATTTACATATGTGATAATATTGGATATGAAACCCCAAATCCCAAAATTTGAATGTGATCGGATAAATATATATTACAAGTTACAATCAATATAATAATCGGCTCTGCTCCCAGCTCTGCCGGTAGCGCTGCTTGCTGTCTACTCCCTTCAGTACCAAATGTCGCCGGGGACAAAATCGCCGCAAATTCCGAGCCACTGACGTCGGCAGAAAAAAATTCTGCCAGCGCATTTCATGCTGAGGTTAGCCGAAGGCACCCGAACGAGCTAATGTCGTCATTGTACATATATAAATATATTTCTCATTAGAAAAAAAAAAAAATTGGAAGTAAAGCATGATGATTTTTGTCTACGCCACTTCACTTCGTTCGTCAGTGCATTGTTGTTATTGTTTTTTCCAACTTCTGCGCGCGTCGCTTTGTAACTTTCGTTTCTTTGTTCATTCGCGATTGAATTTCGCAGTAGCACAGTACTAAAGTACTGCAGTAATGAAGGTAAGTGTTATTTAAATATTATGAAGTTTTTATTCCCTAATCAATTTTGTCCTTTTCAGAATCCATCCAAAATTCGACAAGTAAATTAAGCAAAACTATCAAAAACGTAAGAAAATGTAAATATAAATATGTATTTAAATTTAATTTAATATGTTAAAGAATAGAAATAAAGAAATTAAAATAAATATGCTATTAAATAAAAACTAATGCATGTTAAAAAAACACATCAAATCAAGTTTTTATTTATTTTTGGGAAAATGTGGGGATATTCCATCGACAATGTCGCCGCAAATTCGATTGTAAATCCGAGCTATAATTTCGATGGGACATTGCGTCGACATGTCGCCGCTAATTCTATTGAAAAAACCACCACTATTTTGCTGGGACATTCCGGCGAAATGTCGCCGCAAGTTCCGTTGAACATTCTTCGTCTTCGTCTTCAGCGGAATTTCCGTCGACATGTCGCCGAAAATTCGATAGAATGTCCGAGACGCTAGGACACACAATGCTAAATGCCGCCGCAAATTTGTATGGCATGTCCCCTGAATGTCCGAGGCGACATCTGAGAAATCGCCTCGGATTTTCAGAGGAATTTGCGGCGACCGGTACTGAAGGGCTACGTCTTTCGTCATCAACAGAGTACATGCATACACACACAGACGCAACGCTACATAAACTGTATGTGTAGGCGTGCGTTGCTTTGCTTTGGAAATGAGGGAAGAAGAACAAATTGTAAAATAGAGAGTAAAATTGTTTTGTTTGTATATTGCTGAATTGAGTTGCAGAAAACAAACATGTAAAATTATTATTACCAAGGACTGCAAGGGTATATAAACTTCGGCATAGCCGATGTTAGCTTCTTTGACATTTTTTTATTAATTAGGTAATAATTAATATTTATATCCAATTAGGTAAACGGAAATAAAAAGGACCAACCTGCAACTAGGACCAATTTTTCATCAACTTAAATAACATTTACCTGCCTTGTCAGTTTTTCCAAAGCAGGTAAATAGCAATCTAACATTGTAGAAAGGCATATACAGTAGAATCCTGTTAAACCGACTCCGTCCGGCTAAAGCGACTAAAGTTTGATGATGGTTGGTCCCCATACAAACATATATGAAAGGGCCTCCGGTTAGTACGTCTCCGCTTATAGCGACGAACTGCCTCTAGCGACGATATTTTTCACAGCTCAACCGGTTATAACGACGTTTCGAGAAAAAATATAGCCAAATAATCAAAAGTTAAACAAATTTTATGCATCAAACGACGTTATTAAAATGGGTGTATGTATTTGTCAGTGATCTTTTGTGCCTCTTATTTTTAGCTGTCGCCTTAGCAACGCAGCAATAATTCTAAAAAAACGAGAGCCAAAGTACAATGTCGACGTCAAACGAATCTTCACCAAGTGCAGCTTATGAAATTTTTGTTTTGATTAAAAATATAACTTGTTATTTAGAAATATATTACAAACATCACAACCACAATAAATAAAAAAAAAAGGTTTTTTTCTTTTGTCTAGGCCGCGTAATATCAAAAAATATTAAGAAAAATCAAAATATTTGTGTGTTCTGGATGTGATTATAAAAAGTCTTTTACCTTATACCAATCTTTGATTCATAACGCATGGAATCTATATAAAAATGAAGCCCGTTTTCCTTGGTCACGGCAACACGTGTGTATGTCTGGACCGATTTCACTAATTCTTTTTTTGTGTTTTTTGTTATTATAAGGAGAAGGTTCTTACGGAAAAAAATATTAAGAAAATCTTCGCGAGCGCGAATAAAATGGGTTTTTATAACGGCTTTCCGTGTATCGACCGCAGTATGCGGGGGCAATTACATGTCAACCACGTTGTAGGAAATTCAATCATTCCTGTTTTAGTTACAAACGAAAAGTTACTAATGAAATGATGCCTCCTAAAATAGCGAATTTGGGTCTTGTACTCACAACGCAGAAAGAATCAGAAGCAATGTTTCGAATAGGACTGAAGAAGAGCGGGATTGGTACTGGAAGCGGAGCGGCTAAGGCAAAGCAGAGGATTCTTATTGGAACCAGCCGAAAGGCGTGCAGCTAGGCTTGAGCATAAGCGTTTGCGAGCCCGAGAGTCGCGGTGTGCACCAATTTAATTGCTTCGCTTGCAAAGAAGTAAACTGCATAGGGGAAGGGTAGCTAAATCCCGCGCACAGATAAGACTAGATCGACATGAGTAATACCATCGTATTGCATTTCGATACGACCTAGTTGATTATGGCTCCAGCCGCTATGTCGTCATTGGCCAGAAGAGTCATGTCTGCACTTACTGTCAGGCTCTAAAGTTCAATAATGAAACGAAAGGAATGTGTTGTGCTGGCGGCAAAATCAAATTACATCAACTTGAAGCACCACCAGAGCCACTGTGAACTCTACTTTCCGGATCCACTACTGAATCGAATCATTTCCTATCAAACATTAGGAAGTATAACTCCTGCTTCCAAATGACGTCATTTGGTGCGGAAATTGTGGCTGTTGGCGCCCTGCTCCCCTTCCCAGATAGTGAACATAAATTCCTTCAAATCTACTTCATCGGTGATGATAGAGACGAAGCCAATGCACGATCTAGAATATATACCTCCGTAAGCAGGTCCATCATTTCGCAGCTACAGGAGCTTCTCTACAATCGAAGCAATTTAATGCGTTTGGTCAAAATAGAAATAGTGGAGGTGGGGGCAAACTGGGAAAAGATTCGTCATCAGGCGGGGGCACAGCGAAGCGTGGCATGGGGTCTAACATACATACATACTAGAGACCTGCACGAGTACATTCGAAACGGAAAACGAAATCCCTCTACACTTTTGGAACTCGTTTTCACACTTACTCGTATTTGTAAATCGAGTATATCAAGCATCTCAAGCGAACGTATGAGTTTAAACGAGCAGGGCATACCGAAAAATCCGGTAAAGCAAATCCGAGCATATCGAGAAGCAAATACCGAAAATCGAACCGAGTACTAGGTACTGTTCAAATGTCTTGCTCGTTCTCGGTATACCGAATTGTGAAGCAAGTACCTGACAGCAGACCTTAATGTATATAATACGAAACATCTGAAAATAAATTCATTTTATAAAAATATTTACAGTATTTAATAAAAATAAAAACATGATTTTATTATAAATTTAACAATGAAAGCTTGACAATAACTATTAACACATTTTCAAATATTTTTTGTGAAGATATGAATAATCGGAGACTATTTCTTCATTCTCATCCATGACCAGATCAAATGTATTCCAGACTTCACTCCGTCCTCTCTTTTTCTTAAATTTATATTCTCCTGTCAGCAGTTTGGTCTTAATCGATCCAAAATGCTCGATTACTCCTGAGCTTTCCGAATTCCATGCTAATTTAAAAAGATATGTATATGTATAGTGTACTTATACATTTGGATATGTACATACATAGATGAATATTAAACTAATTTTAAAAGTACTCTTAGTATGTACATATATACATACATACAATCTTTTACAAATTGATACTAAAAAAGGACAGCACAGTTAGAACAACACATTTAGTTAGTTTTACACATAAATATCAACAATCATAAACATAATTTAAGCATACTTACATTATTCGAATTATTTTGCAGATTTTCTTTGCTGTTCATTTTTGTACGCACAAAAAAAAGATACACACTTTGCAACTACTCCAGTGAGATTAAAACAAAACCGAAATTAAATTGGCATTCGAAAATGATTGACATTTCATAAGTATGACCATACTCACGAGTACTTGGAAGTACCAAGTAACTTGAAAGAAGTACCGTATTCATTTGTTTCGTTTGTAGTCTTTCTTATTTGTTTCAGCTTGCTTTGATTTTGTTTTTGTTTGTTCGGCTTGATACATTCAGGAACTACGAAACACAAAACTTCGAGACTTTTCATCTCGTTTCATTCGTTCCGAAGCAATATTATCAAATCAAATATAGGAAAATGTGTAAGTATTTGAAAGACTGAGGCAAATGAGTGTATTCGTGCAGGACTCTACTACATACTTACAATAAGTAAGCTATTTTTGGTCTATACAAGAAATTACTAGAAAATTATTTATATGGCAAAACAATGTTTGCCGGGTTTTCTAGAATGCAGATTTACAATTGAACGAAGAAATTCACAATGAAGCATTAATTTTAATGGAGGACATGTGCTTGATGCTTACCAACAAAGTATTAGTACAAATAAGAATGATAGCACCCAATCGTCCAATGCACAACTTGATCAAGAATTGAGACGCGAAGCCCAATACGATTCCGAAACATTAAGAGAAATGGTTGATAGAACAGTACCCCTTTTGAATCAACAACAAGAATATGCGTAGGCATATCGTAGGATACGCTCATGAAAGTAGTGAACGATGGAGCTGGCGGATTTTTTTTTTTTGGATGCTCCTGGTGGAACTGGAAAAACGTTTCTGTTATCATTGATTTTGGCCACGATGCGATCGCAAAATGGAATTGCACTAGCCCTAGCTTCATCAGGTATTGCAGCTACGTTGTTGGAAGGCGGTCGAACAGCTCATTCAGCTCTCAAGTTGCCGTTGAACCTTCAAGTAAATGAAACTCCAACTTGCAACCTTTCGAGGAATTGTGCCATGGGCCTTTGCAGCTCTGCAGCAAACCAGATTGATCATTTTGGATGAATGCACGATGGCACAGAAAAAATCTTTAGAGGCATTAGATCACTCAATGCAAGATTTACGAAATAACAAAAACCGGATTGCTAGTTGTTCCACGCTCAACGCCAGCTGATGAACTAAATGCATGTTTGAAGTGGTTCATTTTATGGAAATACATTAAAACACTTAAATTGAGTATAAACATGAGAGTCAAATTGCAGGAAGACCAGTCTGGAGAAGTGTTTTCCAAACAAATGCTCGATATTGGTAATGGTAATATTGCTGTTGATACATCATCGGGATACATTACATTCCCTACCAATTTTTGTAACTTTTGTGAATCACAGACCAAACTCATGGAGATGGGTTTCGCTCAAAATTACGTAAATCACGATTGGTTAAGCGAACGTGTTATATTGGTTGATGTGAACGAAATGACTTCAGATTCAAAAGAAAATAGCTGGCGAATTAAAGAATTAAAAATCAGTTAATTCCGTTACTAATGATGATGATGTTGTCAATTATCCAACAGAATTTTTAAATTCGCTGGAATTACTCGGCTTACCACCTCATAATCTGCAAGTAAAAATCGGATCAGTAATTATTATGTTACCGAACATAAACCAGCCACGTCTGTGTAAAGGCATCCGGCTTGCGGTGAATTGGATTTTTATTAGCATTGATTTTTTTTAATGCCAACGAAAAAATGTTCATTACAATTTTTTTGTTCAATGCCAATGAAAATCAATTTCATTAGAATTTCTTTTTTTAATGCCAATGAAAAAAATTTAATAAGCATTGTTTTTTTCAATGCTAATGAAATGACCAATGCATTATAAACGTAATGCATTAGGAACGACTCTGCTAGAGTACTGGGATGACGTTATTTTTTGTGATGAGACAAAAATTATGGTGTACTACCATGACGGCCCAAGCAAAGTTTGGCGAAAGCCTAGTTCCCACTGTCAAGTTTGACAAATTATCTGTAATGGTGTGGAATTAAAGAATTTTGCATATTCACCGATATAATGAATAGAGCTTTTTATTTGGATATACTGAAAAATCAATTGCTAAAAAGTGCAGCAAGTTTTGGGTTTTATTGACCCCCAAAACACCCATAAGCTGTAATATAAGCTTTACCAAGATAATGACCCCAAACACAAGTCGTTCCTATGACAATCCTGGATACTGTATAATTGCAGTAAAGTAATTGAAACACATGCCAAGAGTCCAGACTTGAACTCCATCGAGAACTTGTAGGCATTTTTGAAGAAACGTTTGGGTAGACGTAGCCCAACAAATAAAATAAGTCTAATAAGAGCTATCCAAGAAGAATGGCATGAAACTCCCGAAGTATACGACCGACAGCACCTAATACAAATGCATTTGTGTGACTTTTTTCCTTTTTACAAATTACTTGACAAATTGTATGTATATTCTTTTTTTCATTCGAAAAATTTAATTTTTACATTGAAACCCGAACAAATAAAATATGTTGGCCGAAAAAAAAACCGCTTCGTCAACATCATGTATACAAAACAAATAGTCCCAGACCAATGATATCTTTATTAAGAATGTTTGAAAAAGTGTTTTTTTTTTAATTTGCGGCAGTGGAAGTGGGCGTGGCAAAATTTTTCAATAGCCAATATCTGCGAGTCTATTAAGCTTATTTACATACCAAATGTCGGTAGCTGTTATAGCTTTTAAGAAAATCTGTTTTATGTAACTTTCGGGGGCGAAAGGCTGTGGTGCAAAAAGTTTAAACATTTAGTTTCTGCGTACTAACTAAACGAGTATAGGTATATACCAAAGTTGATGTCTCTAGCTGTTATAGTTTTCAAGAAAAACAGTTATGTAAATTGTGGAGGCGTGGTCTCAAAATCTATTAACTCTATACATTTACATACTACACGAGTCTACAGACCAAATTTGGTGGCTCTAAAATAAGTATAATAAGGCAACCCGTTTTGGTTTGATTTTGATGCAAAAAAGAAACGAAATGATAATGATAAGACACATTAAAAATTTGTTTTGATTTTCCTGTCAAACAGTTGTTTTTACGAATTTCGGAAAATGTAATACACCAAATAAAAGATTAAAGCAACAACTTTGGAAAAGTACGGTTGGTTCTTATTTCTATTATCTGTCTTCGTCTACCGCTTTCCCGAAACACAAATAAAAATATAACACAAGTTACAGTCAAAAAAAGCGGCTCTGCTCAAACGCTGCTGGCAGTGCTGCCCATATAGTTATATAGGAAAAATTATGTGGAGAAGTTAAAATAAACCTTTACTAATGTGATAGTTTTGGAAATAAACTAGACTGATCCCAATCAGATCGATAAATAAAACATCAGTTACAATAAAAATAAAAAAAATCGGCTATACTCAAATGCTGCTGGCCTATAAACGCCTAAAAAACTACTCCTTATATCACATAAACACTGCTGCAATGGGTTACGGAGGGGTAGCCCTCCTTGGAGACCTCTATGGCCCACACAAACACACCTACTTATAACACGTTACTTAAATAGCTAGCATAAATGCTGGGATTCCCGAACAAAAAACAGGAGAGGCAACATTAACTTCAAATTTTTAAATCAATCTTCACTTATCACTGAATAATAGCTCTCCAATCCATTTTACCACACTCCAAGCTTCGCCTATCATATCACTAAACGCCGACTGGTACACGTTCGATTCCAGGCAGCGGCCATTATCCAATTCACATAAATCTTTTCAAAATTAACAATGTCAACAACTCTATAACCAAACCAATATTTAAACTTAACAAAGCTAACTGGACACATTTCCAAAATCTTAAAGACAACCAGCAAGAACCAGCCACCTTAACCAGAGTACTCGTTCAAGCAGCCAACCAATCCATCCTCATAGAACCAATTGGAAAAAAAGTGTAGCTTGGTGGGACAGGAACTTCCAGAAATTGAAAGACCAAAAACACAGCCTGGAATAACTTAGAAAGAAATATCAATATACAGAAAAGAGTGCAAATACCCTACTCAAACGCGAAATAAAGATTGCCAAACTAGAAGCCATTCAAAACTTGACGTCTAAAATTAGCCCAAGCTAGCATACAGTGGCGAGCACTTGCGGGTACATGTTTCGATACTGTAACTTTAAGTCGCTCTAAAACCCAGGAAAATGCAGTAATCGATTCCAAATTTTCAACAAAAATCCATTAATAATATATAAAACGAAAAACAATAAAATTTTATTCATTATCCCCTCCTTAGCTCGAATAATACAAAAAAAAAGCAATGAGGTGTCACAGGACACCCGGGTAGAGCGAAGCTCTCTAGGAATTCGTCGAGTAAACGATGAACTACAGTCATATAAATAGCAGAAATGAATGAACATGAACAACATATGAAAGCAATAGTATTTTTCTGATAAAATATAATATATTTCAGCTCATCGCAGTATTACAAAGCTTTATTTACAGTGGCTTTTTTTTCGTTGAACCTAATTGCTCCCATACTCTATCACGGAAATGATTGGTTTATGGTAACTGAAATATGAAATGTATGTTTGTGATTAGATGTGGGTTAAAAAACGTGAAAAAACAGCATCTATGGTTGTGTCATATCTTGTTGTAGATTCTGCAGGATTACTGCTCATTGTTAAATTTAACACTAGATATACCAAGAAATTTGTATACCTAATTATACCAGAGCCAGTCAATTTGACTGGTTAAGAAAAGTCCTATTATTTCATATTAAAATAAGTAATCCTTTAAAAGATTTAATGAGAAATAAAAAAATATAAATAAAATAATAAAAATGCATCAACTGTGTTTTAGTTTTATTCAAAAAATCATGTTTGTTACATGTTTTACAAATAGAAACTTTTTTTTTGTTGTTACATTGCCCTATTTGGCACCATTTACGTACAGGACGGGGATTCTGCGTTACTGGACGGTGATTTTCATTTGCCTTTCTTCGGATTGATAAATGATATTCAGCTGAGAGATCTACAGGGATGGTTAAATAAACTTACAAACAGTGATGTTTCAAACAAGGGAACTTCCTTAAACTGCAAAATATAAAATATTTGCATATCAATCATATACCCAGGCAAAATTACTGGTTACGGTATAAGTGCCAAAAACAAAAAAATCTCTTTTCCTATTAACACAAAATGAAAATAACTTATCAAATTATATGTATTTAGTGGTTATTTAAAAAGTCATAACATAATATGGAAAAAAAATAAAAACACTTAGTCAATATTTATGAAATAAAAAGTAAAACCAGTCATTTTGACTGGTGTGGTAGATCTAGTGTTAATTCTTCGAAAAGAAAAGTTTTCAGCGGCGCAGACTTTTCATCTGCAAAATTGACATTGAAGTCTCCAGGAGTTTATGAAGAGAGTAGAGTAGACGAGAACCTTCCTCAGTATACTCCAGAAGTGTTCGGTGGATGAACAAAATGATGTCCTCAAGTCTATTACCCGGCGATATGTAAAGGACTACTATAACTAGTTCAGTACCGTCCTCCATCCTGCATGTGGCGGCACAAATGTCCCCGATACTTGAACTTCGCAACAAAGAATCTGTATTACTCCTCATCATTATATCCATATCTGCGGTTACAATGGTAACTGTATCATTTCGATTTTCATAGATTTCTACTCCTCCAGTTCGAACCGCTGGTCGTTTATAATGCACAATGCATTTGAAATTCGGAATATCTATTACATTATCGTTCTTCATCCACGTCTCGGTTAGTAATAGAATATTACTCATTTCACAAACGACATCTGTTAAGTCGAATCTATGACTTTGGTAGTTGAATGTAGGTATATAACGAAATTCCATTTTTATTATTCAGGACATTCGCCATCACGTCAACCCTAGTCTGCAAAGTTTTTATTGACAATCTTTGAAATTCTCGTATAAGAGATGCAGTCGCTACTGTTTCCTGTCGATTATGATGAAATCTGAATTTCTTGCTATCATCATCGGGCGTCACAATAAACAACCCATCTAAGCTCGTCAGGCGCGATAGTGCAACATAAACCATTGATTGCGAATGCATTTTATGATATTCATAAACGATTTGTTGAAACGTTCCACCTTGTGATTTGTGGACGGTCATTGCACAAGCCGCGATCAGAGGAAAATGTTTACGTCGGGCAGTAACCTTTTTATCCCTTGACAGTAACCTTTTTATCCCTTGACAGAGAAATATTTGCAGTTCGCAATTCAATGGGCACAGCAAAATTTCCTACTTTTTCTTGTACAACTAAACGAGCAGCTTTTTTTCTCAGTTGTTTCCCAATGTTTGGAAAACCTGGAAATTCTAACCAAACTCTGCATACAATGTTGTATTCGTTTAGTTCTAGGTTTGTCTCTTTTAGTATATTCTTTTTTATGGTTTATGTAATAATTTGCAACAAACTGGGCTAAAGTTACATCATTTAGAATTTCTGGTCTTCTCTCATATTTATCAAACCAACTTTGTTTCCATTTATCGGTAGAATCATCAGCCAAATTTTCCAAATCCTTGAGGGTTTTTCTTATCCTCTGACGTTCTGTGGGGTATATAGTGGGTATATAAACAGTTACGACCGATGATTTCGCCATGGGTTCACGTTATAGGCACCAAGCAGCTTCCTGTGCTGACATCTCAATACTATTTAGTACATCAACACTCATCTTCCTTGTTATTTGAACAATATCAAAGTCTGGATTTTCGTCCATAATCGCAATGATTTGGCGTTGTAAATTGCTAATACCTCTGTTGTGTTTGTTAACATATTCAACAATGTATGCAGCGCAAGCGTACTCATCTTGGATGATCTGAAAATCCGTATTAGACCGCAAAGTATGCAAAACAAATGAATTGAATGTATTGTGTCACTTTTCAGATGGTGCTCGGCGATAAAAAAGAGATTTGGTTTTGTGATTCCAGCTCGAAGAATGTTATAATAATGTTCAACTGAGACAATCTTATGATGAGCAAAAAAATGGTCGAAATCGGTATAATCAAAGTTTTCCAAGTTTCTTCGAAGTATTCCATAGTGCTTCTTATATTTTTTAAAATCGTTTTCAGAAAAATCAGGATCAGTTGGCAACATTGGTATCAGTCTTATTGTTTCAATATCCAGATCTACAGTTTTCTTTTTTATTCGGATCCATACGTTTGTAGCACGTAAATGTGTGCTTGTGAGTCTGTAGTTTGATCAGTCCGGATGCCTCTGACGCTGATACAGAAACTAATTCGTTTATCATTTTGATGACATCATCGTTTTTACTTTTTAGATCTGCGGGTGTATTTTCTAACCATAGGAGAATGTGAGCGTGCGGACTTCCTCGATGTTGAAATTCAATGCGTGTGAAATATTCGACAATCCTGTATTTACCGAATGGACTCCTCGTTTTTAACTGCAAAATGCTTAATAGAATATTTACGAGTTTATTGAAATAAATGGCACACGTAACGGCATCATCATTAACTAATTTAGCTTTCTGCATATACATAATTCATTTCTGATATAAATTCATCTGAAACATCTGCCCCATTTTGTTTCAATTTATATAGCAATTTCAGCAAATCTGTCCAGCCCTTTTCATTAGCACTCAAGGTCATAAAAGCTGTTGGTGGTCCCAATTGTCTCAGCATTGCAAATAATTCCTTTTTTCGATCTGCCCAAGCTGAATTTGGAATATAACGAAGAAAAGCAAGATTACTTTCAATGCAATTATTTATATAAGTATCAGACTGTATCTGCTCTTTCGAAATATTTGTATTACAGTCGACGTGTTTGAAAGCTACTGTAACACTATCCCTAATTCGTTGTCTCATGATCTTAACTGCCATATATAAAAGATGTTCTGGGTCAGCACCTCTGCGATCAGTACGATGGAATTATTGGATAAGAAAACTCATTGTAGATCGAAAATATTGGAATTCTCTTTCTGTACATTGTTGATTTACACGTAGAGCATAGTTTCACAGTAGTACTCGGGATGTAACCCTAAAAAGTAACGCCAAAAGAAATTTGTTAAAAAACCCACATAGTTAGAGATATATCAACTATTCCTACAAAAACTGTCAAAAAAATGTATCAACGAAAGATTACCGGAATAATGATGTGCAAAATCTCCTCGTGTTGATTAGAACTTGATTGTAAATCGGTTTTCCACCAAAGTCGGTCGCAAACTCCACATGAATGTCCAAAACTATTATTTTTGAATTTTTTTGCAAAATCTAGATGCCCCTTAGCCTGCTGATTATAATTTGTATAAATTGGAGCTAATAGGTACATTAGTCTGTGCAAAATCATTGTTCTCGTCAATCGCCACTTTGGGTGCTATGAGTGGTTCATCTGCATCTGGGGTTGATTCAGTAGATTTTGAGAGTTCTTTACCAGGAGTTTCTCTTGCTTCGTGTGGAAGTATTTGCGGAATCGGCAGATATGGCGTAAAATGAAGACCACGAAGGTGTAAATAAATGAAATTAGGTGAATCATTGACACGAAAGTGGCAGTAAATTACTCGATCAGTGTTATTTATGCCATGAGTATAGTGTAGATGGACGCATGCATTTCGATTATATTCTTGTGTAAAGATGTGTATACAATCGACATCGCCATATTGATTGTTACTGAGAAGTATTTGTCTCGTGTTCTCAGGATCTCCGCATGATTGTAAAAAACGTGACTCTCTAAGTTGTCTTCTCAGTGCTAGAGGCAATATTTTGAGTCCTAGAATTTTTATCAGAGAATAAAAGAGGCAGTTTCCTTCAGCGGGAATGTTTCTGTCATTATATAATTGTGCTCTAGGCTCGGTACAAAACGCAGATTCTTCATAAACGCGAAAAGGACCGTGGTATGTTGAAGTAGGGGAGTTGTGATGCTGTGTTTGTATTTCTGTCTGGTTTGTTTCTTTTGGCATTTCCCTTCTCCCATCATAAACTGGAGAAGACCTTACTTCTTTGTCGATATTACTGTAAAAGGTAAATTGAAATTATTCTTTTGATAAGAAATCAATTTGTCATATGAGCAGATCCACGTCAGCGTCGGAGCAGATCATACATAAGCAAACGTATGATGGCTCATTTCGAAAGGTTTGATAACCTCTTAATGTATAGCAACGATATTGATGATAATGTCATTGCACATTTTCTATATTCAAAGAACGCATTTTCCTTGGAAAATCCTAAAAATGCTTGTTTTCAACTTTTCTTTTCATTATGTTTGTGTAACGTTCGTTTCATATAAAAAATGTTCCTGACTCGACATTTTTTGGCCTTCGGTTTTGACGTGGATGTCATACAAATTATAGATAACGTCAAATTATTCATCGTGTAATAAGTTACCTTCGTGCCTTTTGTAATTCTTTCACGCCATTCTTTGTAGGCGAGATGCAGCCAATGTTTCCTGGGCCTTGGTCAAGTATTGAAGTGTCGAGTTGAAGTTGTTTCACTTTCAATCGGTCCCTATAGCGTTTGCTGTATTCTCGATTACGTTTTTTGATTTTTTCCTGGGCATTAGTCGTGATTGTTCTGGCACTGTAGAAAAAAAGCAAAAGACTGTGAAAAAATTGAACATTTTGCAAAATCAAAATTCGACAACTTCAATACTTTAAATTTCACGCTAATTTCAGTTTTTGAATGCCAATGTTCTTTCAATTTCGCAATTGCAACCCATAAAATTTGTCATTATTAGCTTTTAAATTGAAAAATTGTAAAAAAAACAACATTATTAAAAATCATAATTTTTCAATTCTGAAAATTTCAATTTCCTGAAAATTTCGTTCACAATGTAGAAAAATTCAAAACTTTGCACTTCCAATAAAAGTGTTTTTAAATTCCAATTTTAGTCGGATTTTGCAATTGAAATTTATAAAATCTGTCATTATTAGCTCTTATATTTTTAAAAATCCAAATTTGTCAACATCATAATTTGAAAATTCTGAAAATTTGAATTTCCCGCCATTTCATTCTGGAAATTCACAAAAATTTTAAACTTTGCAATTGAATACGATGAAAGCAGTCCTTATTCACTTTCAAATTAGAAAACACTGAAATTTTTAAAATCAGAAATTTTTTATTTTCGAAAATTTGAATTTACGAGAAGTGGAATGACCCTAACCTATGAAAAAACAAATAGGAAAAGTTCTAATTCGGGAAATTCATAATACAAAACTTATCGAATAACTTAAAAACGGGATCTTTCGTATTCGACTCAAGTTTTGTATAATTTATCGATAATCGATAAAGATATTGAACAATCGATTAACATCAGCTGAGAAAAATGCAAGTAAATTATATATGTAAATAAGCTAAAGTTATATTTAATTTTATGTTATTTTTATTATTTTTATGGTAAGCGGTTGTGCGGTCGGACAAATTTCAATATACTTACGTTGTCGTTGACTTTTTTCTTGGTTTGGAATCATCTTCCTCGAAAGATATTATATTTAATTTTATGTTATTTTTATTATTTTTATGGTAAGCGGTTGTGCGGTTGGAAAAATTTCAATATACTTACGTTATCGTTGACTTTTTTCTTGGTTTGGAATCATCTTCCTCGAAAGATCGTTTATTTTGAGCCATACGTTTTAATTTTCACACTGCACGCTTGATCGTTTACTTCACTGAATGACTATTTATGTTAGATCAGAGCCCGGCACTCATATCCCCCGGGGGCGAACTCGTTCGGCACCTCTTATCCGTGTAAGCCGAACGGCTGCCGAAGACCTTGCACAAAAAATCATGAGCAAGAGGGTGGGGGAGGGAGGAGGAAGCAGATCTATGTCGCTTTGTTGAGAGAAGACACATGAAAAAATTGATAGCTGCTTTGTTTTCGCTATCTTTTTCTTCAATAAGATTATTTGCTGCACTCGTTTTCTTGATTTGAGGCAGAATTTGATGAAGTTTCATTTTGCGCAGTGTAAAGCAACATACGCACACAAGCAACTGCACACATACAACTAAACTTTTTTAGCGCTCTCTTTGTGCCGGGCCCTGATTTAGATAGACTATTCTCTCTGACTAGACAAAGAGACATAGGCGGACCAATCACGGGTGTTTCAATGTCGTCGGTCCTTGTCTCTCACGAACAGTGAAGAGAAACGAAAATCTGACGCGCTGCAGATTTGACGTATGACTGATGTTCTATTTATCGATCTGATTGGGATCAGTCTAGTTTATTTCCAAAACTATCACATTAGTAAAGGTTTATTTTAACTTCTTCACATATTTTTCCTATATAACTATATGGGCAGCACTGCCAGCAGCGTTTGAGCAGAGCCGCTTTTTTTTTAACTGTAAGTTGTGTTATATTTATCGATCTGATTGGGATCTTATGTTTTATTTCCAAAACTGTCACATTAAAAAATTAGTAAAGGTATGTATACTCCAACTTCTTCACCTATTTTTAATATATGATATAGTGGTCCGATGCTGACGATTTTCATACTTTATCTTCCCCGTGAAATAAGTAGCTCAAATATCAAGATTCATCCCAATAGCTCTTAAGAAAGCTAAGTAAAACGGACACGCATCGACGAACGAACGGACAGATCGGTCGAAAACAGTGACTTTTATCAATGACGTCGTTATTCCCTATTTTATGATTGTAGGCCGTTCTTTCGCAAGCGTTAGACTTCTTATATAAAACGTTTTCCACTTTGACGGATATAGGTATAGAAAGATTCACAAAATAAACTTGCAAGGGTATACAAACTTCGGGGCGGTCGAAGTTACACCGGGCCCTCTGGTTCTTGATTGATTTAAAGTGCGCCAAATGGTCATAGCAGACACTTTCTTGCCGGAAATCGAAGCAAGTTTGACACATTATGTTGTAAGTTGAGTTCATTGCTTTCTGTTTCACGAAATATTTGGGCAACAGTCCAACCTGGTTTTGAAAATCGTAAAATAGAGCCATTTTCTTCCTCTCGAAGCAGTTTTGATCGACCCATTTTATTTTACTAATTCAATTCTAGAACTAAAGCAATAATAGATACCAAAAAAACTCCATCTTATTCCTTTAAATTCACTTTTTGTAATGTCTTATCATTATGATACGCATGCAACCAAGCAATAATCATGCATATTTCGGGAAAGCGGTAGACGAAGACAGATAATAGAAATAAGAACCAACCGTACTTTTCCAAAGTTGCTTTAATCTTTTATTTGGTGTATTACATTTTCCGAAATTCGTAAAAACTGTTTGACAGGAAAATCAAAACAAATTTTTAATGTGTCTTATCATTATCATTTCGTTTCTTTTTTTGCATCAAAATCAAACCAAAACGGGTTGCCTTATTATATTTATTTTAGAGCCACAAAATTTGGTATGTAGACTCGTGTAGTATGTAAAAGTATAGAGTTAATAGATTTTGAGGCCACGCCCCCACAATTTACATAACTGTTTCTCTTAAAAACTATAACAGCTAGAGACATCAACTTTGGTATATACCTATACTCGTTTAGTTAGTACGCAGAAACTAAATGTTTAAACTTTTTGCACCACAGCCTTTCGCCCCCGAAAGTTACATAAAACAGATTTTCTTAAAAGCTATAACAGCTACCGACATTTGGTATGTAAATAAGCTTAATAGACTCGCAGATATTGGCTATTGAAAAATTTTGCCACGCCCACTTCCACTGCCGCAAATTAAAAAAAAAACACTTTTTCAAACATTCTTAATAAAGATATCATTGGTCTGGGACTATTTGTTTTGTATACATGATGTTGACGAAGCGGTTTTTTTTTCGGCCAACATATTTTATTTGTTCGGGTTTCAATGTAAAAATTAAATTTTTCGAATGAAAAAAAGAATATACATACAATTTGTCAAGTAATTTGTAAAAAGGAAAAAAGTCACACAAATGCATTTGTATTAGGTGCTGTCGGTCGTATACTTCGGGAGTTTCATGCCATTCTTCTTGGATAGCTCTTATTAGACTTATTTTATTTGTTGGGCTACGTCTACCCAAACGTTTCTTCAAAAATGCCTACAAGTTCTCGATGGAGTTCAAGTCTGGACTCTTGGCATGTGTTTCAATTACTTTACTGCAATTATACAGTATCCAGGATTGTCATAGGAACGACTTGTGTTTGGGGTCATTATCTTGGTAAAGCTTATATTACAGCTTATGGGTGTTTTGGGGGTCAATAAAACCCAAAACTTGCTGCACTTTTTAGCAATTGATTTTTCAGTATATCCAAATAAAAAGCTTTATTCATTATATCGGTGAATATGCAAAATTCTTTAATTCCACACCATTACAGATAATTTGTCAAACTTGACAGTGGGAACTAGGCTTTCGCCAAACTTTGCTTGGGCCGTCATGGTAGTACACCATAATTTTTGTCTCATCACAAAAAATAACGTCATCCCAGTACTCTAGCAGAGTCGTTCCTAATGCATTACGTTTATAATGCATTGGTCATTTCATTAGCATTGAAAAAAACAATGCTTATTAAATTTTTTTCATTGGCATTAAAAAAAGAAATTCTAATGAAATTGATTTTCATTGGCATTGAACAAAAAAATTGTAATGAACATTTTTTCGTTGGCATTAAAAAAAATCAATGCTAATAAAAATCCAATTCACCGCAAGCCGGATGCCTTTACACAGACGTGGCTGGTTTATGTTCGGTAACATAATAATTACTGATCCGATTTTTACTTGCAGATTATGAGGTGGTAAGCCGAGTAATTCCAGCGAATTTAAAAATTCTGTTGGATAATTGACAACATCATCATCATTAGTAACGGAATTAACTGATTTTTAATTCTTTAATTCGCCAGCTATTTTCTTTTGAATCTGAAGTCATTTCGTTCACATCAACCAATATAACACGTTAGCTTAACCAATCGTGATTTACGTAATTTTGAGCGAAACCCATCTCCATGAGTTTGGTCTGTGATTCACAAAAGTTACAAAAATTGGTAGGGAATGTAATGTATCCCGATGATGTATCAACAGCAATATTACCATTACCAATATCGAGCATTTGTTTGGAAAACACTTCTCCAGACTGGTCTTCCTGCAATTTGACTCTCATGTTTATACTCAATTTAAGTGTTTTAATGTATTTCCATAAAATGAACCACTTCAAACATGCATTTAGTTCATCAGCTGGCGTTGAGCGTGGAACAACTAGCAATAGTATCATTGCACCACCAAACCGGTTTTTGTTATTTCGTAAATCTTGCATTGAGTGATCTAATGCCTCTAAAGATTTTTTCTGTGCCATCGTGCATTCATCCGAAATGATCAATCTGGTTTGCTGCAGAGCTGCAAAGGCCCATGGCACAATTCCTCGAAAGGTTGCAAGTTGGAGTTTCATTTACTTGAAGGTTCAACGGCAACTTGAGAGCTGAATGAGCTGTTCGACCGCCTTCCAACAACGTAGCTGCAATACCTGATGAAGCTAGGGCTAGTGCAATTCCATTTTGCGATCGCATCGTGGCCAAAATCAATGATAACAGAAACGTTTTCCCAGTTCCACCAGGAGCATCCAAAAAAAAAAATCCGCCAGCTCCATCGTTCACTACTTTTATGAGCGTATCCTACGATATGCCTACGCATATTCTTGTTGTTGATTCAAAAGGGGTACTGTTCTATCAACCATTTCTCTTAATGTTTCGGAATCGTATTGGGCTTCGCGTCTCAATTCTTGATCAAATGAGTTGTGCATTGGACGATTGGGTGCTATCATTCTTATTTGTACTAATACTTTGTTGGTAGGCATCAAGCACATGTCTTCCATTAAAATTAATGCTTCATTGTGAATTTCTTCGTTCAATTGTAAATCTGCATTCTAGAAAACCCGGCAAACATTGTTTTGCCATATAAATAATTTTCTAGTAATTTCTTGTGTAGACCAAAAATAGCTTACTTATTGTAAGTATGTATTTGAGTCCTGCACGAATACACTCATTTGCCTCAGTCTTTCAAATAAATAAGAAAAAAAATGAGAGCCAAACAACATCGGATGACTTCTTTTAGTCCGGATGACTTCTTTTGCGCCACCTTGTATATATAAAAAAATAAATAAAGAAACTATCTGACAGAGGTCAAGGCAAAATGCCGATAAAGGGTCAAACAAATGTTTAATAGTCAATTATGACAAAACAAATGTTTTAGAATAGTTTTTGACAAAAAACGACAACTGGCTCGACAGAAGCATTTAATGAATAATTGATTGTTTTCCAGACCTGCATAATAATTCGCAATGACTGAGAGCGTCATTAAGCCCTTTTGAGTGAAAGTTTGGCAAATTCATTGCTTGTATATGTATAAAGGATAAAATTATCGACACTTAGGCTAGTACTGAACTAAAGAAGAAATTATTGGAGAAAGAACACACGCTTACCGAAATCATTGAAGCCTGCCAAGTAGACGAGGAAATAAAATATCTAATTGGAAGTCTACGAAAACTACGCAGAGCGATTGTGGAAGGTGTGGACTATCGGGACATACGGGAGGCAGACCCATGTGCCCGGCACGCTAGAAAAAATCAAATCGTTGCTATAAATATTGGTCAATTTGCCCGTAGATGCCGAACAAAGACAAAGAAGCTATAGCGCAAATACGTGAATTGACCGAATTGTTTTAAAATTTACTGCGACGGGGACTTTGACGAGCTGATGCAATGTCGAATTGGAGGTGCAGAAATTTTTTTAATAATCGTTTCTGGATCCCGGCTTAAACTTATATCCCAAGACGATTGGTTAACTCTTCCGGCAAAGAATATTTAATATTCGCGGAAATTCAAAGAATCAATTTAGCGGTTAAGCCTCAGATGAAATCCCTAATTGTATTTGTTGTCTGAGGCGCCGATTGATCAAGCAGAGCTACGAGTGGGACTTCCGGTTAGCAACATTGAGATCGTACCACCATTTCCCAAATGAAAGGTACTAGCCTAAAACTAACAATAGACCCCTATGTTGATTCTGTGAAACAGCCAATGAGGCGTATTCCTATTGCGCTCGAAGATACAGTCAATGCTAAGTTAGAGGAAGCATTCCACCTGAATATTATTGAACTAGTTAAGTGTGATTGCTTTCAAAGAGAACGCTGATATTGGACTTTGTTTGGATATGAGACGCACCAACCGGGCGATTCTTCGGGACAACTATCCGTTGCCTACATTTGCTCCTTTTATGACTAAGTTGACAAATGCCAAGATATTTTCACGACTGGACCTCAAGGACGCGTATCATGAATGGGAATTAGATGAAGTGAGTAGGCAGATAACCACTTTCATCACACCCCGAAGGTTATTTAGATGCAAGCGGTTAATGTTTGGCATCTTAGCATCGTGCGATAACGTTATGAATTATATTGACGATGCTATAATTTTTGGGAGTAGCAAAGAGGAACACGATAAAGCACTTGAGAAGGTTCGAAACGTATTTAAAGATAATAATGTGCTCCTAAACAACGAGAAAAGTATTTGAGAAACAAATAGAATTAAGTTTCTGGGACATTTTTCAACAGACAAAGGAATTGAAGTAGACCCTGATAAAATTTTATATATTAGTATATTTCGGGCACCCAAAAAAAGGAAGAGACGCGTAGTTTTTTGGTAATTTTAACTTATTTAAGGAAATTCATTGCAGACCTAGCGGAACAAACAGAACCTTTACGTAAGCTGTTTATGAAGGATCGGAAGTTTATTTGGGGACCAGCAGAGGAGAGTGGGTTCCAAAAGTTGAAGGCAGCTTTAACCAAGATTCCAAGTCTCTCGTACTTCGCAGAAATACTATTTCTACTTAATAAGATTAGAGTTGGTGACACATCATATGCCACTAGAAACCATTTTCAAACGCACACCAATGTCAATTACTATATCTGAGATTGCCAGAAACAGAACGCAAGATGAAGAAATGATAAAGTGTCTCCAATAGGGTTGTTGGGACTCGGCGAATAATTACGTTAAGAGGAGTTCGAATCGGCACTGTCAAACAATTATGCTAAGAGGAGTTCGTATCGTTATTCCATCTACATTGAGACAGAAAATGTTGGGACTGACACATGAAGGGCATCCGGGCGAATAAGTGATGAAGCGAAGATTAAGATCTAAGGTATGATAGCCCCAAATAGACAGAGATACCGAGCAATTTATAAAGAATTGTTTTGATTGTATTCTGGTATCCCAAGCTACGAATCCACCGCCAATGAAGAGAACAGAATTTTCAAGCTAGCCATGGATTTCAGTCGGTATAGATCTCTTAGGGCCACTACCCAACAATGAATATATACATGATGTAATAATAATTTAAATTCTTTCGATCTATTACATCAGAATCACTTATTGTGTTTCATTAGGCTGGGTTTTCCAAAAGAGTTACGAACCGGTAATGGTGGATATGTAAGTGCTGAATTCAGAAACTACTGTTCATCGTGCGGCATCGTTCAAATTACAACTCCTCCTTATTGGCCGCAGGCTAACGGTGAAGTCGAAAATATGAATAGGACTCTTGTCAAACGATCTTAAGGATGAAATTTAAGCTTTCACTTTGATGTATAATGAAACTACTCATGGGACCACAGGCACAGCTCCAACAGAGCTTATGTTCAATCGAGGCATTCGGGATAAGATCCCAGGGATACAAGTTCTGGTGGGAGAGTTTACAGAGTCAGCAGAAAGGGATAATGACCGCGTAAATAAACAAAAGGGAAAGGAAATTGCTGATAGAAGAAGAGGAGCCAAGCAAGTAGATATCAATGTTGGAGACAAAGTTGTTCTCAAGAATGCAGTTTTTCCTCATAAACTAACACCGAACTTTGACACCACCAAATATGAAGATTTGAATAGAGAAAGGAATATAGTGTATACTTTTAGGGATAGCATTAGGCCATACTATTAGGCATAGATTATAAGTAATTAGAACTTATGCTTAATGTTTAGCTTGAAGTATCGTTAAGAACACTAGCCATAAGACTACATGTAATTGTCTCCCTATAAATACCGGGCTTGCGGCCCCAAATAAATCACTTCAAGTCAACCCTTTCCTCAACTATTTCATGGCGATCCTGCCTTCTATTGGCAAAATTTAAAAAAAATTAAAAAAAAAGTCCATAAAGTCGCTGGCCCAAGTAAACAGCGACCCACCACTGCCATGGATGGATCCGTGCCAAATTTGGGTTAGAATCTGCCGACTAGAAACCATTAGCAACAAAAAGAGCCGAAGCAGCCACAGCAGCACAGCAGCAGAACGAAGAGCAGCAGATGCAGCAATCAAAAAAAAAAATAATAATAATAATACAAACAACAAAAAAAGAGTCCTAACATATTCAGCTTTGTGGCAAATAGCGATTTTTGCGCCACCATAAAAAAAAAAAATAAAATGTAAAAATAGATTAAACAAAAAAAAAGAAATAATAAAATGTAAAAAAATGTATATATTTTGCCTACAAATTTGTTTCCAATAAGTCTATCATAACCAAAATACCCTCGAAAAAAAGTTAAAAAAAAACCAAACACAAAAATTCATATTTCATATAGCCTTTACATACCCTAACATGAAAATATACACACAAAAAAAATAATTCAATAATAAATTTCACCCAGCCTAATGTACCCCAATATACCCTCGCGAAGAGCACATGTGTCAAACATCAAATATGCACTCAAAATTGCACGAACAACATAAGCACACACGTAAAGCTTGCAGCGATCAAGGGAAGCTTTCAAAAAAGTTTTAAAAGCTCGCACAAAGTTTACAGAGCTTGCACAAGCATACATTAAGCTTTCCGATCGTAGCAAGCTTCAAATACTCTAAAAACAAAATCAAATTTTTTTAAGAAAAATTAAATATTAAAAAATTGAAAAACATATATATACCTGAAACAAATTGAAAAAAAAATAATCTTGTATATTAAAAAAAAAAAATGAAAAACTGAAAAAACGAAATTCATTTTTACGATATTATTTAGTAATATTAAGCAATATTGGAAAAAAGAACGTATTTCAAATGGATTTTAACATACAAATATAAAAAGAAAAAGTTTCAGAAAGCATACAAATGCATAAATAAGACAATTTATATACATCCGCAGACCATTAATAAGCACCTTGAAACTATCTTCGAGAGTTACAATAAAATCAAGAATAGCAATATAGACACAAGCAATGAATCAAATAATAAAACTTTCACTGAGCTAACATACAGTTTAAATAAACAACTAATAAGTATAGCAACTAAACATAATAAAAAGTTTACAATACCGGGAGATTCGAGTCTAAAGCCACTTTTAAACCTCTAGTAGCAAAAGACACCGAAGAGCCAGGTGTAGCAAATAACCAAGAAGACATTCAAGATACATATACAAAACCAAAGATGGTGCAAACAAAGATTGAAATTCTTAATACAGCTTCCAAGCTGATTCAAGAGTATGATGGTGGAGTAAAAACACTTCAAAGTTTCATAGATTCATTGGAATTAATAAATGAAATAAAGGCAGAACAATAAGAAACAGCTATTAAAGTCATAAAAACAAAACTAAAAGGGGACGTTAGACTACTAGTAACAAATGAAAACACAATAATAGGTATAGTCCAAACATTAAAAAACAAATTAAGGGTGAAACAGTAGGTACAAGTAACAGAGGCTACATTCATTAATTTACAACAAAATGGCAAGAACGCAGGTTTATTTATGTCAGAAATAGAAAATTTTATTAAATCATTAAAACGCGCGTTCATAACAGACAACGTAAACCTTGAAACATCCCCTTTAGGGATAGGGATAGATTATAAGTAATTAGAACTTATGTATAATGGTTGGTGACAAAAGGCTCATAAGAAATGCCTTAAAAAGGTTCCTGGTGAGATGGAATTCTCGGATGTCCACGAAATTCAAACCTCCGATCCTGTAATACAACCCAGGCAACAAATACCAGAAGAGGATGGCACAAACTCCACCGAGGGATTGAAGCTCTAGCTCGTGGGAACCAGCACCAAGATTCTAAGCAGCAATCGACGCCTTGAAAGGAGAGTGACTTTACTCTCTTTTGTATATCTCTCTCTCTATTCCAATTCTATAGTTTTATTGCACTTTTGACAATTGAAGCGACGGCATTGAAGCCAAATGTTCTTCTAATGAAGTTCAATAATCAATTATATCGTCTAAATAGATTAAACAATCTTTATAGATTAGATCCTATATCTATCCATATACACTAGGGCTGGTCAACGTTTTTTCGCTTCATACAAATTGAATAGAATATAATTGTATAATTACCTGTATAGTTGAAATGTTTTTGGAGCTGCATTAATTGATACTGCTACAGGACCTATATGTGCCACAGCTGCTTCAATGGCATTTTCGTTATGTGCAGGTAATATGGCCCAAGAAGAAACATTTGTTACCGCTAAATCACCGACAAACTGGCATTTTTCTTTCTAAAAAATAAATAAAAATAAAAGCTTAAGAGCCATTGCAATGCATTGTGAGGTTTTTAATGATATAAATACTAAAATGGAGTATGAACGTTCTAAAAAATTAAGTAAGACCAAATGGAAATGCACACATGGTAAACAGCTAAATACGAGGATTTGGCATTAGGTCCTATCTAGTAAAGAACATTTGCATAAGTTGGCTGTTTAGTTTTTTATACCCTTGCAAAAAGGGAATATTAATGTTGGTTTAAAGTGTGCAACGCATGAAAGGAAGCATGTATAACCATATAAATTATATATTTGTATTCCTGATCAGCACGACGAGACGTGTTCATATAGCCTTGTCCGTTCGTCTGTCCGTTCGCCCCGCTAAAAAATACAAATATCTGTCCTCAAACTTACCAACCGAGCAGCCGTTTATTTTACGGCACGAGCCGCAAGATCAAATACAGATTAAACCAGAGCGCAGGGGCTAACTTCTACCGCGTCAAATACGAAGTTATTGATCAAAGTCACTGTTTACCACCGATTGTACTTATATCAATCAACCGATCTTGATCAAATTTGGCACGGTCAATAGCTATGTTAAACTGACAAATAATTTTTATGACATTTGCGTAGAAAGAAACAAAGTTATTGAGGCACTGTTTTGGACGGATCGTTCCTATGGGAGCTATATGATTTATTTACCCGATCTTGATCAAAGTTGGCACAACCTTTAGCTTAGAAAAAAGCAAAGTTATTGAGAAAAGTCACATTTCGTGACTTTGCCTTTTCTATGGAAGCTATACGATGTAGTTTTCCGATCCGGCTAAATCCGAGATATACAACCTGTGCATTATACACAAGCCAACATGCAAATTTCTGTTCCGTAGCTCTTACGGTCTAGGGGGAATTCGCGCTGATCCAGACGGATGGATAGACGGACGGACATGGCTATTTGAAGTCGTCTTGTCGTGCTGCTCGATAATACATGTATTGTAACGTGTCTTGCCTTTGGCGGACAAAATAACGCCACCCATGGCCGAGCGGTTGGTTTACGGTCTGGTCGTCAGGCCGCAGTTAAATCAGCAGAATCTGATAGAAAACAGAGGTGGTTATTTTCTTTCGTTTATTCAATTCAATTCAATTTTCTGTGTCCGCGAAAACTTTTTAAGCCGTGCTTCTTTCTCTCGCTATCCTTCTCTTCTCCTCCTCGGTGTTCTTAAGTTGGCCGCGCTAGCTCAAAAAAACCACTATCCTTCCCTGTAGCGCCGTTTTTGTGTGCACAGCCATAGAAATTGGGACCGCTACTTAATGGGGACAGCCTACTGTCTGAGTTGACACCCAGGCCGTCTACGTTACATTACCTCATCCTTAGACTCGAGGCTCCCGAGCACCAAGTCGTTTGGCGGATGCGGTAAACAGCCAAACGGTTCACATGCACGGTTCTGGTAACTCTTTTTCCAGGGGGTCGAATTTCGTACACAAGATCCGAAATCCGACGTACTATGGTAGCCGGCCCAATCCAATCGAATTGTAGCTTTGGGCAACGGCCTACTCTTCGGCTAGGTAAATAGAGCCATACATTGTCAGCGGGGCGGAATTCCTGAGGGTGTGACCGTAGGTCGGAGCGGATTTTGTTAGTCTGGGCGGCCTTTAGAAGCTGGCGGCAAGCGTTCGCATTTACCACCCGCAGTTGATTTTGCATTTTAGCCAATAATTTGGGGAATTCCGTAGGTACAGGAGCTGTTCTCTTCCAAAAGTTAGCATTGCGGACGAATAACCGTAGCTTTCGTGAACTGCGGACCTGTAGGCCAATAACGCCATGGGCAGCAGCTCACCCCAATTATGCTGGCTGGTAGATACAAACTTCGCCAAGTAATTTGGAGCTCCGAATCGACAGAAGACTTCTTGTACCAATGCTCGAGCTACAGTTTGGCTAAGGTCTTCTTAGCACTGAAGTGACCTCCGGCCGGTGAATCGTGAACGCCTCGAATGGCAGCATCTACCAGTGAGCGGGGCATAAGGGCTACAGGTATGTTCTCTGAGTTTTTTATGGTAATCGCTCCTATTTCATCAACGGCTAATTGGTCGTAGAGATGGTACAAGGCTCAAATTTCCGGGCTCTCGCCCCACAATGTAGTTTTAGGCGGTCGTTCGGCCTTGTTTATCCAATCGCGCACCTTACCGAGGGTCTAGTCGGCCTCTTGCTCCTTACGAAGGTCGGGGACTTGGGTAAACAGCACGGCCACTCGATATTTTCGTTCGACTCTCTCGCATGTGGGACAGTCGCTACAAGGTCGGCGAGAGAGGCTGACCATGTTGTCTATCACTTTTATGCTGAATCTTCATGTCGTAGTGTTGCAGACGTTCTATCCAACGTGCCATCTGCCCTTCCGGTTCTTTGAAGTTGTACAACCAAAGATGCATGGTCAGTCTGTAGGAGAAAAAGACGGCCCGTGTCCCGAATAAGTTGACCGGTGTCACTAGGAAGCGCCAAAAAGGGGGCTCATTAAACACTGCTTCAAGGTGTTAAACGAGTGACTGCAGTGAGTGTCCCATTCAAATCGTCGAAGTTTCTCGGTTAGCTGGTGGAGCGGTCGAGCAATAGTAACAAAGTTGGGGATAAACTTGCGGCAGTAAGAGCAAAGCACCAAAAACGATCGCACTTCCAAGGTATTTCGTGGTGTAGGCTCAACACTTTATCAATCTTGTTGGAGCCCCCCGAATCGGTCCCAACGACAGAAGCTCCGCTCACATCTTCGCGTGTCGGAGCGTGGCGCCATACAGACGGAAGCCATCAAGTATATCGGATTTCGTGGCGCTTCGGAGGCGTGGAACAAGGGCATGGTACCCCAGTGGAATCTTAAGTTCATCTTATCAAAGTCGATCACGACTTTGTGTTCAAGCTAAAAATCAGTACCCAGCAGAGTAGGCGTCGAGTCGTTTACCAGGACAAATCGATGAATCAGGGGCTTGCGCAACACTTGCAACTCTACCATCGTTTTTTGAGTGGAGAACAGTGTTGACGACGCCATACGATACATGGTTACTTGGCATGGTGAGGTGTGTATTGGCTGCTGCACATCTCGCCAATTCAACACCGAGACTGCCGCGCCGGTATCCATCACTATCAGCAATGGCCTCTGCTGAAAGAAAACAATACAATGTAAGCTGTCTTTAGCATTTTGTACGGGTGAATACGTAGCTTGGATAGGATTGCCCGTCCCACGTCGGCCATTTAAAATAGTAGCATCTTTCCTGTGTATTTCGCGGGGTATTTGGCACATATTTTTTTGGAACGGCGACCTTAGGTTCACGAAACAAACTCGCCAGTGCAGTTTCTTCGTTCAAGACAGTGTTTTCGTTTCCAACCGAGGGCTCTGTCCACAGTGACTCGTGCAACGGCCAATTCAACACCGAGACTGCCGCGCCGGTATCCATCACTATCAGCAATGGCCTCTGCTGAAAGAAAACAATACAATGTAAGCTGTCTTTAGCATTTTGTACGGGTGAATACGTAGCTTGGATAGGATTGCCCGTCCCACGTCGGCCATTTAAAATAGTAGCATCTTTCCTGTGTATTTCGCGGGGTATTTGGCACATATTTTTTTGGAACGGCGACCTTAGGTTCACGAAACAAACTCGCCAGTGCAGTTTCTTCGTTCAAGACAGTGTTTTCGTTTCCAACCGAGGGCTCTGTCCACAGTGACTCGTGCAACGGCGTAGTTTGATGCCTGTTGCTCTGGTTTGTAGATGGCTCCACTGTGGCAGGAACGGAATGCTCAAAAGTGGCAGACCGATCAATTCCATTAAAGGTGGACACGCTAGAATGGCAAACGTTCGTGGTACTGGTGGTTGGATTTCGGGTCTCTCGACGCTCGATAGGGGCCAGAATATGCTCGTCATCTCGAACAGCTACTAGCGGATTCGGTTCCTCGCTTTCACCCTTATCTAGCGCCTCACTTCGTAATGCTTGGGGATTCGGCGTTAGTGGGCGACTGATGCGTTCTTCGCTGAATTGAGCCTGAGAGCCGCCGGTGCATTCGCTGGTGTTGGAGCTAGAGTAGCTGTATCGTTGTGTTGGGGCATCTCCGCCGGCGACGTCTTGTTGTATGAATGTTTCCACTCTCGACTACCTGACTGTGCAGAACCGGCTTCCCGTGTGTGCGTCCAATATGGGCTTGCACTCGCAACGCTACGTCCAATGCCTCTTGTAGCTGAATCGGTCGACTGGAGATTACTAATCCCTGTGGCGGAGTTTTGCGCATACCGTCAATAAATTGTTGCACCAGAATCTGGCCATACATATGTCCGGGCATTCCGCTAAAAGCACCTTGGGTGAAGTGTTCCAATTCCAATGCGAAATCAAGCAATGATTCGCTGGGCCCTTGTATCCGATAACGCAACATTTGATAACTCGACCGGCAATCTAGGATAAGTCGTTGACGCATGGCGGCACACAGTGCTGAGTAGGTAAAATTAGGTTGTGTAGGCAAGGTGCCATGAGGCGCGGCCGCGCAGATTTAACACCACTGCCAAACATTTCTCATCCTGCCCACTGAAAGTAATTCGCCCCCTTGTCTACTAGACGCTCAAATTCGCCCCAAGATCCAGTTCAATCGAAAAACGGCAGCAAACCTGGGTTAAATTGTGGAACGGGGATATAGCATTAATAGAATCGCCGCCGTTCTCTGCCATTTTGCTGTTTCGAGCATGCATCGATTTCTTCGCAGTAACCGAACATAACCCCATACCTGACACCAATGTAACGTGTCTTGCCGTTGGCGGACAAAATAACGCCACCCGTGGCCGAGCGGTTGGTTTACGGTCTGATCGTCAGGCCGCAGTTAAATCAGCAGAATCGCAAAGAAAACAAAAGTGGTTATTTCCTTTCGTTTATTCAATTCAATTCAATTTTCGGTGGCAGCAAAAACTTTTTAAGCCCTGCTTCTTTCTCACTCTATCCTTCTCTTCTCCTCCTGGGTTTTCTTTAGTTGGCCGCTCAAAAAAAACACTTTTTTTCCCTGTGGCGCCGTTTAAGTGTGCCCAGCCGTAGAAAGTGGGACCGATACTTAATGGGGACAGTTTGCCTACTGTCTAAATTGCCACCCAGATCGTCTACGTTACAGTATATACTTTATATGGTCGGAGACGCTTGCTTCTATGCACACTTCTGACCAAAATTAATATAGGGGAGGGGACCCAGTTGTTACATTCTCAAATATTTTTGACATGCGGTATTGAATGACAGTTTGAGCCCTCTAAATCATGTTCGTTAGACGTTCTGCAGTTTTTGGACAGTCACCAACGTTAATAATCGCATTGTATATACGCGTACCAAACATCGTGTTGAAAATCGTGAGAAAAAGGTTTTTTCATTTTTTGTTCAAAGTACCAAAAATTTGTGAACAGTGAAAAGGTGAGTATAATGCATCAAAATATTGTATTTGCCGTATATATATTTATATGGATTCGATCACGTGGTGTCTATAAAAAACCGGGTTGTGACTCAGCTGTAGTGCTGGATTTATTATGTGGTGTCCATAAAAAAACCGTTGTGTCTCAGCTGGAGTGCCCAGTGGGGGCACTTTTGTTTGCACTGAAATCGTGTAGAACTGTCAAATTCCAGCATTTTTGTTGTTATTTAAAAAAAAGGAAAAAAGTTTTTTACATTGAGACCAATTTGTCCGTGAATATTCTGGAAGATCTCGATCGGGAAGGTTGGGGAATGTTCCATTCTATTCCCTTTTTTTTTTTTTTTTTTTTTTTTATTTTACGCGCGAGCCCAAGCAGATAACTGCCCACCTCCCACCAATCGCGTGGACAAAATACACAATAGAAAAGACAGACAAACACATAATACTATAGCTATCTATTAACTAAATGGGATAGGATAGATGTTTTAAGTATATTAATAGAAAACTTTGAGCTGAGTACAGGGGATAGAAGATTGTAATCAGAGTAGAGGACCCTAAAAGGTTCATGCATAGCATAGTTAGAAGAACAACGACTAAGGGATAAAGGTATTAAAGGATGTCTACTCCGTCTACATGGTACCGACAGATTCACCTGAGCTAATAACTCAGGCGAGTCGATATCACCAATTAGGAGGTTGTGCATAAAAATGACACCAAGCATAATTCTACGGTTAGTTAGGGACGGAAGGTTAATCAAGAGAAGTCTACTAGAATACGAAGGCAAATTGACATTGCGATCCCAGCTTAAGCCACGAAGAGCAAATAGCAAGAACTGCTTTTGAACGGATTCTAGTCTAATCTTGTGCGACTCATATTGAGGTGACCAAATGCAAGATCCATACTCTAAAATAGGACGGGCGAAGTAAAAAGAACTTTAGTTGTACAGGGGTCATCAAATTCTTTTGACCATCTTTTAATGAAACCCAGGACACTCATGGCCTTTGCGACCGTGGTGGAAATATGGGTGTTAAAATTTAACTTATGGTCCATAAGTACGCCCAAATCATTCATATTATTTAGACGTTCTAAGGGCTGTTGTTTAGAAAATAAGTGACCAGTCAAGGAGAGTTACGAAAAAAAGTACACTTACCTTACATTTGGTAGTGTTAAGATTTAGTAGATTAAACTGGCACCAGGATTGAAAGTTTTTAAGATCAGCTTGTAGCCGACTAAATGAATCTGTATCTTTATAAGTAAGACAAACCTTGACATCGTCAGCATACATAAGCACACGCGAATGAACAATGACTGATGGAAGATCGTTAATAAATAGTGTGAAGAGCAGAGGGCCAAGATGACTACCTTGAGGTACACCAGAAGTCACAGAAATGGAAACGGAAAAAGAAGACTTAAAAAGTACCTTCTGTTTTCTATTTGTTAAATATTCTCGAACCCAAGAAAGGAAAAGGGGTGGAAACCCAATGTCGCTCAGCTTAGAAAGTAATAGGGTATGATTAACGGAATCAAAGGCTTTGCTGAAGTCAGTGTATATGACATCAGTTTGTTTACCATTTTTGAACCCCTTGATAATTATTGATGTAAATTCTAAAAGGTTAGTGGTTGTAAATCTACGTTTCACAAACCCATGTTGGGATGGGAAAATAATAGAGCTGCAAAAATGTTGCAATTGAGAAGTGATAATTTTCTCAAAAGCTTTCAGAATAGCGGACAATTTTGAGATACCTCTATAGTTAGAGGCTTCGGACTTTTTGCCATTTTTATGCAGAGGAATAATATACGACTCCTTCCAAATAGATGGAAAAGAGGAAGATTCTACAGACAATAGAAACAATTTTTAAATGGGTTTACATAATGCGTTTGCACAGAACCTGAGTACACATCCAGGAATACCGTCTGGCCCCGGAGAATAAACAGGTTTAACTAATTTAAGTTCGCTAAGAATAGAACTTTCATCAATCACTGGATTGAAAATGCAATTAGCTTTTTTTAAATGATAAGGATACGGACTTGCTCGATATTCCATTGAGGAATAAGTTGTTTTGAAAAAACTCGCAAACATATCGGCAATTGCCTGATCAGTGCTTGCTTTTTTATTTTGAAAAGACAAAAAAGATGGGTGCACAGAGGTCTTACGTTTAGAATTAACAAAATTATAAAATTGTTTAGGGTCAGAAGAAAACTGAAGCTTACACCGCTGAAGATAATTCTTATAGCATTGTGTATTAAGCATCATGAATTTTGAACGAGCGACTGTATACAGAGCATAATCTGATGAACGACGTGTTTTTTGAAACTTCTTATAATATCGTGTCTCCACATTTTTCAAATTGGATAGCTCGCGAGAGAACCAGGGAGGTTTGCTAAGCCGCTCCAGCCTACCAAGAGGCACACAAATATCAAAGAGTGAATTCAGAGTATCATAGAAAAAACGAACAGCTGAATTCATATCTCTACAATCGGTAGTTGTAATGTTTTCATTAAGGCTGGCAAAGTCAGTCTTTCGAAAGCACCTAGTTAGAAATAACTCATTTGAACCAAGTAATGGTGAAAGCAAGGGCCGATCAATTTTTTAATTTAATGTAGGATAAAATTTGTCGTCTGGAAGAACAAATGGTTCAATCCTAGAAACCTCACAATAAGAAGAATCCAATACAAAAATAAGATCTAACGATTTTCCATTAGAGTTTAAGACAGGATTGACTTGGGATAAAGATAAGCCTAGAAGGCCATCAATAAAGTCATGTGACAAAGAGGGCAGTGACCATGCTAAAATGGGTAAATTAAAATCACCTACAACTATGAGCATGTCTTGACTGGAAACTAAAGAGGAGACAAACTGAATTGCATCTAAACGATTTAAATATACCACCATGTCCAACAATGGTGGAATATAGGAACAAGTAATGAAAGCATTAAAAGATTTAAAATTTACTTTAACACCGACAAACTCAATCTCCAGGGTACTAGAAAATTGAATCATTTCAGATGATAAAGCAGCATCAACAGCTATCAGAACGCCACCACCTATGCGAGAAATCCGGTCACGTCTGAAAATAGAAAAGTTTGTGGAAAAAACCGATGCATCAGCAATATCAGGTTTTAGCCACGTCTCTGTGAAAGCTAGAATGTTATGCTCAAAAGAAAGACTATCTACATAGAGATTAGGAAGTTTAGATTTCAGTCCTCTAACGTTCTGGTAACCCAGGTTAAGGGACGAAGCTAGTTTTTTGACACACCAGCAGATGCTGATGTGGCAGGAATAGTATTAGTTGTTGTTGTAGGCAAGCGAATCGGTTGCCGATTTTTCTTTTTTACAGTATATTCCTTAACTATTATATGTTTTGGCCAAAAATCTTCTCGACATATAGTGTCGAAGATATTGGCAGAAACACTAATTTTAAAGGACGAAATGTCCCGAGAATAAGAAAATTTAAACTTCTCCACCGCAATATTCGAGACGTTAACTTTCTTCCGAATATAGGCTAAGCGGGGACGATAAGAGACGCTGGCGGATCTACAGATATAGAAACACCCCAAGGACTGGTCCTTTTACGTTTCGGAGACTCATTCATAAGCGATAAACTTGTGAACTGAGTCTCCACCGCAGTAAACTCCGCTTGGAGTTTATTAAAACCTGCCCTTAAAGTGTCAAAACTATCTCTAGTGCGCCTCATGAAAGAGCGCATCTCATTCTCGACCTCCCGGCAAGCATCACATCCATATTTTAAGCCACCACCTTTAGCAATAGACTCCTTGATTCTGCCTGTGTAACCTGCACACTTAACGTGAACCGCATTGTCACACAACCAACAAAGAATATAATCATGGGAGTCAACCGCATTAGTGGCAACTATGCAATTATTTTTTGAGCAGACAACCATTTTATCAAAAGTTTAATTTAATTACAAAAAAATAAAAAATAAAAATTCTAAAGGTAAAAAATCTGTGTATAAGAATATACTGACCAGTTCTGACACAAGGGTTAATGTGCAGAGTAAGCCTTCACAACTAAAGAATAAAAAGAAATGAAAACACAAAAACAAAAACACGTATCACAGAGTCGCGGGTAGGCAAAAGACGAGAGCGCAAATCAATCAAGAATAGGAAAGAGCGGAAGAGCGCGTCAAATTGAACACATACAACAACAATTTGTACGCAAGATCGCGAGAGTTAGTACAGTAATGACACAAAAGCAAAAGAGATAAACAAAACAACAACACCGCTAATGCAAGTATTGTTGTAAGTTTTGATTTTATTTAAATTTAAACAAAAACGACAGCAAGAATTCGGGAAATGAAAATAAAATTCTGATGTTGTAATTATTATTAATTAAACCGATAATTTAAGAGTTATGTAAAAGTATTTAATCGCGAGAAAAAATAAAAGTTGATAAGCGCAAAAAAAACACGTCCGTCCTCTGCAACGAGTGAAAGTTCTCTTTCTTGGTTAAAACACTGAGTAAGTAAAAATTTTAAGTTATTAGAAATAAAAATTCAATAATGTCATTATAAATTATAGTCAACTCCTGATTTCAATGGATCTAATTGTTAAAACACTATTGTTAATGATCTATAAAAACCTTTTTGAGAAATGAAACTTTCTGGAATCTTCGCGCTCGGAACTATCGCTCAGGTATAAATAGAGGCGTTTGAGTAGACATCCGAATCGTGCCGTATACCGAAGTGTTTCGAAAAGCGCATGAAACAGTTGTCGAAACGCATCTACACAGACGACGATTTTTTTCAAACTGTTGCACAATATGAAGAACAAGTTGCTTTTGATTCTGGAATCACCGAAGATGACCAGCGACATATCGTTTTGAACAATACCATGAAGGAAAATGCAGCACCAAAGTGACGAAAAAGCCAACATCGTAGAAGCAGAAAAAGGGAAAAACGAAGCGAGCTACACCGGGCAACACCAAGCGAGCAACATCATCTCGAATTTCCAAGCGCATCAAACCAATATCACCACCATCTGATGAAGAAACAGATTCTTTCATCATTTGCCTAAAGCTGTTGCCGCAGAAGTTGACCCCTGCCAACTCGATCAATTTCAATGTATGCAAGCGTCCAGTTTATTGAAGTGCGCCAACATGCAGGCAAGTTATTTCAGTTGCAAAAACTGCGAAATTGACGTGCACGACGACTGGGAATATTTTGATGACGATGATGAATAAATAAATTTGAGTAACTCAAATAATTTTGGAACAGACTTAATCTGGATAGCTTTTTTAGGACGAAAAAAAAATGGACGAGTTCAATGGCCATTAATGACAACGATTTTTATTCATCATCGTCATCAAAATATTCCCAGTCGTCGTGCACGTCAATTTCGCAGTTTTTGCAACTGAAATAACTTGCCTGCATGTTGGCGCACTTCAATAAACTGGACGCTTGCATACATTGAAATTGATCGAGTTGGCAGGGGTCAACTTCTGCGGCAACAGCTTTAGGCAAATGATGAAAGAATCTGTTTCTTCATCAGATGGTGGTGATATTGGTTTGATGCGCTTGGAAATTCGAGATGATGTTGCTCGCTTGGTGTTGCCCGGTGTAGCTCGCTTCGTTTTTCCCTTTTTCTGCTTCTACGATGTTGGCTTTTTCGTCACTTTGGTGCTGCATTTTCCTTCATGGTATTGTTCAAAACGATATGTCGCTGGTCATCTTCGGTGATTCCAGAATCAAAAGCAACTTGTTCTTCATATTGTGCAACAGTTTGAAAAAAATCGTCGTCTGTGTAGATGCGTTTCGACAACTGTTTCATGCGCTTTTCGAAACACTTCGGTATACGGCACGATTCGGATGTCTACTCAAACGCCTCTATTTATACCTGAGCGATAGTTCCGAGCGCGAAGATTCCAGAAAGTTTCATTTCTCAAAAAGGTTTTTATAGATCATTAACAATAGTGTTTTAACAATTAGATCCATTGAAATCAGGAGTTGACTATAATTTATAATGACATTATTGAATTTTTATTTCTAATAACTTAAAATTTTTACTTACTCAGTGTTTTAACCAAGAAAGAGAACTTTCACTCGTTGCAGAGGACGGACGTGTTTTTTTTGCGCTTATCAACTTTTATTTTTTCTCGCGATTAAATACTTTTACATAACTCTTAAATTATCGGTTTAATTAATAATAATTACAACATCAGAATTTTATTTTCATTTCCCGAATTCTTGCTGTCGTTTTTGTTTAAATTTAAATAAAATCAAAACTTACAACAATACTTGCATTAGCGGTGTTGTTGTTTTGTTTATCTCTTTTGCTTTTGTGTCATTACTGTTTTAACTAACTCTCGCGATCTTGCGTACAAATTGTTGTTGTATGTGTTCAATTTGACGCGCTCTTCCGCTCTTTCCTATTCTTGATTGATTTGCGCTCTCGTCTTTTGCCTACCCGCGACTCTGTGATACGTGTTTTTGTTTTTGTGTTTTCATTTCTTTTTATTCTTTAGTTGTGAAGGCTTACTCTGCACATTAACCCTTGTGTCAGAACTGGTCAGTATATTCTTATACACAGATTTTTTACCTTTAGAATTTTTATTTTTTATTTTTTTGTATTTCCTTTTGTAACTAAATTAAACTTTTGATAAAATGGTTGTCTGCTCAAAAAATAATTGCATAGTTGCCACTAATGCGGTTGACTCCCATGATTATATTCTTTGTTGGTTGTGTGACAATGCGGTTCACGTCAAGTGTGCAGGTTACACAGGCAGAATCAAGGAGTCTATTGCTAAAGGTGGTGGCTTAAAATATGGATGTGATGCTTGCCGGGAGGTCGAGAATGAGATGCGCTCTTTCATGAGGCGCACTAGAGATAGTTTTGACACTTTAAGGGCAGGTTTTAATAAACTCCAAGCGGAGTTTACTGCGGTGGAGACTCAGTTCACAAGTTTATCGCTTATGAATGAGTCTCCGAAACGTAAAAGGACCAGTCCTTGGGGTGTTTCTATATCTGTAGATCCGCCAGCGTCTCTTATCGTCCCCGCTTAGCCTATATTCGGAAGAAAGTTAACGTCTCGAATATTGCGGTGGAGAAGTTTAGATTTTCTTATTCTCGGGACATTTCGTCCTTTAAAATTAGTGTTTCTGCCAATATCTTCGACACTATATGTCGAGAAGATTTTTGGCCAAAACATATAATAGTTAAGGAATATACTGTAAAAAAGAAAAATCGGCAACCGATTCGCTTGCCTACAACAACAACTAATACTATTCCTGCCACATCAGCATCTGCTGGTGTGTCAAAAAACTAGCTTCGTCCCTTAACCTGGGTTACCAGAACGTTAGAGGACTGAAATCTAAACTTCCTAATCTCTATGTAGATAGTCTTTCTTTTGAGCATAACATTCTAGCTTTCACAGAGACGTGGCTAAAACCTGATATTGCTGATGCATCGGTTTTTTCCACAAACTTTTCTATTTTCAGACGTGACCGGATTTCTCGCATAGGTGGTGGCGTTCTGATAGCTGTTGATGCTGCTTTATCATCTGAAATGATTCAATTTTCTAGTACCCTGGAGATTGAGTTTGTCGGTGTTAAAGTAAATTTTAAATCTTTTAATGCTTTCATTACTTGTTCCTATATTCCACCATTGTTGGACGTGGTGGTATATTTAAATCGTTTAGATGCAATTCAGTTTGTCTCCTCTTTAGTTTCCAGTCAAGACATGCTCATAGTTGTAGGTGATTTTAATTTACCCATTTTAGCATGGTCACTGCCCTCTTTGTCACATGACTTTATTGATGGCCTTCTAGGCTTATCTTTATCCCAAGTCAATCCTGTCTTAAACTCTAATGGAAAATCGTTAGATCTTATTTTTGTATTGGATTCTTCTTATTGTGAGGTTTCTAGGATTGAACCATTTGTTCTTCCAGACGACAAATTTTATCCTACATTAAATTAAAAAATTGATCGGCCCTTGCTTTCACCATTACTTGGTTCAAATGAGTTATTTCTAACTAGGTGCTTTCGAAAGACTGACTTTGCCAGCCTTAATGAAAACATTACAACTACCGATTGTAGAGATATGAATTCAGCTGTTCGTTTTTTCTATGATACTCTGAATTCACTCTTTGATATTTGTGTGCCTCTTGGTAGGCTGGAGCGGCTTAGCAAACCTCCCTGGTTCTCTCGCGAGCTATCCAATTTGAAAAATGTGGAGACACGATATTATAAGAAGTTTCAAAAAACACGTCGTTCATCAGATTATGCTGTGTATACAGTCGCTCGTTCAAAATTCATGATGCTTAATGCACAATGCTATAAGAATTATCTTCAGCGGTGTAAGCTTCAGTTTTCTTCTGACCCTAAACAATTTTATAATTTTGTTAATTCTAAACGTAAGACCTCTGTGCACCCATCTTTTTTGTCTTTTCAAAATAAAAAAGCAAGCACTGATCAGGCAATTGCCGATATGTTTGCGAGTTTTTTCAAAACAACTTATTCCTCAATGGAATATCGAGCAAGTCCGTATCCTTATCATTTAAAAAAAGCTAATTGCATTTTCAATCCAGTGATTGATGAAAGTTCTATTCTTAGCGAACTTAAATTAGTTAAACCTGTTTATTCTCCGGGGCCAGACGGTATTCCTGGATGTGTACTCAGGTTCTGTGCAAACGCATTATGTAAACCCATTTAAAAATTGTTTCTATTGTCTGTAGAATCTTCCTCTTTTCCATCTATTTGGAAGGAGTCGTATATTATTCCTCTGCATAAAAATGGCAAAAAGTCCGAAGCCTCTAACTATAGAGGTATCTCAAAATTGTCCGCTATTCCGAAAGCTTTTGAGAAAATTATAACTTCTCAATTGCAACATTTTTGCAGCTCTATTATTTTCCCATCCCAACATGGGTTTGTGAAACGTAGATTTACAACCACTAACCTTTTAGAATTTACATCAATAATTATCAAGGGGTTCAAAAATGGTAAACAAACTGATGTCATATACACTGACTTCAGCAAAGCCTTTGATTCCGTTAATCATACCCTATTACTTTCTAAGCTGAGCGACATTGGGTTTCCACCCCTTTTCCTTTCTTGGGTTCGAGAATATTTAACAAATAGAAAACAGAAGGTACTTTTTAAGTCTTCTTTTTCCGTTTCCATTTCTGTGACTTCTGGTGTACCTCAAGGTAGTCATCTTGGCCCTCTGCTCTTCACACTATTTATTAACGATCTTCCATCAGTCATTGTTCATTCGCGTGTGCTTATGTATGCTGACGATGTCAAGCTTTGTCTTACTTATAAAGATACAGATTCATTTAGTCGGCTACAAGCTGATCTTAAAAACTTTCAATCCTGGTGCCAGTTTAATCTACTAAATCTTAACACTACCAAATGTAAGGTAAGTGTACTTTTTTTCGTAACTCTCCTTAACTGGTCACTTATTTTCTAAACAACAGCCCTTAGAACGTCTAAATAATATGAATGATTTGGGCGTACTTATGGACCATAAGTTAAATTTTAACACCCATATTTCCACCACGGTCGCAAAGGCCATGAGTGTCCTGGGTTTCATTAAAAGATGAACAATATCACCACCATCTGATGAAGAAACAGATTCTTTCATCATTTGCCTTTGATATTGGTTTGATGCGCTTGGAAATTCGAGATGATGTTGCTCGCTTGGTGTTGCCCGGTGTAGCTCGCTTCGTTTTTCCCTTTTTCTGCTTCTACGATGTTGGCTTTTTCGTCACTTTGGTGCTGCATTTTCCTTCATGGTATTGTTCAAAACGATATGTCGCTGGTCATCTTCGGTGATTCCAGAATCAAAAGCAACTTGTTCTTCATATTGTGCAACAGTTTGAAAAAAATCGTCGTCTGTGTAGATGCGTTTCGACAACTGTTTCATGCGCTTTTCGAAACACTTCGGTATACGGCACGATTCGGATGTCTACTCAAACGCCTCTATTTATACCTGAGCGATAGTTCCGAGCGCGAAGATTCCAGAAAGTTTCATTTCTCAAAAAGGTTTTTATAGATCATTAACAATAGTGTTTTAACAATTAGATCCATTGAAATCAGGAGTTGACTATAATTTATAATGACATTATTGAATTTTTATTTCTAATAACTTAAAATTTTTACTTACTCAGTGTTTTAACCAAGAAAGAGAACTTTCACTCGTTGCAGAGGACGGACGTGTTTTTTTTGCGCTTATCAACTTTTATTTTTTCTCGCGATTAAATACTTTTACATAACTCTTAAATTATCGGTTTAATTAATAATAATTACAACATCAGAATTTTATTTTCATTTCCCGAATTCTTGCTGTCGTTTTTGTTTAAATTTAAATAAAATCAAAACTTACAACAATACTTGCATTAGCGGTGTTGTTGTTTTGTTTATCTCTTTTGCTTTTGTGTCATTACTGTTTTAACTAACTCTCGCGATCTTGCGTACAAATTGTTGTTGTATGTGTTCAATTTGACGCGCTCTTCCGCTCTTTCCTATTCTTGATTGATTTGCGCTCTCGTCTTTTGCCTACCCGCGACTCTGTGATACGTGTTTTTGTTTTTGTGTTTTCATTTCTTTTTATTCTTTAGTTGTGAAGGCTTACTCTGCACATTAACCCTTGTGTCAGAACTGGTCAGTATATTCTTATACACAGATTTTTTACCTTTAGAATTTTTATTTTTTATTTTTTTGTATTTCCTTTTGTAACTAAATTAAACTTTTGATAAAATGGTTGTCTGCTCAAAAAATAATTGCATAGTTGCCACTAATGCGGTTGACTCCCATGATTATATTCTTTGTTGGTTGTGTGACAATGCGGTTCACGTCAAGTGTGCAGGTTACACAGGCAGAATCAAGGAGTCTATTGCTAAAGGTGGTGGCTTAAAATATGGATGTGATGCTTGCCGGGAGGTCGAGAATGAGATGCGCTCTTTCATGAGGCGCACTAGAGATAGTTTTGACACTTTAAGGGCAGGTTTTAATAAACTCCAAGCGGAGTTTACTGCGGTGGAGACTCAGTTCACAAGTTTATCGCTTATGAATGAGTCTCCGAAACGTAAAAGGACCAGTCCTTGGGGTGTTTCTATATCTGTAGATCCGCCAGCGTCTCTTATCGTCCCCGCTTAGCCTATATTCGGAAGAAAGTTAACGTCTCGAATATTGCGGTGGAGAAGTTTAGATTTTCTTATTCTCGGGACATTTCGTCCTTTAAAATTAGTGTTTCTGCCAATATCTTCGACACTATATGTCGAGAAGATTTTTGGCCAAAACATATAATAGTTAAGGAATATACTGTAAAAAAGAAAAATCGGCAACCGATTCGCTTGCCTACAACAACAACTAATACTATTCCTGCCACATCAGCATCTGCTGGTGTGTCAAAAAACTAGCTTCGTCCCTTAACCTGGGTTACCAGAACGTTAGAGGACTGAAATCTAAACTTCCTAATCTCTATGTAGATAGTCTTTCTTTTGAGCATAACATTCTAGCTTTCACAGAGACGTGGCTAAAACCTGATATTGCTGATGCATCGGTTTTTTCCACAAACTTTTCTATTTTCAGACGTGACCGGATTTCTCGCATAGGTGGTGGCGTTCTGATAGCTGTTGATGCTGCTTTATCATCTGAAATGATTCAATTTTCTAGTACCCTGGAGATTGAGTTTGTCGGTGTTAAAGTAAATTTTAAATCTTTTAATGCTTTCATTACTTGTTCCTATATTCCACCATTGTTGGACGTGGTGGTATATTTAAATCGTTTAGATGCAATTCAGTTTGTCTCCTCTTTAGTTTCCAGTCAAGACATGCTCATAGTTGTAGGTGATTTTAATTTACCCATTTTAGCATGGTCACTGCCCTCTTTGTCACATGACTTTATTGATGGCCTTCTAGGCTTATCTTTATCCCAAGTCAATCCTGTCTTAAACTCTAATGGAAAATCGTTAGATCTTATTTTTGTATTGGATTCTTCTTATTGTGAGGTTTCTAGGATTGAACCATTTGTTCTTCCAGACGACAAATTTTATCCTACATTAAATTAAAAAATTGATCGGCCCTTGCTTTCACCATTACTTGGTTCAAATGAGTTATTTCTAACTAGGTGCTTTCGAAAGACTGACTTTGCCAGCCTTAATGAAAACATTACAACTACCGATTGTAGAGATATGAATTCAGCTGTTCGTTTTTTCTATGATACTCTGAATTCACTCTTTGATATTTGTGTGCCTCTTGGTAGGCTGGAGCGGCTTAGCAAACCTCCCTGGTTCTCTCGCGAGCTATCCAATTTGAAAAATGTGGAGACACGATATTATAAGAAGTTTCAAAAAACACGTCGTTCATCAGATTATGCTGTGTATACAGTCGCTCGTTCAAAATTCATGATGCTTAATGCACAATGCTATAAGAATTATCTTCAGCGGTGTAAGCTTCAGTTTTCTTCTGACCCTAAACAATTTTATAATTTTGTTAATTCTAAACGTAAGACCTCTGTGCACCCATCTTTTTTGTCTTTTCAAAATAAAAAAGCAAGCACTGATCAGGCAATTGCCGATATGTTTGCGAGTTTTTTCAAAACAACTTATTCCTCAATGGAATATCGAGCAAGTCCGTATCCTTATCATTTAAAAAAAGCTAATTGCATTTTCAATCCAGTGATTGATGAAAGTTCTATTCTTAGCGAACTTAAATTAGTTAAACCTGTTTATTCTCCGGGGCCAGACGGTATTCCTGGATGTGTACTCAGGTTCTGTGCAAACGCATTATGTAAACCCATTTAAAAATTGTTTCTATTGTCTGTAGAATCTTCCTCTTTTCCATCTATTTGGAAGGAGTCGTATATTATTCCTCTGCATAAAAATGGCAAAAAGTCCGAAGCCTCTAACTATAGAGGTATCTCAAAATTGTCCGCTATTCCGAAAGCTTTTGAGAAAATTATAACTTCTCAATTGCAACATTTTTGCAGCTCTATTATTTTCCCATCCCAACATGGGTTTGTGAAACGTAGATTTACAACCACTAACCTTTTAGAATTTACATCAATAATTATCAAGGGGTTCAAAAATGGTAAACAAACTGATGTCATATACACTGACTTCAGCAAAGCCTTTGATTCCGTTAATCATACCCTATTACTTTCTAAGCTGAGCGACATTGGGTTTCCACCCCTTTTCCTTTCTTGGGTTCGAGAATATTTAACAAATAGAAAACAGAAGGTACTTTTTAAGTCTTCTTTTTCCGTTTCCATTTCTGTGACTTCTGGTGTACCTCAAGGTAGTCATCTTGGCCCTCTGCTCTTCACACTATTTATTAACGATCTTCCATCAGTCATTGTTCATTCGCGTGTGCTTATGTATGCTGACGATGTCAAGCTTTGTCTTACTTATAAAGATACAGATTCATTTAGTCGGCTACAAGCTGATCTTAAAAACTTTCAATCCTGGTGCCAGTTTAATCTACTAAATCTTAACACTACCAAATGTAAGGTAGGTGTACTTTTTTTCGTAACTCTCCTTAACTGGTCACTTATTTTCTAAACAACAGCCCTTAGAACGTCTAAATAATATGAATGATTTGGGCGTACTTATGGACCATAAGTTAAATTTTAACACCCATATTTCCACCACGGTCGCAAAGGCCATGAGTGTCCTGGGTTTCATTAAAAGATGAACAATATCACCACCATCTGATGAAGAAACAGATTCTTTCATCATTTGCCTAAAGCTGTTGCCGCAGAAGTTGACCCCTGCCAACTCGATCAATTTCAATGTATGCAAGCGTCCAGTTTATTGAAGTGCGCCAACATGCAGGCAAGTTATTTCAGTTGCAAAAACTGCGAAATTGACGTGCACGACGACTGGGAATATTTTGATGACGATGATGAATAAAAATCGTTGTCATTAATGGCCATTGAACTCGTCCATTTTTTTTTCGTCCTAAAAAAGCTATCCAGATTAAGTCTGTTCCAAAATTATTTGAGTAACTCAAATAAGCATACATTCCATGGAAAAAAGTTGCGTTTGGTTAATATTTAAATGTTGAACTTCTTAATTTTTAAATTCTCTCCATCGGTGCGTATGAGTTTTACTCAGCCATCTTATACGAAAAATAGGCGAGAGAGTCTTTATTTAAAACAGCAGATCCCAAAATTTTAATCCGATCGGATAAATGGAACATACTGCCAGCAGCCTACTACGTCATTGCTCGAAATCAGCACAGCACACGCATACACGCATACACACACAGACGTACAAACTGTATGTGTAACACACAACTCGTACATAAGTGGAGAAAGTTGTGTTTCCAAGGCGCCTTTTTGTCTCCCGCTGCCGCCTCCTTCATAGTATTGGAGCGTAGAATTCTCTCTGCTATCCGGAATCCTGGAATCTGGACGCACTTCCACTTGATGCAGCGGAATAAAACTGTAAAGTTGCCCCACAAAGCGCCACTGATCAGCAGTGCGACCAGTGTTGGACAACGCAAAAAGCATTTGGCTGCGCCTATGGCTCAATTGGCCAGGTGGCACTCACGCGCCGATCCCTTGCCGTTACCTATTTAAATTCATGTTTGAACCAATATAGGAAATGGACAAAATGACTGCGTCTATGGATCATGCCCGCTGAGATGGTGTGGCCAATGATCAGAAGATGGCATTCAGAAAGAACAGTAGGTTGATGCGGTCGCCAGTTGTTTCGCTGGCTAGGCCACCGTTATTAACGTCCGACAGCCAGACGAGTGCGACGCCGGTACTAAGCCCGGTTGTGCTATCGCGCATCCCGGAGCTTGATGATTTGGGCAATCCTACGCCAACTGGAGGACACAACGGCACTTGAACAGGACATAAAGCGCATGATAAAGCTACGTCTCGCGGCTACGTTCGCGCGAAAATTTGGAACATGTGGTATTATAGCTCCATCGCCGCTGATCCAAGTGGAAAACAAAATGTTACAACCGCAGGTGATTTTAACATTTGGTCCGAAGAATGGGGCAGCAGCTCATCTAATGCTAGAAGCAAAACAATTGTCTATGCCTGATATTGTTGTGCTAAACACTGGCTCCAGGCATACGTTTAGCAGAGCGGGATATGGCTTTGTAATCGGTGTTACATTCACAAGTCTTTTCCAACTCAAGCTGGAAACTATGCGATTTTTACTTTGGTAGTGATCACCTAATCATTATATGCACCAGTAGCTATGCACTCCAAAGGTCCAATTACCAGCGAACCACAGATCGCAAATAACAATTGAGTGTTTTCTTCTTTACGCTCAACCTCTGAACAGAAGCGAAAAAACTGAAAGAATTTGCTCTCACTCTGAGCAAGAGAGTTTTTTCAATTTTGCTTCGGGTTTCGCTTGAGCGTTGTTGTTGAGTTCTTCGTTTTGAACTCTTTTAACGATTCTCTTTTCGGGAGTAATATAATTGTCGCTCGCTTGTTGAGACTCAGTGAGTAAGTGAATGACTGAATAAGTTTATTTAAAAAGTCTTGCGAACACTCTTTTAGAATTTTTTTTAATAAATAATATTTACTTCATTATTTTGCGTTTTTTTTTTTGCTTAATCTTATGTAAGTAATAAGTAAAAAGTATTTCATTTTTCTCCCGTTATTATACTCTTGCAAAAAGGGTATATTAATTTTGGTCAGAAGTGTGCGACGCTTAGAAGGAAGAATCGCCGACCATATAAAGTATATATATTCTTGATCAGCTTGACGAGACGAGTTCATATAGCCATGTGTTTCCGTCCGTCCGTCCGTCTGTCCTTCTGTCCGTCCGTCTGGATCAACGCACACTCCTCCTAGACCGTTAGAGCTACAGAGTTGAAATTTAGCATGTAGGCTTGTATACACTGCTGGGGTTGTATATCTCGGATTAAGCCGGATTGGACCACTATATCATAGAGCTCTCATACAAATGGCAAAGTCACGAACAGTGACTTTTCTTAATAACTTCGTTATTTTCTGAGCTATTGTCGAAATTTAAAATTGGTAAGTTTATTACGCATATAAACGACTATGCCAAATTTTATCAAGATCGGGTGACTATATCATATAGCTCCCATAGGAACGATCTTTCGAAAACAGTAACTTTCTCCAATAAATTCGTTACTTTTAACGCGATTGCTTTCAAATTAAATATTTGTTAGTTTAATATATCTGTTAATGACTGTGCCGAGTTTGATAAAGATCGGGTAACTATATCATATAGGTCCCATAGGAACGATCGGTGGAAAACCGTGACTTTAATCAATATAGTCGTTATTTCCTATGCTAAGATTGTAGGCCGTTTTTTCGGAAACATTAGCCTTTTTAGATAAAACCTTCTTCCACTTTGATGGCTATAGGTAAGGAAAGAGTTACCAAAAATGTTGCAGGGGTATACAAACTTTGATGCGGTCGAAGTTAGCCCCGGCTCTCTTGTTCTTTTTTTCTAACTTCAATCGAATACTTATTAACAATAGAAAAATAAAAACAAAACAATATAAATGAATACAACGAGTACTTCTTAAAACTATATTAATTTCGACCAATTGTTTAGCTTAATTAGTAATAAAGAGTTTAGATTTTCTGCTCCTATTGGACTCCGCCTAACTAAGTACACACAAAATGTATAAAATAAAGCATCACACGCTTAAAAACGTTTTGCTTCATTTCACTCAAGCGAATACTCGCGTTCTAACCGAGACGAAAAATGAACGAAAAAAACGATTGTTGTCCGAGCGCGAGTGAGATAAACGAATACGCTGCTCGCGAGTATTTTTTTACATACTCAGTAAAGAGGCTGATTTGAAGATATCGCAAAACACTCAATTGTTATTTGCGAGCTATGCAGCGATTGTTCGCGGCTTATTTTTTTGATTTGTATCAAAGAGAGCAATTATTCCGCGTAGACACACTTAATCCATCGAATTTAGCGTCGGCACTTAGCATTCCGCGACTACACGGCGATGCATCAAGACAGGCGGACACCATAATGGACGCAGTGAAGGCGGCATGCAACGCTAGCATAAAGGTCCGAAGAGGACATAGCCGACATCGAGCCCCCGTCTACTAGTGGGATGAAGACATTGCGGAGGCGAGAAATAAGTGGCTAGGATTGTGGAAGCTCTGTTACCGGCCACGTCATCAATAGGCCCAAAAGAAATGCTGCTTACTGCTTTGCAAGTAGATTGGCACATCACTGGAGAAGAGGTGATACTGGCGGCAGCGAGACTGTTGGTGTTTTGATTATATAAAATAAGCTAACATTAAGACAATTATAATATAGAACAAATAGAAATGTATGTCAATTAAGTATGTAACCCGATTATAGATATCGATGGCTCATCAGTCAAAAGTAGATCTGATATGGTCAGCAGTAAACAATAAAGACCTAGTTGCAAGTAGATTGGCACATCACTGGAGAAGAGGTGATACTGGCGGCAGCGAGACTGTTGGTGTTTTGATTATATAAAATAAGCTAACATTAAGACAATTATAATATAGAACAAATAGAAATGTATGTCAATTAAGTATGTAACCCGATTATAGATATCGATGGCTCATCAGTCAAAAGTAGATCTGATATGGTCAGCAGTAAACAATAAAGACCTAGTTAATCAATAAAAACGTAGTTTGCTGACCTAACACTATGTCGAACTATGCACTGGTGAGCTCGCTATGTTGTACTATAAAAGAAATGCATTATTCTTAGTAAGATCAGATACCAATTGTAGCTACATCGGGTGTGCATCGCTGTGTCTTTGGCCCCCATCTCTACCTTTCTAATCTCACTCCGAGGTCCACCCAATTTATGTGTTGGTTGCGACAACTTTTAGTCACTGGTTTATATGCTAGTGCCTAGATATATATATAAATAAATAAACATTGATTAACTTGGCAATCATTGCGTAGCCACCTTGGCGAATAAAAAAGATTTATTGGAAAACTAGGAGTTGGTTTTCCGCAACGGGGTAGCAGTGCATACCCATTGAATAAAAGTTGATCAACTAGGCGATCACTTTATAAAAAACATTTCACAACGATTTGTGTCAACGAGGCGACCAAATCATAAAAAGTTATTTTTATATAAAAGAAAGTTTGATCAACTCAACTCTGTTGCATTCCCTGGCGTCAGCAATATCTGATCTAGTTAACTCGGTCAGTAACCCAGGTAGTACGCACGAGTATAGATTTTGGGCATTGATCAGCAATTTTTGAAACAAAGAAAAGAAACTCAAAAAATTGGTTTCACTGTCGTGGCAGTTATCAGTGTAAAAGAATAGGTATATTGGAAATAGAAATAAAACTATTGTTAAAACACTAATCAAAAGGCAACTTCGATTTATTTCTTATTCTTATTTGTGCTACACTTGACCAATTTTAGGAACGAGTCGGAGCGTTCCCTGTCTTTGACAAAATAAATAAACTCCCATCGGATCAAGTACTAGTACAGATAAGCAATTACATAAGAATATAAAAGAACATGGAGGAGTTTTATAAACAGCAGACAGAACGAGGAGAGGCAATCCAGGCCTTCATTCGGAATACCAAAAAATATTCTTTCGCCAGGAAAACGAAGCCATCTTATTTCGAGGAGAAACTTGAGCTCCTGGAATACATGTGGGAGAACTTCGAGAAAAGTCATCAGGAGTTGATGGACAAATTAAATAACGTGCCAACTGAAGATGACTACTTTGTAACGGACTATTTCAGCAAAATAAAGATGGTTGTATCTAATATAGTGTAAGATTGGAAGGACCATTTGGCAAAAATAAAGCTAGAGAGACAAGCTCGCCAACGAGAGGAAGAGCGAGTCATGATCAAACCACTGGTTCGTAAGCAAAGTGCTCTGCTGGAGTCATTGTCCAGGACATTAAGACAAATTGTGCCTAAAGATAAAATGACTTACAAATCGGTAGTCGACAAATTATGGATGCAAATTGAAGAAATCCATTATGAGATTCATCGGCTAGCTGAAAATCCAGCCGAAGCCGGATATAATATAGCTACGTTTGTGGCCGCAGAAAATACAATGCTGAAATTCTGTGTGGCACCAGCAGAAAATGTAGTAATACAATCACCACCTGTATTGCAATCGATACAATCATTGCAACTACCCAAAATTCCCATTCCAAAATTTGATGGGGATTATCTGAAATGGCAACAATTTCATGACATCTATAAAAGCGTGGTTCATGAGTCAAATGTATCCACGATAGAGAAAATGTGGTACTTAAAATCAAACCTTTCTGGAGAAGCAGAGAGATTGATACGGCACCTGGAATTAACAGAAGCCAATTACAACACTGCTTGGTCAGTGTTGCAGGAACGTTTTAATAACAAACGAGTTCTAGTAACAGCCATACTGGCAAAGCTGTTTGATCACCCAAATGTGGGAAATGACGCAGCTTCTATGAAGAATTTGCATGATAACATTTTTGAATCATTGCAAGCCTTAAAAAATGTAGGCGTCAATATGGAATCGTCAGATGCTGTCATAATGTTTCATATGACAAGAAAATTGGATAGATTCAACCACGCACTATATGAGCAATCTCTTTCCAACACAAGGGATCTGCAGGAAGTAAAGGACTTCCTATTCTTCTTGGAACAGCGCTTCCTAACATTAGAGGCGATTGGGAAACCAAGAAACAAAAATCGCAGCATTGAAAAACCAAGTCCAAGGAAGACATGCGTAACAGCATCTGGGACAAACAGTACCCTGTGTGCTTTCTGCGAAAGAGCAAAGCACAAACTCTTCCAATGTGAAAAGTTCAAAATCAAATCCGCAGCAGAGCGGCTAATTTGGGTGCAGAGACACAAATTGTGTGTCAATTGCTTCAAGCCGGACCATATGGCAAAAAATTGCTCTTGGAGGGGATGCTTTAAATGCGATAAAAAACATACCACAATGTTGCATTTAGAAACAGTCAACCAAATTGCTACATCTGCTTCTGCAGCTTCTGCGTATGGAATTGGCAGAAAATACACCCTGTTGGCAACGGCCAAGGTAGTGGTAAAAGGGATCAATGAAAGGAAAGGAGAATTTCGAGCACTCCTGGATAGCGGCTCTCAAGTAAACTTCGTCTCAGAGAGACTGGTAAAGAAGTTATCGTTAAAAATTAGCGAGACTCATGTGCATATAAATGGAGTGGGTGGTCAACCACAGATAAGCAAGGCGCGAGTAAGCTTGGTTGTAAGGTCAAGATACAACAAGTTCGCAATGCTAGTTGAGGCATTTGTATTGCCACACATAATAGGTGACCAACCCACAGAACAAATAACGCAGAAAGTCACATTACCAGACAACATTCAATTAGCGGACCCAACATTTGATAAACCCGGAAAAATTAATATGCTGTTGGGAGCTGATGATCACTATGCTATACTGCTACCAGAAAGGAGACGGGGCAATCGAAACCGTCCAACATTACAAAACTCAGAGTTTGGATGGATTGTTGCTGGCAGAATTAATATGTCAACGTCAGCTTCAATCACATGTATGGTAGGCATAACGAATCCAGAGGAATCACTAGAAAGATTCTGGCAGCTAGACACACTAGAGCCAATAAAAAGGTACAGGAGTCCGGAGGAAGAGTATTGTGAAAAATTCTTCCTCGATAACCTACACACGGCGGCGGACAATCGACTAATTGTAAAGCTTCCATTTGCTGAAGAGGCGTCATCTCTTGGAGAATCTCGGGAAGTAGCCATAAGAAGATTCATGTCGTTAGAGAGGCGAATGAACCCTGACATAAAAAAGGAGTATGTAAAATTTATGTCAGAATATGAACAGCTTGGACATGTGAAGCAAGTAATGGTAGAACAAATTCCCAAGAACCATTACTTTATACCGCATCATTGTGTACTAAAACCAGAAAGTACCACCACCAAGCTAAGAGTGGTATTTGATGCATCATGCAAAACGTCATCAGGAAAATCACTGAACGACATTTTATATCCTGGACCAGTTGTACAGAGTCAACTCTTCTCAATTCTTCTGCGGTTCAGGACCCACAAATATGTGTTTACGGCAGATATTGAAAAAAGGTATCGTCAAGTTTGGATAAACCCTGCCGATCAATTCAATCAGATGATTGTGTGGAGAGAGGATCCAAGTCAAGAACTAAAGTTTTATCGTTTAAAAACGGTGACTTATGGAACCACAGCCCCATATTTAGCGACGAAGTGTCTGGAATATTTGGCACTGAAAAACATTGAAAAATTGTCGTCTGGAGCATCAGCATTAAAAAATGACTTTTATGTTGATGATTGTCTCACAGGAGCAGACAGTTTACCAGAAGCCCTGCAAATAAGACAAGAGCTTCTAGAAATCTTGAAACCTAAGGGTTTCAACTTACGAAAATGGTGTTCAAATAGCAGTCAACTTCTAAAGGAAATTCCAAAGGAAGATACGATTGCCGACATCAATCTCGGTGACACACTGGAACAAACAAGTGTCAAAACATTGGGAATCATATGGGCACCCAAAGAAGACCAATTATGTGGAAAGGCTCAAAGACATACAAAAGGAATAACCAGACGAGTGGTGCTATCCGAAGTCGGTCAAATCTTTGATCCTCTAGGACTGTTCGCACCGGTAGTGGTAAGAGCGAAAATGTTTCTTCAACATGTTGCTACCGAACGAATTGAGATGGATGGTGACCTACCGGCGTATTTGGAGAAGCAATGGGAAGCTTACCGAGAGGATGTACAGGCACTAAACCACATGAAAATTCCAAGGTATATTTTTGATGGCAAGGTCCCCACTACAAAGGAATTGCATACATTTGTTGATGCATCAGAAAAGGCGTATGGTGCGGCAGTTTATGTCCGATCAACCTATAAAAATGGCCAAATTTCGGTCAGATTGTTGTGCGCCAAGTCGAGAGTGACTCCCCTGGAAAAACAGACACTGCCCCGGCTGGAACTATGTACAGCTGTACTTGGAGCTGAACTCACGGACAGAGTTCGACAGGATCTCCAATTCGGATCAGAAAGTGTGGAATCATTCCTCTGGTCAGACTCAACAGTAGTACTCTCGTGGATTAATTCACGGGCATCACATTTCCACACGTTTGTGGCTAATCGGTTGACAAAAATACACGCAGTATCACATCCAAGGCAATGGCGGCATGTGTCATCAGCGCTCAACGCAGCTGATGTTCTGTCTCGTGGCATATCAGCAGTTCAGCTTAGCACACATACATTATGGTTGTATGGACCACTATTTCTGCATGGACCACAACGTGGCTGGCCAGCACCATTTAAGCCTACAGAGCACACGATGGATACCGCTGAGAAGAAAACCAAGGTATTCAGCATGGTGACTGCCACGGCAAACAACAAGAGTGAATGGATATATAAGGTAAATCACAGAAATTCGTTTTACCGGCTACAGGAACAGGAAACCAACGGCTCAGTTAGAGTTGGAAGAGTTGGACCAAGCACGGAGAGTGATCATTAAGCAAATTCAAGAAGCAGGATTTGCATATGAATTACGGCACTTAAAGAAACGTCCTGATCAACCGCTAGATCACAAAAGCACGGTGGCAACATTGCCACTAATACTGGATGAAGATTCAATCATACGAGTAGCAACTAGGCTACAACAAGCACCAGTATCAACGGAAACAAGGAATCCATATCTCTTGCCGTATAATGATCCGGTGGTAAAAATGATGCTACGGAAACTTCATGAAGAGAATCTTCATTGTGGACATGAGGCACTACGCGGAATAGCTCGGCAACAGTACCACATCATTAACGTGAAACCGATGGTCCGGAATGTGATCCAGGGCTGCGTAGTATGTACCAAGTACCGGCCTCAGTTCTTTAAACAAGTCATGGGCCACTTACCTGAGCATCGGGTATCTCAGAATAGACCCTTTCTCAATGCCGGAGTAGACTATTGTGGACCATTCTGGATCCACCATAAGGTTCGGGGAAAACGTCCCGACAAAGCCTACATTGCAGTATTTGTATGCTTTGCAACTAAGGCAGTACACTTGGAGTTGGTCGGAGACCTGTCCACCTCCTCATTTGTGGGCGCGCTTCAGCGCTTTATTGGACGCAGAGGAAGATGCCAAACATTATACTGCGTTAATGCAACAAACTTTGTTGGAGCAAACAACCAACTTAAGGAACTGACCGATACAATACACTCAGAAACGGCAGCAGGTAGTATCAAGGAATTTTGCAATCAAAAAGGAGTGCAATTTAAGTTCATACCACCACGGTCTCCACATTTCGGAGGATTATGGGAAGCTGCGGTAAAGTCCGCTAAGCATTTACTGTTGAAAAACGTATCGACAGCAAACTTAAGGTTCGAACAACTGTCTACCATCATTGTCAATGTTGAAGCAGTGCTGAACTCTCGTCCGTTAACGCCAAACTCAGACGATCCCAACGACTTAACAGCTCTAACCCCAGGCCACCTATTGATCGGAGAACCATTAGTAGCCCAACCAGATGCAGAGCCAATAACACAGCGATCGATTCCAGAGCAATGGGAATTAGTGCAACGGCTTAAGCATACATTCTGGACACAATGGTCTCAAGAGTACCTACAAGAATTGCAGGGTACATCCAAGTGGAAAAAACCATATAACAATGTCAAAGAAGGCATGATGGTAATTCTAAAGGAGGATAATGTGCCAATTTTGCAGTGGCCAGTTGGACGAATTGTTAAATTATATCCAGGCCTGGATGGATACGTCCGCGTGGTAGACGTTAAAACAGCCAGAGGCACCTACAAGCGGGCTATCCATAAATTGGCCCCCTTGCTTAGAGAGACGGCGACAAAACGTAAAATCGAGGCAGATGACACAGAATCGAATTCCCAAAAAGACCCTGGTATCGAGGACACCGCAGAACCAAAAACAAAAAGACGCCTATCGATCGGTCTGCCACCGTTGGCAATGACGATCTGCCTAATGCTGTTGTTATTGCCTATAGCATTTGCTCAAAGAACTAATATGACTCGATTCAACCCCAAACCAGGCATATACTATGAAAGTATTGGCACAGGAAGGATGGCAACGTCTGACTGGACTATTGTGGCATTCTACGATCTCGAACCATATTGGGCCGACCTGAAGACATTTTCAGACGGAGTAGTAAAGGTTGGAGAAATATGCGTGTTAATGAAGGTTCCAGAGGCATGCACCGCAATGCAGAGGCACTTCGAGCATGTCAACTCAGAGCTACGGACCGGAAAAGTATCTCCTTCACATAGAACGCCAACGACGATCGCCTTTAGATATAATTGGGAACATTGCGAACGGCTTATTTGGTGTGCTGGACTTAAAGTATGCAACAGAGATGTCAGGCACCATACGAAAGGTTAAATCAAATGAAGATTACTTATTGAACTTGCTGCAAAATCAGACATCTGTAATTGATTCAACGATAAATATCATTAAGCGAGATGAAGCCACAATTGAAAATCAGATGAAACTAATGGAACAACAAATGAACGACATGACCAAGGTCCAGGACAATGCAGTAAAGGCATTGCAATGGTATATCACGCTAACTACTCAGATGACAGTTATTGCAGGGAATTTGCAACGAATTCAAACCGAAATTTCCCGAGTATCTACAGATGTCCATCATAGCAAAATAAGCCCGTTACTACTATCACCAGGCCAGCTTCGGGAACATCTGAACCAACTGAAGAGACATCTTCCGTTTGGTTTGGATTTGCCAGTTCCAGATAACGACGTCTTGCAATTATATGGCTTAATGAAGGCACAAGGCACAATCGCAAACAATCATGTGATATTTAAGGTCACATTTCCATTAGTGGCAACGCAGGCAGTGCAACTGTATAACCTGGTACCCATTCCAGCAATTGGAACTCATGGGATTGTAATCATGAACATTAAAATTCCCATCATTGCTGTCAACAAGGAACAGAATCAATACATTGGGCTCTCAAGAGCCGATTTGGAACAATGCCATCAGCTCAACAACGAGCAATATATTTGTTTTGATAAACAAACGACGTTTTCGGCTAATAGCAACTGTGAGTTCCAGCTATTCAAAAACACAAAATCATCAACTTGCCAAATACAACACACAAACAGATCATTCGTGTGGTACCACATGTATCACAAAAATAAGTGGATTTTTGCCACCACTAGACCAATTGAACTCGCAGTGACCTGTGACGATAATATACAAGGTGTCACTATTAAGAAGACTGGATTGTTAACTCTAGACCCGACGTGTACAGCTAGGAGTTCTGCTATACGAATAACAGGTCACCGTATAACTACAACAGACACAATGAAATTGTCATATGTCCGATTTGGCAACTTCAGCATTGGCCCAACAAAAGTAGCGCCAACAACAACACAATTCACAAAGATGCAGCTAAGCTACGACGAACTAAGCAACATTCAAGGAAAACTGGAAACTAAGCAAAACTTGAAATTGCCAGAAGACCCCAGCCAGCCGGCTCACCATGTTATAGTCTCCTACGTAGCGCTAACAATACCATTGGTTCTTGTGATGGTATATGGAATAAAAAGAAGACACAATGGTCCAGAGCAGACAACCGTGAGGATCGTCAATCCCATACCGACTCCTGCTGCAGTAAGCCCAGCCCCCAGCAATTTTGCGGTCAACGTTGGATAACGTTGAACAGGTGTTCAACGGCCGGGAGTATGTTGGTGTTTTGATTATATAAAATAAGCTAACATTAAGACAATTATAATATAGAACAAATAGAAATGTATGTCAATTAAGTATGTAACCCGATTATAGATATCGATGGCTCATCAGTCAAAAGTAGATCTGATATGGTCAGCAGTAAACAATAAAGACCTAGTTAATCAATAAAAACGTACTTTGCTGACCTAACACTATGTCGAACTATGCACTGGTGAGCTCGCTATGTTGTACTATAAAAGAAATGCATTATTCTTAGTAAGATCAGATACCAATTGTAGCTACATCGGGTGTGCATCGCTGTGTCTTTGGCTCCCATCTCTACCTTTGTAATCTCACTCCGAGGTCCACCCAATTTATGTGTTGGTTGCGACAACTTTTAGTCACTGGTTTATGTGCTAGTACCTAGATATATATATAAATAAATAAACATTTAATAACTTCAAGAAACACTAACGTCTTTCATTGAACAGAGACTAAGCCAAACAAACCGGCAAAAGACCAGTTGATACCATTAAATCTGTCTTTGACACTGCTGCCAAAGATATAGAGGGGCAACTATGAAAAGGCGGGTAGAAACAATACTGCCTCATCACCACGCTGGACGTTAAAAATGCTTTTAACACACCAAATTGGAGCAACATTCTTGCATCATTGCTCAACTTTAGAGTCCCGGTTTATCTCATAAAAGTCATGGAGGACCTTTTTTAGGAACAGAGTTCTGTACTACAGATCGCATTGCGGGACGCAAGCACATAGTGTAAAAGCAGGCGTTCCTCAATGCTCCGTTTTTGGCCTTTCATAATGGAGCAAGTTTCGCGCGCGTGATAGGCAGCGCAAAACAGGCGGGGTTCTAAGAAGTCCACAACCCTCCCCCAAATATCCTGCCATGCAATGCCCCCAGGTGGTCCCGCAGTCTATCAAATCTACAATCTTTCACCTTATTTCTTTGATCAAAATTTCCTTTTCTTTGTTGTCCACTGTCTTCTCTTTTTTTTTGGTTTGTTAATTTCTTCTGTACCTTTATTCTCAAATAAACAAATGAAAAAAAAAAACTGTGTGTGTAGCCGTGCCGATACAATGATTTGCGTGCACACATACAACTGGTTTGCAAAACGCATGGGGAAATAAAAAGAAATTGCGCGTATAGCGAAAAAAGCTTTGAAGGTTTCGTTTGTGTATTGATGAATTGTGTAACAAAAAAAGAATGTTAAACATGTAAAAATATTATGGCCAAGGGTATATAGCTTTTTTGATATTTCCTGTCTTAAATTCAAATAAAAAATTTTTAGATCTTATATTTGTATTGGATCGCTCCAATTGTGATGTTTCTAGGATCCAACCAATTGTTCTTCCTGAAGGCAAATATCATTCTACATTAAATAGAAAAAACTATATGCCCTCTCAATAACCATTATTTGGTTCTAAGGAGGTACTTTTACTCTGTGCTTTCAAAAGGCTGACTTTGCCAGGCTTAATATAAACATTGTTATTACCGATTTTTCCCATCTGTACAATTGTAGAGATATGAACTCAGCTGTTCGCTATGATACGCTTAACAGAAAAATTTAATGTAAATGATATTATAAGGAGTTTAAAAAACAAATCGTTCATTAAATTTTACTCTGTATAGATTAGCTCATTCAAAATTCATGGTGCTTAATACACAATGCTATGGGAATTATCATCAGCGTTGTAAGCTTCAGTTTTTTTATGTTTACATTTAATGTTTGATGTTGGAGTTGGGGCCGAGCCGAGAGCGTGGGAGTCGCAAGAAGCGAATTCGCCCGCTCCGCCTCGTTAGTAAAAAGTTAACGGTCCAGTTATACACATACTATGTATAACTAAATAACTAATCATAAAAACTCTTATGATTTTTCATGGCGCCCGATCAGGAACTAGTTAAGTGACAGTGAAAATTAAAACAGTGCAAATCGAATATTAAAGTGACCCGTTATTCTTTTTATATTTTTTTTTTTTTTGGTGGTGATACATAAACATACATGTATGTATATATATATATAAAAAAAAAGTTTATACATACATTGATACATAAAGTAAATAACGGTCACTGTTGTAAATTTTGGTAATAAGTCTATTGCCAATTTAATTATTTGAGTGCGTCGCGTCGGAGTGCAATTAAAGCCAATAAATATATTCCCGCGTCTGCCGTGAAATAAATTGTTCTATCTGGAGCTGTTCATACCCTTGCTTAATTCGACGAAAGATTTGATGTCGAACAAGGAGATAAGGAAAGTTGATTCCAAACCGGATATCAAGTCTCAGGTAAAGTGCTAAAAATTGGAAGAGCCCAAATCGAGAAATTTTCTTTGGTAATTGTGCTGACCATCTTGAGCACAGACTTTCAATTTCTAGCACAGAAAGTACAGACATAGTTGAGCTTTACAGTAACAAATACATGCATATATTTATATAAATAATTACTAACAAATGAACCGCTTTACCTAATTTGTTGTCGACTTTGCATTGTTGAGAAGCGAATTTTCGAATCTTTAGATTCCAATTTTTTTGGTTAACTACCATAAAAATTATTCGTCGGTGTTTGCAGCAAAATTTCTTTCTTGTTGCTAACCACAAAAAATTCGCTTTTGTCGCCCCGCTCTCCCCTCGCTAGCAATCTGGTACATGCTCACCGTTTAGTTGGTTCGCATTGCACATGCACACACGCATACATACATACAAACAGAGATTTGATGTTCCATTTCTTTTCGTCGTTGTGTTGTTGTGCTTGCATCGTTGGCGCGCTTACAGCTGGTGACGCGCTACCCTAGAAACCAACATACTAATAAGGTATATACTTTTTTCATTACGTTTGATCAAATACCCTATATTTCTGCCAATTTGGTATACACATTTTTCGTTTCGTTTGGATAAAATACCCTAGAGTTCGGCCAAATTGGTAGGTATATACAATCTTGGTTTCATTGATCAAAAACTACCCTAAATACATACTCGGTTGACATCATAGTTGCTGATTGTATATTTTCGCTGTAAAATATATTTATTTAAATTTTTTATTTATTTATTTTTGTTTCAATATTTGAGCAATATTTTATTTAAATAATATAAAATAAATAAATAATACACGGTAACACAAAAAAAAAAGCCAGAATACCTAACGATAAATAATTAAATATAAATAAAAATTTCTGTTCGTTAGCGATAAAATTCGATTCGGCTCATAGTTGCTCAGCAAGTTCGGTTTGTTCCGTATAAGTAAATAAATTTAAAATCGGTTCGAGTTCGTCCTATTCAATTATTAATATTGCAACAGTGACTCCTCCATCTGGGACAATTTCCAAAGATTACGATGATGCAAAGAAGCGACGAGGTCAATGCGTAAAAACTATAAAACGCGTTATGTGGATTGGAAATGTTGAATACCAATATCGAGTCTGCGCTGAGATATCAAACTCGAGTGGAGAGTATAGGTCAGAGTTAGAAGAGCTGTGTATTTCAGCGAAATCAGAACTTAGGTCCGCATTAAACAATTCGGCCAAAACCAAAGGGCATGAGGAACGTACGTGCGAACCGCCGGCTCGATCTCGTCTTCCGAACTTACAACTGCCAAAGTTAAGTGGAAAGTACTCAAAATTTAAAAATTTTAACTCGTTGTTCGAAACCATTGTTCATAATGACAGGTCAATTAGGAGAAATTAGGTCAAGATAGAGAAATTTAATTATTTGATCTCGTGTCTCTCCGGTGAAGCTCTACGAACTGTTAAGACATTCCAAGTCACTTAGAACAATTACGACAAGGCGATCTTAAGCCTCAAAAAAGTTTATGACAACGACTGCCTCATTTTCATGCAAAATATTTCCGCGCTGTTCAGCCTTCCTAATATCGTACATCCATCAGCTGCAGCGTTGAGGGGTCTAGTTGACACTGTCTCTGCCATTTATGGCTCTCCTTTGTCAATTGGAGACGAAAAAGTGATTTTAAATGCAATTTTAATTCACTTAGTTATGAAGAAGGTTGATTCACAAACAAAGCGTAAGTGGGAAGAGCAGCTCGATCATGCGACAATCCCGTCGTGGAAAGAATGCGAGGCCACACTAAATCGGCGTCATCAACACATGTCGGCTGAAGAATCAGCAAAGCAGTCGGTAGACGGTGTTAAGTCTGATCAAAGATCAGCCTCCACGAGGCATAATCGTAGCACCTTTTCGTGTTTTGTGGCAAATAAGAAAGTTGACGATAAGTCCCCAAAATGTTGTTCATATTGCAATTCCGAAGACCATAGTATACTAGTTGTCCGTCGTTTTCAGCGTTGTCGGTGAAACAACGGTTTGATTTCGCAAAATCCGCCCCTCTTTGTACTAACTGTCTTCGGAAGGGGTACACTGTCGCTAAGTGTAACGCAAAAAAGTCGCATCATACGTTGCTGCCCATTTACACAATCAACAGTGGTTTAGTGTTACCACCACCTTCACAAGATGAACAACCTTCCACCTCACATGTTATGCATGTGGCGGCTCCGAAGAATGTGACAAATGCTGGTGATTTCGTGCTGGCTAGAGCTTTGCTCGATAGTGGTTCTATGACCAACTTGATAACCGAAGAAATGGCCCAACGATATCCAATCGACTTCCTTGGGATTTTTGATTCCAATGTCCAAGTCAAGAAATTGATACACACTGTGGTGAAGTCGCGAGTGAATCGCAGTGAGGTATCCTTGGATTTCGGAATTCTAAAGTCTATTTCGTCATATCAGCCACTTCAAACCCACAGTTTTATAAGCCGCAAAAAATAGACATGCACATTGGAGCAGAAAATTAGCATTGGACAATCGAAAATTTGCCTTCCCCCATAAAAATTCTATCTCCAGCGCATCAGCTGTGCGAAAAATATTTCGCTGATAATTTGAAAATTTTACCGTCGGGTCGTTTTCAGGTGAAGCTGCCGTTAAAGTCGAGCCCCGATGCACTTGGGCTTTCATTTGAAGTTGCTAAACGGCGGGTTTTGTCGCAAGAAAGAAGATTGTCGAAAGATGTGGAATTAAGAAATATGTATCTAGAATTTATGGAAGAATATCTGTCTGAAGTGTCACAGGCATTGTGTAAAGAAGGCTTTGTGTTAACCTAATGGTTCTCAAACAGTTCTGCAGTCTCAGCTTCCCTTAGCACAGCAACGCCGATAACAATTTCAGAATCAGATTCATCCAAGGCACTTGGTGTTGTTTGTTACCTGGGGAAGACGTTTTCCAATTCCATGTCGATAACTCATTTATGAGCCTCCGAGCGACAAAACAGAACATTCTCTCGGTGACATCTCGTTTATTTGATCCGTTAGGTCTTTTGAATCCCCTAATTATTAAAGAAATAATCTTAATACAAGAACTGTAGCTCAAGGGACTTCAATGGGACGAATCAATTCCTATGAATTTAGAGACAGCATGGAACGAAATAAAATCATCTACAGTGAAAATAAAGAAATTACAAATTCCACGATTCGTCCATACAGAACCTCAATCACCGATAGTGATTTATCGATTTGCTGATGCCTCAATGAGAGCATATGGATGTTGTATCTACGTTCGAGTCAAAACTGCGGAAGGTTACAGCACTTCATTGCTCTGTCACCGAATCAGTAATATCATAAGGGCACCAATTAAGTGGACATTCCTTTGGTCGGATTCGGAAAAACCCCTACATTGGATACAATCACACCCATCGACTCTGGCTACGTTCGTTGCGAACAGGGTGGCTGAAATTCAAGTCATGTGCCAACAAAACAAAAGCCAGGTGAGGTTTGATGTTGATGAATTAGTTGACTCGATTTGGTTAAGGGGTCCAGAGTTTCTTAGTAAATCTCAATGTGGGTGGCCTACCACCCAGCATGTACAACTCTCGGACAAAGAGCGCAGTTTGGAGGTGAAAAAATCAGCTGTGATGCTGACTCTTAGGGTCCTCCATCGAGTCCTATTCGTCACATGCTAAATTGATAAGGATGTTTTGTTATGTGTTCCGTTTCATCCGTAGATGTAAAAACAAATCGACCGCGTTTCATGATGTGATTCCATCACCATCAGAGTGAAAAGAGGCATTTCATAAAATTATTGAAATATTGCAAAATAAAGAATTTCGAGAAGATATTGAAAGGGTATGTAAGAGCGTTAAAGTGGGTCAGAAACTTCAAGGTTTGACTCCCTTTGTACACGAGTACACTGGTTCGTAGTGCTCATTTTCGTTGTTGAGAGTTGGGGGGCGACTTGTAAACGCTCCTATTGCATATGATGCAAAATTTCAGCTCATTTTATCAAAACGCTCGCAGTTTGTTCGAAGCTATGTCCGTCATCTCCATTTATCGAATTGTCATGTTGGCCCAAGAGCTTTGGTGAGCACCCTGCGTGAACAGCTATGGGCTGTGAACGCTTTAGAAGAAATTCGCCGCGCTCCGCCTCTTTAGTAAAAAGAACAACATGAAGAATATAGTTGAAAGTTATCTATGAAAGCGAACGCATCGTTGTTTTATTTATCGCAAAACGTTCACTTCAAGTTAACGGTCCAGTTATACACATATGTATAATTTAATAACTAATCATAAAAACTCTTATGATTTTTCAAGTTCTAAGTGTAAGAAATCTGTGCACCAATTTTTTTTGTCCTTTGAAAATAAATGAAGTAAGTAAGTCGTCTCGCCGACTTTGATATACCATGGACCAGGTGAAAAAATATTTTTAATTTCAATGTTCATCCTTTTAATTCTTTTTACAGACCTCATAGTATTTGCTATCTCGCTCATTCTTACCAACACACGAACACTCTACCGCCGCCACTAGCCTACGGCCAACTCCGGCCATTTGGACCGCCTAAAATAAGTTCATACCTATATTTTCCATTTTTTTGGTCCGATTTTAATCAAATTGGATACGGTACTAGAAATTTAATTATTTATGCGGAATTGGACTAAAGGAAAAGGACCAAAGCCTTCGGCTTACACTAAACCTATATCCATATACTAGCTTGGGATTCGATCCTCGTTGTTCATTTCAAATAATATATTAATAGAGCTTTATTCGTGAAGTTAGAATTCATTTTTTTATATATATATATATATCTAAACCATTTGTGGTCCTTGGTTTTACATTCCTGTACTTCTCAGGATACCTCTCCAATTGGTAAACACTGATACTGATTAAGTCCTTTCAGTGAGCCAAAATCCTACGACTGTTTGTGTAAGTTTTCAGTGAAAAGTTGAGCTGCTTTTCATGCATATTTGCACCACCAAAATTTTGCACCACTTATCATTTCCTCGAAATTTATAACATTTAGGATAACAGCAGTTACCAATTCAAACATTTTCGTTTGTTTCTTTTATTATTATTAATTGTTTTTACTACATTATATTTTATATATATGAATATATGTGAATATTAACATTCACGTATATTTGCAATCAAAGTATCAAATCAAATGAAAGAGCCTGAACGAATTCTAACGGATCTAATCCATACTCTCTTCTTTGCTTATGCTTTGTATTCGCTGTGCGAAATGAGAGTAATAACCGTAACAAGTGAAAATATGTGCGTAGTATGCAAAGATGGTTCTCACTTATTCTTGTCAAACAAAAAAAAAATGAGGTAAGTAAGTTGTCTCGCCAACTAAGGTATACCATACACCAGTAAATCAAATATTTCAAATTTATAATAACAAATTCAGTTCCAATTCAACTGCCGCCGTGTACAGAAGTGTTTTTTAATGCACTCCGCAAAACTTGAGTGTAAAAAAAAAAGACCGCGTTTGCAAAAATTTGTGTAGGGCTCTCAGTCGCCTCAGAGACGCCTATTTACAATCATATTGCTATTAGATTGCTCTAATATCAATAAATACTAAGTTGCAAGAACAAAGTGCGTAATTTTTACAAAAGCCATGTCCACCAATTCGGGCCCAAGCTCTCTCGATCCCCACCAGCAACAGCTACAAGAACTAATTTTACAACAACAACGTGAGCGTCGACTCTCGGTACAACGCAACAACGCGTAGTTTTTGGTGGTGTCGCCGATCCCACTGAATGGTAACGTAAGCAATAACACCGAAAGTGCCAGCCACTCAGCAATCAACAGCAACTTACCGTGGAGAGAGCAGTGTGCTTCTCCATCAATATCGATAACTGGGTCACCGATTGCACCGACCACCACCGTCAGCTCGTTGACAGCAACTACTGCAACGTCTGCCGAGGTATTGACCTGCCTCAAGCCGTCAACGACAAGTCGCCCAGAGTCAGCTACAATAGTAAACCCAACGACTTCTGTCCAAACTGGAATGAATAGATATTGTTTAAGATTAAACATCGTGTCCATCTGAAGCGGCTTCACCAAATCAGATGCACCAAGAAATATACACAACGAAACAAAAACATAACACAAAAATTAATCATAGAGATTCATATGACAATTATTGCTTAAAACCAAACAAAACATGCGTCCACACTCTGTGGGAAAGCACTCAAGATTTTAAGAACGGCGCAATATCAAGTCGCCAACGCTGTGCATGATATAAACAAGCATTAATATAAACATTAGAGTAAGCATTTTTAAGAACAATTGTCGCCTCTTAGAGTCTAAGAATTCTTTGATGTACACAAGACGTTTGTTAATAAAATCAGTTCATATTTTGAATTCAAGTGATGAAGTTGGGCTTTCAGTTTTTGCGGTGCTGAACTCCTCTTCATTTTGGTCCTTCGATAAAAAGGAACTCTGTAGTTTTCCCCCACCAGTGGTAAGAGACTCAGAGGATGAATCAGCTCCTTAAGGTCTGAATTCTTATGATAAGATCGGATAAAGGTAGCAAAATAAAAAACTCTTGTTTTCCCCCACCAGTGGTAAGAGACAGAGTATAATATAAAAGCAAAATATTGCTTAATAAATAAAAAGTGCGTGCGACCGAGTATATAAAGGCAGTTTGGCTAGTCGAGCAACTGCAATAATTTCGGCGGCGGTAAAAAAAAAACGGACGATATAAAGTTGGTGTGTGGCTAATTCGAAGCCCAGATATATATAAAGTGAAAGAAAAAAAATATAAAAATATAAAGTTGGTGTGTGGCGTATTCGAAGCCCTAATATCGAAAAAAGTGAACTATATGTAGTTGCAAGTCGGCAACTACCAACAGCAGCAGAGCAACAAGAAAGTTGCAAAGGAGAGGCCGCTGAAGAACATACATTGCCAATAGAAGGAATTCTGGTGCGATGTCCGGCACCGGTACCGCCTGAGCCTATAGGCCCTGGACAACAGCAGCAGAGCAACAAGATACATTGCTGCAAAGAAAAAACTGAAGAACGTGCAGTGGCAGTATAAGAAATTCTGGTGCGATGTCCGGCTCCGGTACCGCCTGAGCCCATAGGCCCTGGACAACAGCAGCTGAGCGACGACACAGTAAAAAAACACGGCGAACTATACCCATTGGCGGACAAGCAGCAGCGAACAGGATCATCAGATAAGAAATTAATCAAAATAGTTATAAGTATTTGCATATTTACATATTTTATTAATTTCATTATATAATTATATCGATATCCTATAAGATAAAAATGTTCACTAATAAGGCTGCAAAAGTGTTGGAGAAGCAGGCAGAGTTACATACCAGGTTAAGGCAGTTATAAGCACTAGATCCTACAAACATAACTAGCAAAGTTGTAGAGGAAGTAAAACAGATAAGGAATCAATGGATACCTAATAACAAAAAATTGATCCAAGCTGCTCCAAATTTCGATCATGATTATTTCAGAAATAAAATACATGAAGAAGCGTTAACGATAGTTGCCAAAATTATAGCCATAGGAGAGTCAGAAAAACCAGGCACTAGTAAGTCGGTGTGCGTTGAAGCGGAGGCAAACAAGTCAGAGATAGTTGATGATAGCATAGGAGAGTCGCGCGGGAATGCGACCTCCAGTAATGAAAACCCTAAGGTTAACCAGGAGATATTTATGGATAGAGTCCGACAGCTCCAGGAATATTTGGAGGTAGTAGAGTTGAAGTCAACAGGCAATGGGACATGGATATTATATATTAATAAAATTAACTATTTATGGGAGAAAGTACAGGCATGTCAAGTATTAACAAGTGATGCAAAAATTAAGAATATTATGGATGATTTACAATTTGATGTCCGAAATTCATTGTCAATGCTAGAAATGAAAATGAGCAATAAGGAAAATGTTAAGATTGAGAATGTAACCGTGAGAGGCGAACTACCGGTGTTGCCAAAGATTCAGGTACCCACATTCTCTGGAGAGCCAAGAGAATGGGACCTGTTTGTAGAGTTATTTGCAGAATTAATTGAGAATAGAGAAGATTTAAGTCTTACTCTTAAATTCAATTATTTAAAATCCACATTAAAGGGAGAAGCGAGGAGCATGGTGGCTCATTTACTGTCAGGTGACAATTATAGTGCCGCTTGGGAACTCTTAACCAAGCGGTATGAAAACAATCGGAGGGTATTTTCCGAACAATTAAGTCGGATCGTTGATTTACCGATGATCAACAATGAATCCGCGAAAAATGTTAGGGATGTGATTGACATAATTAATGAGTCAATACACTTAATTAAAATTAAAGCAAATTTATCCGATGAAGTTGACGTAATATTCGCTCAACACATACTTCGAAAATTTGATAGAGAGGCCAGAGGACAGAGAGTCAAATTAGAAAAACAAGGGAAATTCAAAAGCTATCTGATGTCATGGAATACTTGGAGCAAAGATATTGCTCGTTAAGTGCCATGAGCAAAGAAGAGAAAAAACCGCTACAAACTGTTTTAAATCATGCGGAATTCGAAGCTAAATGTCCGATTTGCAAAATTGCCGGGCATAAAGCGTATAAGTGCTATAAGTTTAAAGGGTTGACACCTACGGAAAGGTATAAAACAGCCAAAAAAGTACAGCTTTGCACAAGATGCTTGAATCATTCAAGCAATAAAGTGTGCACTAATGAAATGGTCTGTTCATTGTGCAGTAAGGGACACCATACCTTACTGCATTTTGAAGAAAAACAGGAGAGTATTAATACTTGTGTAACGGCAGAACCAACACTGTTGGCCACAGCTGTAATACAAGTAAAAAATGTAAATGGGGGATATAAGACTCTAAGAGCCCTTATTGATTGTGGTTCACAGAGCACCATTTTGTCCGAAGAGGCCGCTCGAATATTAAACTTACCTAAAATTGAACAAAATACAGAAATAAGTGGAGTGTCCTCAATAAAAGCCAAAAAATCAAAATATAAGGTAAAAATAGATGTAAAGACGCGAAATCCCTGGAAAAGACATCTTAAGGTAGAGGCAATTGTGTTACCAAAGTTAATGGAAGCTCTTCCATTAAAAATAGCAAACGTGGATATGTCAAAATGGCAAACTTACGTGCTAGCTGATCCTACTTTTTATAAACCGGGTAAGGTTGATTTAATAATGGAGGTAAGCGTATATACCCGAATCTTAAAAGGAGGAATTACAAAGATTGATGGCCTGCTAGGTTAAAATACTCAATTTGGTTGGATCGTCTCGGGATGCACCAAATCAAATCAGAATAAATCTGTAGTGGCAACAACAATAGATGTCACAGGTTTTAAAAAACGTTGGGAGAACAAAAAAGGTAAATGTCAAATTAAAAAAAAACAATGCCAAACAAACTCAACAAAATTAAAAAAATAAATTTATGGCCCTCGGCAGGACCTCACATTGGAGGTAAAGTAAAAACTGGGGAAGAAAAATTATATATCCCTGAGCCAGTACAAAGTAAGAATTTTCAGATGGCAATGGTTGAATTAAATAATGATAATTTAAATAATAATGTCAAAATAGAGTCAGTTAAAAAATTGTCTGAGTCTGTATTAGAAAAAGGGCAGGTATTGCAAACTAAAGGGACAACATTTGAACAGAATAACCGCTCAAATTTCAGGTATTGCCGAAATATCATAACAGTGGAGCAAAAGCCACATGGGCTTAAACCGAAAGGTAGAAGTAGTAGGTCTTTAAAGTTTGCACCATATAAAAAGGCTAGAAGTCAACACAGTAATACACTTCAGGAGTGGGTAGATATCCCGAAACAATTATAAAGCATTGGGCGATATTAATAATTTGCCAAATATAATATAAAATACAGTCGAAGCCAATTTAGTAAACCATACGGCAGAATATGAAAGAATAGGAAGTCAGTTCAACATGTAGCTTTTATGCTTCTCTAACAACAATTATCTTACTAATGATAATATTAATAATAATAATTTGTTTAAGACAACTTAATAAAAATAAAAGTATCCAAATCGTCGCATTTGCTTGCCCTTTGCAGAATGTTTAAGATTAAACATCGTGTCCATCTGAAGCGGCTCACCAAATCAGATGCACCAAGAAATATACACAACGAAACAAAAACATAACACAAAAATTAATCATAAAGATTCATATGACAATTATTGCTTAAAACCAAACAAAACATGCGTCCACACTCTGTGGGAAAGCACTCAAGATTTTAAGAACGGCGCAATATCAAGTCGCCAACGCTGTGCATGATATAAACAAGCATTAATATAAACATTAGAGTAAGCATTTTTAAGAACAATTGTCGCCTCTTAGAGTCTAAGAATTCTTTGATGTACACAAGACGTTTGTTAATAAAATCAGTTCATATTTTGAATTCAAGTGATGAAGTTGGGCTTTCAGTTTTTGCGGTGCTGAACTCCTCTTCAGATATATTAAAATAACTAAGCGAAAGCTAAGCCCGCAAAAGAAAAAAAGTGGCAATACGCCGAAAATAACCAAACCAAATGAACGAGTAGCACCCCTTAGCGGGAATTGTTTTAAAATTCTTGCCGATCAGCAAGACGATCAAGCCGGCGCTGTAGATAAAGTTAAATCGGCTAGACCACCCCCTTTATACATCCGTGGAGCCAACTGCAGCGCCCTGATTTCGAAGCTAGTAGAAACAGTAGGGGCAAATAACTTTGTTGTAACCCCACTCAATAGGGGTAACATTAAAGAAATTAAATGTCAAACCCAAACTGAGGACAATTTCCGCATCATCGAAAAGTACCTCCGTAATGCTAACATCAACTTCTATACCTACCAACTAAAAAGCAGTAAAGGTCTCCAGGTTGTGTTAAAGGGGATTGAGCCATCGGTCCCTACTCAAGAAATAGCAGACGCGTTGGTCGAAAAAGGGTTTGCGGTCAAGTCCGTTGTCAACATCATCAACAGGAACAAAGTCGCACAGCCGCTCTTTAAAATCGAGCTCCAACCTGATGCAAAAGCGGTCGAAGCCAAATGAGGTGCACCCGATCTACAACCTACAGCGTCTATTGCACAGAAGAATCACCGTAGAGGAGCCCCATTAGAGACGCCAACCACCGCAGTGTAAAAACTGCCAGGAATACAACCACACCTCTAACAATTGCAATCTTAGATCAGTGTGTGTTGGCTGCAGCGAACATCATGAAGATGGCATTTGCACCAAGGACAGAAACAACGTCGCACTAAGACTATGCAGCAACTGTGGAGGGAACCACACGGCCAACTACAGAGGATGTCCTGTCTTCAAGAATCTTAAATCACACCTAAACGGGTGCAAACCCCCAGCTGGTCCAAAAATCACCTTGAACGCCTCCAAAACTACACCGGAGGTTTTCTTCGCCAAAGCTGTTAGATCATCTAACATGACTGCTACAACCAGTCCTAGTGTATCCTTCGCTAGTGTGCTCCGAACTGAACAGACGGAGCCCGCGAAACAGACCTCGTCTTTCCACCATCTACAGAATCCGCAACATAGCGCACCAGAGCTTGGCCAGCAAACTCCAAGTGGTCTAGAGGCCCTATTGATCTCACTCAATCAAAACATGTCCACTTTTATGACGTTCATGCACAACTGTATGCACGAACTGATGCAGAATAGAAACCTGCTTATCCAGAAGCTTATCGAGAATAAATAATGGCTTCCCTACGTCTATGTCTTTGGAATGCTAACGGCATCTCCAAGCACAAAAATGAGCTGCAACTATTCCTAGACTCAAGTGAAATCGACGTTTTGCTGATTTCGGAAACACATTTAACATCAAAAATTAATTTTCAAATACCAAAATATACCTTCTACGCAACAAACCATCCAGACGGAAAAGCTCATGGCGGGACTGGTATCCTAATCAAAAACCGTATAAAACACTCGTTCCTCAACAGATTTGAAACACAACACCTACAAGCTAGTGCTATAACCGTCCAAACCAGCTGCGGCAACACTACATTGGTTGCCCTGTACTGCCCACCACGCTTCTCAATCTCTGAAAAGGAATTTACCGATTTCTTTAACACACTCGGAGATCGCTTCATTGCAGCAGGGGACTATAACGCCAAACATACGCACTGGGGATCTCGCCTGGTAAATCCTAAAGGCAAGCAGTTGTACAACACAATAGTCAACCCTCTCAATAAGATGGATTGCGTCTCACCGGGTAGGCCTACTTATTGGCCCACAGATCCACAGAAAGTGCTGTAACGATCCTTTTTCGTCCTTCGGGATATTTACAATTATCTCTTGGGCTAGGTTCGGCACAACAAAATTTATTTTGTGCCCCGGTGAAGTTAAAACAGGTTTGTTTAATGATTTGCTTTGGTGGTATGTTTATTTACGGTTGTTTATGGGCTTGGTTGGATATGACAAGTTTCTTTAGAGGAGTCCCGAACTCTTTCCTGGAATTTCGGTAACAGGATATATCCTTGTACCTTCCAATATGCTGGGAATCGTCCTGTAGCAGTTTGACCTTACTCGATTCTTGCCTAAACACGGTGTTTTAGTCCTATTCCAAGGACTGGCTGGTTACGGCCTTACGAGTAACCTCTCAAATTATTCTGACTTTTCTTTATCCTTTCACTTGTTTTGTTTCACTAGTCTGAGCTTTTAAGGTTACTCGTAAGGCCTTAAAAACTCCCTTGGTTGATCATGACTTGTAGACTTGAGTCAATTAGTTCCACGTCTAAACTAAGACTGCCTTCTAAACTAAGCCGGCTCTGTCGAGCGTGGTCCCTTAAATATATCCCGAGATGCCCATAGGGCGCTGGCTGCGGCGTCGTGCTGTTGGCAGCGGCGTTGGGACCGTGTCAGAAGTGGGTCGCCTCTTCCGGCGAATTCTGCTTACCGGCAATATTCGAAGAATGGCTATGCTAAAAAGTGCTATGGGTCGCGATGCACGCATGCTGTTGGCAGCGGCGTTGGGACCGTGTCAGAAGTGGGTCGCCTCTTCCGGCGAATTCTGCTTACCGGCACTCTGCTGTGTACACTCGTTTAATTTCCCCTGCAATGCACTTTCATACGTATATCGTATCTATCAGATAGAGGGCTTCCCCATCGTTCATCCCTCCTCCTTCGGTTCGTATATTTCCCTATGCAATCCACAAACCGTTTTCATATAAGGCATGCATGCCCCCCCCACGCATCTTCCCGCTTGTACGAAATTGCCAGCGGTCGCATGTGGTTCGATCGTAAATCATGGGATCGAGCCATGTTGGACTTGGTTGCCCATCGCGTGTGTGTGTATATCGGTTTCTTGCATTATGCTTCCCACGCATCTTCCCGCTTGTACGAAATCGCCGGCGGTTGCGTGTGGTTCGACTGGCCACGTTTGATCGTATGCCACTTATATTGAATCGGTTCGATCCATCAGCAGCGGGTTCGGTCGTATATCGTACGTTTGGTTTGTGTCTCGGCTGTATTTTGTATCTGGTGCATCCTTTGCACCGCTTGATTGTGTTGTTGCTGGCTTGTTGTGTGGGATATTATAGTTAATTATAATGTTCCTCACAGTGCCTGACTTGATCGATTTCGCAGTAACCAAGAGGATTTCACGTAATCGGATCACTGCCGAAACACTGCTAGATTTAACTTCCGATCAGGAGGAAAACTGGGCTCAAAGGAAATACATAGAAAAGCTCAGTCCAACCAGCACTAAACATCCTCTGTGGAAAGCCCACCCAACTTTAAGCGCTCCTACAGAGACAATTTCACCGATAAGGAGTCCAACCGGTGGATGGGCCCGCAGTGACGAAGAGAGGGCATCCGTATTTGCCACACATCTTAAAATGGTTTTCCAGCCAAATCCAACATCAAACTCATCTGTACTTCCCCCTTCGAACACATTAACGGGTAGTAAGTACTCGGAACTCCAATCGGACGAGATCACTGCAGTTATTAAAAACCACATAAAGCCGAAAAAAGCCCCTGACCATGACCTAATCACACCGAAAATGATCCTAGAACTCCCTATCATTGCAATACAATATATCTGCAAACTGTTCAACGCTATAATAAAAATTGGCTACTTCCCAAGAACATGGAAAAAGTCCACTATCATCATGATTCCTAAAGTGGGAAAGGACAAAACCCAGCCATCATCCTATAGGCCAATTAGTTTGCTGCCACGTCTTTCGAAGCTTTTTGAAAAAGTCCTGCAGATTCGACTAAACTCATTTCTGGCATCGGAGAACACAATCCCTTCACACCAGTTCGGCTTCCGCGAAAAACATGGTACAATTGAACAAGTCAATCGCATAACATCTGAAATACGAACAGCATTCGAACTAAAGGAATACTGTGCGGCTGTCTTTCTCGACGTTGCCCAGGCTTTCGATAGAGTTTGGCTGGAGGGTCTGATGTTCAAAATCCGGCAAAAACTGACACAGTACACAAACAAACTCATGGAATCTTACCTTTACAATAGGAAATTCGCTGTAAGATGTAATGGCTCCGTCTCCGCTGATTTTGTAATCAAAGCTGGTGTACCGCAAGGCAGTGTACTCGGCCCATTGCTCTACCTGCTGTACACTGCAGACTTACCAACGAGTTTAGGACTTACAACGTCCACTTTTGCCGATGACACGGCAATCCTTAGCAGATCCAAATGCCCAATACAAGCCTCTGCAAAATTAGAGGAACACCATAAGGTGGTAGAGGAATGGCTAGCAACCTGGCGTATCCCGGTCAACGAGCAGAAATGCAAACATGTTACATTTACGCTTAACAGAAGAAACTGTCCAGCTCTAAAGCTAAACAACGTACCAGTTCCTCAAGCCGTGCATGTCACTTACCTTGGCATCCACCTAGACAGAAGACTAACTTGGCGCAAGCACATCGAAGCAAAAAAGTCACAGCTTAAACTGAAAGCGAGTAGCCTACATTGGATCATCAATGCTCGGTCCCCTCTACGTCTGGAGTATAAAGTCCTCCTATACAACTCCGTACTGAAACCCATCTAGACTTACGGAGCCGTACTATGGGGAAATGCAAGTACCAGCAATGTCGATATTATACAAAGAGCGCAGTCGAAGATTTTAAGATCAATCACGGGGGCCCCGTGGTATATACGAAACGACAACATTCAAAATGATCTAAATATACCTAGCGTAAAATCTGAAATAGGCACTCAACAACTTATTCTAAGAAACTGGATGCACACCCAAATGTTCTTGCCAATTGCCTTACGCGAACTAATAATACAACTCGTCTTAAAAGAAATGACAGACCAACCCAATAACAAGTGATTAGGGCCGCCTGCAACATTCCCAGGATTTATCTTAAGTACTAGTCTAAGAAAAATATCTCAAACTTGTTAGGCTCTAATTTAAGTAGATTCAACAAATATATATTAAACGCTAAATAAAAAAAAAAAAAAAAATAATAACAAGTGCACTTACATGCGTATTTTTGCTTTTTACAAGCATATCTCACTATCTCGCTCACCCAAGCATATGAGCACACTAACGCCACACCTATATTTTTTCCTCGCACTTTCCGAAAGTTTACACATATGTATGTATTTAAATAAATCTGCGAAATTCAAAGTGATTTCTTACATGCAAGTAGATTGTGTGAATGTGACAATAATCTAAGTTACAAAAAAATGTATATCCAGTGCTAAATCCATAAAACAAAAATTGCAAATACAGTCATTTCCCGTGAAAAGTGTGTGCGCTAAGTGAAAAGTGGTTCCAACAAAGAGAAAAGTTTTCAATCCAGATTAATAAAGATTTTTTCTTAAAAAAAGTGACCCACCCTTTCACATATAAAATCAACTTATAAAGTTGGGGCATATCAGTCAGACGAAAAATAATATATACAAAAATTATTAATTTTTTTATATAGAAATTTATATTCATCCAATCCATTCACACCTCTGCATATTTCCATTTCGTATACATATTTAAACAATATTAGTCACCGAATAAGCGCAGACACATAATACATATCCATACACATATACATCTCCGAAAAGTCGGAGACACATAATACATATCCATACACATATGTATATGTATGTATTGCTGTTTGCTAAATTTTTTCAGTCGACATATTCTACTACTGTTTCGGATCCCACACCCTATCCCTTTTCAATCCCACATTTAAATTGTATATTTTTTCCCAGTATTACTGAAGACTGTATTCTCTCTAGCTTGTCATCTATGAAGTCTTCCTTCGTTCCCGGGCCTGATGATATACCTAGTTGCATCCTTAAAATGTGTTCTATTTCCCTATCTAAGCCTTTAGCTCGGTTATTCTTTATATCGAGTGAGACTTGTAGATTTCCTGATATTTGGAAGGAGTCATTTATTATTCCGCTTTTTAAAAAGGGTAGCAAATCGGATGTTTCCAACTACCGTGGCATTGCCAAACTTTCGGCAATACCAAAACTGTTTGAGAAAATTATTACGTCTTCTCTTCAACATCTATCCAGATCCACTATTTCTCCTTGTCAGCATGGTTTCATGAAAGGTCGTTCGTCGCTTACCAACCTTTTAGAATGACGTCAAGATTTGTTATTCCTATAATGATCCTTCTTTCCAACAGTACTTGCAATCAGATCTCGATGCGTTCTGTGATTGGTGCCACGTTAATAAATTACACCTTAATGCCTCTAAGTGTTCTTTTATGACTTTCAGTCGTTTGTCTCCGCTCCTAGCTCATTACTCTATTAAGTCTGTTCTGTTAGATTGTGTTCCATCATTCAAAGACTTAGGCGTTATGTTTGACCCTAAACTTTCATTTAATGTTCATATTTCTTCAATTGTCAACAGAGCAAGCAGCCTTCTCGGCTTCATTAAACGTTGGGCCAAAGAATTTGATGATCCCTATGTAACAAAGGTTTTATACACTTCGTTAGTTCGCCCTACTCTAGAATATTGCTCGCCAGTGTGGAACCCGCAATATGATGTTCACCAGCGTAGTATTGAATCGGTACAGAAGCAATTCCTTAAGTTTGCGCTACGCGGTCTAAATTGGGACCCGGGTCTTCGCCTACCTTCTTATTCTGACAGACTACTTCTTATTAATCTTCCTTCACTTTATAACCGTAGGCTTGTTTTTGGCATCCTCTTTCTCCATAAACTAGTCAACGGCGAAGTCATTTCTACCAATTTACTAGATACGCTGTATTTTTGTGTTCCCTCACGTCGGACCAGAAACTTTTTTCCTATTCACCTTAGTAGATGTCTGACTAACCACTCTCTTCACGAACCTCTTCGTGTTCTTTGCCAATCTTTTAACAACCTTTCTCACCTAATTTCTCCTCATCTTTCTGTCACTTCTCTTCGCGCTATACTTTTTAATCATCTACAGCGAAACCAATAATAATATTCGGGACTTGGATTGGCTGCAACTCATCCCTGACCACATTGGCTGTGAACCGGGGCATAGCTGGCACCTTATGCAAATAAAACACCTGCTGATGTTTAGTTGTGTATATAGCTAAGCTATCTTTTTTAATTAATTACTATCTGTCTTTAGCTTAAGCTTTTTCGTCGACTGCTGTGTTAGTTGACGTAAATAAATAAATAAATAAATAAATAAATAAATAAATAAATAAATAAATAAATAAATAAATAAATAAATAAATAAATAAATATATTCCATATTGCAAATAATACATATCCATACACATATATATTTATTTATTTATTTATTTATTTATTTATTTATTTATTTATTTATTTATTTATTTATTTATTTATTTATTTATTTATTCTTTTTATTTATTTATTTAATTATTTATTTACGTCAACTAACACAGCAGTCGACGAAAAAGCTTAAGCTAAAGACAGATAGTAATTAATTAAAAAAGATAGCTTAGCTATATACACAACTAAACATCAGCAGGTGTTTTATTTGCATAAGGTGCCAGCTATGCCCCGGTTCACAGCCAATGTGGTCAGGGATGAGTTGCAGCCAATCCAAGTCCCGAATATTATTATTGGTTTCGCTGTAGATGATTAAAAAGTATAGCGCGAAGAGAAGTGACAGAAAGATGAGGAGAAATTAGGTGAGAAAGGTTGTTAAAAGATTGGCAAAGAACACGAAAAGGTTCGTGAAGAGAGTAGTTAGTCAGACATCTACTAAGGTGAATAGGAAAAAAGTTTCTGGTCCGACGTGAGGGAACACAAAAATATAGCGTATCTAGTAAATTAGTGGAAATGACTTCGCCGTTGACTAGTTTATGGAGAAAGAGAATGCCAAAAACGAGCCTACGGTTGTAAAGTGAAGGAAGATTAATAAGAAGAAGTCTGCTAGAATAAGAAGGTAGGCGAAGATTTGGGTCCCAATTAAGACCGCGTAACGCAAACTTAAGGAATTGCTTCTGTACCGATTCAATACTACGCTGGTGAACATCATATTGCGGATTCCACACTGGCGTGCAATATTCTAGAGTAGGGCGAACTAACGAAGTGTATAAAACCTTTGTTACATAGGGATCATCAAATTCTTTGGCCCAACGTTTAATGAAGCCAAGAAGGCTGCATGCTCTATTGACAATAGAAGAAATATGAACATTAAATGAAAGTTTTGGGTCAAACATCACGCCTAAGTCTTTGAATGATGGAACACAATCTAACAGAACAGACTTAACAGAGTAATGAGCTAGGAACGGAGACAAACGACTGAAAGTTATAAAAAAACACTTAGAGGCATTAAGGTGTAATTTATTAACGTGGCACCAATCACAGAACGCATCGAGATCTGATTGCAAGTACTGTTGGAAAGAAGGATCATTATAGGAATAACAAATCTTGACGGCATCCGCAAACATGAGCATGCGTGAATGAGCCAAGGCCAAAGGCAAATCATTTATAAACAATGTAAATAATAGTGGGCCCAGATGACTGCCTTGGGGTACACCTGACGTAACTCGAACAGTTTTAGATATCGAGGAACGAAAAGACACCTTTTGGGTTCTGCCAATAAGATACGACTTTAACCAAGCCAACAGTTTTGGGGAAAAACCCATTATGTTAAGTTTCGCGAGAAGCATAGAATGATCAACCGTATCGAAAGCCTTACTAAAGTCAGTATAAATAACATCAGTTTGACACTTTTTACGGAAGCCATGGTGTACAATGGTAGTCAATTCTAAAAGGTTAGTAAGCGACGAACGACCTTTCATGAATCCATGCTGACAAGGAGAAATAGTGGATCTGGATAGGTGTTGAAGGGAAGACGTAATAATTTTCTCAAACAGCTTTGGTATTGCCGAAAGTTTTGCAATGCCACTGTAGTTAGAAACATCCGATTTGCTACCCTTTTTAAAAAGCGGAATAATAAAAGACTCTTTCCAAATATCGGGAAAGGTATAAGTCTCACTCGATATAAAAAATAACCGAGATAAAGGCTTAGATAGGGAATTCGAACACATTTTAAGGATGCAACTAGGTATATTATCAGGACCGGGAACGAAGGAAGACGTCATAGATGACAAGCTAGAGATAATACAGTCTTCAGTAATACTAGGAAAAACATACAATTTAAATGTGGGATTGAAAAGGGATAGGGTGTGGGTTCCGAAACAGTAGTAGAATAAGTCGACTGAAAGAATTTAGCAAACAGATCTGCAATATCTGAATCATTATTAGCAGTCTGGTCATTAAGTCTGAAGGTGGAGGGTAATACATTAGAGCGTCTTTTGGAATTAACAAAGTTATAAAATCTTTTGGGGTTCTTATAAAATTCAACCTTACAGCGAACGATATAATTATTGTAGCATTGAGTGTTTAAAACACAAAATTGAGATTTGGCTATACAGTAATTTGCATAGTCAAAACGCGAACCAGTTTTTTTAAATCTTTTAAAATATCTCGATTTAATGTTACAGAGATTAGAGAGCCTACGTGTGAACCAGACTGGCGCGCTGGAGACGGAAGAGACATTCACATAAGGAACGCATTTATCAATTAGAGAATTAAGAGCAGAGTAGAAAAACTTCACTGCACGATCTATATCGCAGCACTCAAATAGAAATGACCAATCAAAAGAGAAAATAAGGCTATTAAGAAGATTGAAATTTGTTTTACGAAAACATCTACGACGAGAATTAGCGATGTTATTAAATGAATTAGTAACGGAATTGTAAGAAATAGTAACTTCAATGGTAGGGTGATAGGGATCTTCAGGTTTCACTAGGGGCTGTGTTCGGGATACAGCACTAACAGTGGGATCAGAGACAAAAACAAGATCAAGGATTCTTTTAGAAGAGTTAAGGAAAGAATTCAACTGATATAGCGGACATTCGAGTAGGCTATCAAGAAAAACATGTTGAGATGAAGGAATTAAGAAAGATAGATTATCATCAACAAAGCCAAGAAATATTAGGCAAGTTGAAATCACCTAAAACTATAAGGAAATCGCGATCTTTAAGACGATTAAAAATAGTTTGCAAAGCATCAGCATGATGCATATTGGTCGTTATATCAGAAGCTGGAGGAATATATGAACAAGAAATATATAAGCTAAAGTTGGAACATGTAATTTCGACGCAAATAAACTCAACACTTAAGGGCAGATCAATCGGCACAACACTTGAACACAGATTCGAGTTGACAGCAATAAGTACTCCACCGCCACGACGACCAACACGATCAAGCCTATAAGAAATAAAGTTATTAGAAAGAATTTCATTATCCAAAACAGAGGAGTTAAGCCAAGTTTCAGAGAAAGCTAATATGTCAGCCGAAAAGGTTTGGCTATCACAGAACAGGTTCGAGAGCTTGGTAAGAAGTCCTCTTACATTTTGATAATGGATGCAAAGACTAGACGTTATTAGTTTTTTGAAGCAGAAGATAAATGAGGAAGGTGGACAGGCAACGGACGGGAGCGCTTATTGGGCGCAAACTCGTGTACAACTAGGCCCTCTGGCCAGAAATTAGTGTCAACCATAGCTGAGAAATACTCATTAGGTACTGTAATTTTAAAAGAGGAGATTTCGCGAGGCCTAGAAAACTTAAACTTTTGAACTAAAACTTTAGCAGGGCATATGTTACTAATGTAAGCTGCCACAGACGACTCAGAAGTATCAGGAGCAAGCCTTGAGATAAATAATTGTTTACGATGAGGCACTACAGTTAGTGGAGGCGGAGGAGCATTGGGATCCGCAAGTGATTGAGAGCTAGCATGATCCTGTGATTGATCAGAGTTCCCGTGAGGGATAGAATGAGGTACACCAGGGCTTGTAATGGGTACTTCAATCTGAAAAGAAGAGCATAAAGAGGGACAAGAAGATGGTGTAGGCGAAAATAAAATGGGAGACGATGTAATAGAGAGTGCTGGCGACTGCTTGCGAGGCAACTCAAGGGTACATTTCTTGGGCGACTTCTCAGAAGGTGGAACAAACTTGAATTGCGACAATAAATGTACGCTAGAGTCACACTCGTTAGACAGCTAGTTTCTAGTTGTTTGGCCAGTTTGTTTAAAGAAAGAAACTTTAAACGAATATCCCTATACATACGGCTAAAATCAAGCTGCTGGCTGGCACAAGATGGGCAAGTCCAGCGCATTAAGCCAAGCTCAGGCTTTGAAACAGACAAACCAGAAAATTTGTCGTAGTCGCGGCCATTGAGGCCAGCACATTTTAAGTGAATATGATTATCGCAAAGCCAACAAGATATTGCTCTATACTGATCATCAAAACGATCAGAATGCTTGCAAGTAGGTAGACAACAAGCCATTACACATACAAGTACATTTCTTGGGCGACTTCTCAGAAGGTGGAACAAACTTGAATTGCGACAATAAATGTACGCTAGAGTCACACTCGTTAGACAGCTAGTTTCTAGTTGTTTGGCCAGTTTGTTTAAAGAAAGAAACTTTAAACGAATATCCCTATACATACGGCTAAAATCAAGCTGCTGGCTGGCACAAGATGGGCAAGTCCAGCGCATTAAGCCAAGCTCAGGCTTTGACACAGACAAACCAGAAAATTTGTCGTAGTCGCGGCCATTGAGGCCAGCACATTTTAAGTGAATATGATTATCGCAAAGCCAACAAGATATTGCTCTATACCGATCATCAAAACGATCAGAATGCTTGCAAGTAGGTAGACAACAAGCCATTATAAAGCCAAAAGAAACACAAGGCAAAAAACATTAAATAAATTTATATATATAAGAATAAATAGAAAAATTTAAATACACAGCACAAAGATAATTATCGATAAGAAATCAATAATTACAAATAAAACTAAGAGAACAGCTAGAGTGCACAGCACAAGAGAGAGTGCAAGAACAGTTATAAACCGAGCTTTGAGAGGCGGCCCTGCAAAAGTGATTATGCGGGAGAGAAGCTGTGCACAAGCACAAAGCAGATAGAACAACAAAGCCACTAGCTCTGATGGTATGATGGGGGTGATGAGGGGAGCAACTGCAGAAGCAATGACGATAGAGAAAAAAAATAAAAAGAAAAAAATTAAATGCACCAAACACTAATCACGAAACAGAAAAACTGTTTAAACTATTTAATTTGGCGAATTATGGAAATAAAACACAAGGGTGTCAATCGAACAACACCAGTGAAAGCGTAAACAAACTAAGCACAATTAAAACTGAGAGAAAAACAAGAAATATTAATAAAAACTCAGGAGCTATGCAAAAACACGACCGTCACGTCAGAGAGCAGAAGCTTTTTTTTATAGATGGATACATATACTGAATATTCCAAATTTTACATATTTATATACTTATATATATATATAATAACTTTTTTATAGCATATATACGGCTGTATACATAAATCCTGCTTAACCGGGATCGCGTAAGCGATCAAAAGTAGCTGTGCTGTATACCTTGAATTGGCAGGCACTTGTGGGTAACATATGATGAAGGGTCACGTTGAGCGAAAAATCGCAAAATATTTGATTATTAAAAATTTGTGTTCCGCGTCATTTTATTCCATATCCGATCATTAGAGATTCCGTTCCAATTTCGTATCTGTTCAAAGGGAAAATATATTTCTATTATTTCGGGAAATTTAATTTATCTTTTTATTTGTTGAATTCTTGCAGACTAGAAACTTTACAAAATCTTCATTCCAATTCTAAGGTGTGCCAATAGTTCCAAGCCATTCATTGGGATTTGCGATACCGTTTCTAGTTATTCCAAACGATCCAAAACGTGATTGGTGTTATCATTCCAGTTCCAAAGTGTTCCTGCCTTTCCAAGTCGTGATTGGTGATTTTATTCCAATTTTAAGGTGTTCTAAGCCGGTCTTTGGGTTTTTTTCCGCGCCGTACCAAGACATCTTAAACGTTCCAACTCGTGTTTGAGGATTCTATTCAATTTTAAGGCGTTCCAAGCAGTTGCTTGGGCGTTTTGGTAGCGTTCCAGCTTTTCCCAAAAGTTCCAATTTGTGCTTTTACTAATTTCCAAGCCGTGCCAAACCAGCTCACTACTATTATAAACACCATTCTGTGGGGTTATGAGCTCGAGCCCCCCAAAAGACGATAAAAGGGCTAAGATTACTGCTGCCACGCCCAAATCTTCGATTTTTGCTCCAAGTCCACGTCAGAGGAGTACCAGCACTACTACTATTCCTTCCAGAGCGCTTCAGACCCTTTCTAGTCTACGACGTCACAGCCACGTCAAAGCCACGTCGAGCAAGCCAAAAAAAGGTCAAACCACCGGTAACACCTCCACAGATTGTGGTAACCGCTCCACCGGTAACACCTCCACAGATTGTGGTAACCGCTCCAGTCGGTCCGAATCCAAAAGAACTTTAGTTGCTTCCACCATGGCGTTGCAGAAGTTTATCTCGATCGGCGATAAATTAATTCAGATTGGAGTCGACACCCAAGTCATTTCATTGTCCGAGGTTAGCGTATTTACGCTCCAAGTCCATTGTGATCGAGTTTGAGCGTTGTGGGAGAGGATCTTGCAGGAATATGAGAAATGATAGGCAATCCCAGATAATAAAAAGCTTTGAAAATTTATCTATCCCATTGCTACCAAGCTTACGAGCGATGCACGGCGCGAAAAAGCGAGCTTATCCATGAAGCGTTTGTGGATATTCCGCTAGATGACCTCTCCTTTAGACTAAATAGACCGATCAAACCGGTGGAAGATTCTGATACATTTTGCGGGGTCGATTTCCGTCGGTCAATTCTCAAGTGGCGTTTTTTCCGAGTAATTTTCAATGCCGACATCACAAAAATGTACCGACAAATTATGGTCGATCCAATCTATACGCCATTTCTGAGAATCCTCTTCCAAAACAAAGAGGGTCACCTTGGTGATTACGAGCGTAATACCGTTACGTTTGGCATTAACTGTGCTCCGTTTTTGGGCATCCGAGGACTTTAACAACTCGCAATTGATGTACAATCCAAATTTCCGTTGGCTAGCGATATTATCATGTCCTATATGTATGTCGATCATGTCCTGGCAGAGGCTCACACTGAAGAAGCTGCAGTCGCAATGGTCAATGAACTTCAAGGCGCTCTTGGCTCAGCTGGGCTTCCTTTGCGCTAATGTGAAGAGCGTGCTCAGTTGCATCCCAAAGTGTCATTTGCTGAATGCTGATTTCCTCGATATCGAAGAGGCTAGCACAGCACAAACACTGGGAATCCGATGGAAAGCGACCACGGATGAGTTTTACTTTGACATCTCACCACAAGAGATCAAGTCAGCTTATACTAAGCAAGAAGTCCTCGGCAAATCGCCAAGTTATTCGATTCGAGCTGGCTGACTGGCTCTCTTTGTGATTTAAGCCAAAGTATTTATCCAAGAGCTTTGGCTACAAGAGCTAGGGTGGGACGATCAATTGCCCAGTGAACTCCATCACAGGTGGCAGGATTTTACAAAGAGCTACTCCTATCTTGACCAGATCCAAATTCCGCGGTGGGTTCTTTATGATCCGAGATCCGACATCCAAGTCCGTTGAACTGGCAGCTGCAGTTCTGCCACAACTCCCAGTTGATAATGCTGAATCATTTTATTTTTCAGATTCAACCGTCGTACTGTCATGGTTAACTAAGCCACCCTGCACATGGACAACATTTGTCGCCATTCGAGTAGCTAAGATTGTTACGTTCAGAGGACAACCCGGCAGATCTCCTGAGGTTTGAGTGCGCAGGAACTTGTACACAAGGATTTTTGGTGGCACGGCCCACCATGGCTACGGAAACCGCGACACCGCTCCCACTAAACACTACCATGGAGCATCGGGTGGTTCATGTCGCAATTGCTTAACCGGCCAACGAGATACTATATCGTTTTTCCAATCTGGCACGTGACTTACGAGTGGTTCGTTTTGGCAGAAAGTGTCGGAGACTTCCAAATGACTACTCCGGGGAAGTGACCTCTAGTGAGATCAATCAACGAGAGGGTGTCCCCAGCAAGTGCTGTCCGACAATGGTAAAAACTTCGTAGGCGCGTCCAGAATTCTTGAAAAAGACTTCTTAAAGTCGTCCCAGCAGAAGATTTTATCCCACTGTAGCCACCAAAATATGTCCTGGCATTTCATTCCTCCCGGGGCACCACACATGGGAGGGTTGTGGAAGGCTGAAGTTAAGAGTTTTTAACTCTGTTCTATAAGGTTCTATAACTATCTGTTCTCTATTCTGCTTGCTAAGATAGAGGCTTGTCTGAACTCGCGGCCGATTCTGCACTCGGTGAAAAGAGGATTATCTGAAAGTTACATAAGCGGAATAGGTGGCGACTGCCAGTAGTGGTATGTGTGTTGTAAAGTCCAACATTAATCTGTTTTCTCCGTTATTTGTTCCGGCAGCTTTCTTATATCCGTCATCCACATCTCGACTTCATGGCTCCGTCACCACGTTCAGCAAAGGAAGGAGCAGAGGAACTTAGTTTTTTCATTGCCGAGCCAGTCGCGGCATCCATCCTCTAAAGCGATGCCGACGCTTCCTGCGGCTAACCGAGGAAAAGAGGATGCGGGCAATGCTTGCCAATAAGTACTAGGCCAATTGCCTGGCGCATCAGCACTGCGAGGGAACCTGTCAGAGAAGCCACGACGACGCACTCCGCGATCCGTCATACGCCAAGTCATTCCTCTAGACGAAGGATCGCTCCAACGCCAAAGTTCACACTGGACACACAGCTGCAGCACCGCAACCCACACCTGATACCCGCAGCGAGGGTACGCCTCCAGACGGGGGGGAAACCTTCGATTTGAAGGCCCTCGTCGACCCATTCTCGGCGGTATCATAAATGGCGCCATTTAAGATGACAGCCGTCAATGTTTAAGGCGAGAAAGCGGTAGCAGCAGTGATTCGGTCCCCGATCAGCGAAGGATGGCGATTGAAAGCGACCCTAAAGGAGGTCGATGGCCTGTGCTGGCGAACTCCCAGCTCTCCGGTGGATCCGCAGAGTGCCGGGAAGTCTGAGGGCATCATCCTGGCAAAGCTCTCCCCACAAAAGAACTCTCCACACTTCTCTCCAAGCTGGGCTCCGCTCTTGGTTAAGTTACTATTTAGTTCAATTAGTAAAGTGAATAAAACAAGAAGTGAAACAACGATTTCTGCGTGGACACTACATGCACGAGTATGTTGGATAACGGATGGCGATCAGTGAATCTTTCAAGAACAGTCTAGAAATATTTGGACAGAGCGAATCAAGACGAAAAACGTCAGCAGAGGCAGAGGCAATGCGTTGGCAGACTATACTCTTCTTTTCTATTTAACTTTGTACCCAACCCATTTCTGCTGACTTGACCGGAAGAGTGACCTACTCTCAACATTGGCCACAGTACGATCAACAGACATTGATCAGCCCTCTTGAGGTATATTTAAGGCCCCGATCTCTGGAGTAGTCTTAGTCTTAGTTGAATCTGGCCTCGGAACCAGAAGTACATTCAAGTGATTAATAAAAGAATTATAGCTTTAAGTGGAAGCTTCTGTGTAATTAACTTCATGGTAAACTGGTGGTTAATAATAGAGTCTTGTGTGTCATCTCCCATGTGTATCCGAAGGGTCATGGTAATGCCACACCTAGACATGGAGACACGTATGATGGACTCGTAACTGGCTCCCGAGCACGAATCAAACTCGCATCCATAGAACAGACTCGTACTAAAGGCTCGTTACTGGCGCCCGAACAGGGACCTGTAATTCTTCGTTCGAGTAAGCTTATCCTACCACTTAAAATATCCTGGAGGGATTGCGGGTCAGGACAAGGACGTCCCAGAGGACGTATCTGACACCGTCGACCATTTGGCCATCACGTACCCTAACGAGACGATTCGTCCCATACCGAAATATACCACGCTTTATTAAAGTCCGCTATGCGAGAACATAAGCTGACCTACCGCAAAGCAAACAAACATTTCAATACAATGTTTAACCAAGGCCATGTGGGTACCTCTCAACTTAACTTGAGATCGAACAATTGATCGAGCTTCTGACGTTTTAAAAAGCTGTTTAAATTTGCTCACAGTAAGAGTGCAATGGACAACTATGCGAAAACACGAGGTATATAAATTCAGACTTTTCAGCGTATTTTTATGAACTTTCGATAAGCTAAAGGCACCAATAACAATTTGTTGCACCAATCAATGCAACGCTCCACCATTACTATGTCCAGAACTAATTTTTTGCCAGACCTTGAGTTTGAGGCAAATAAGGAAATTCGAAACTATTGGTGAAATTACAAGGCCCCTCATTGCAGAGGCTGCCGAAAGAACATAATGGTCGAAATCCCTAAGCCCCCTCATAGAAGCGTTGCCGAAAATAAAATGGCTGGTTATAAAACCAAGGCCCCCCTCATAGCACAGGCTGCAGAAAAATTGGTCGAGATTCCAAGGCCCCCCTCACGATAGGGGCTGCCAAAAATAAATGACATAATGAAGAAAATTAAGCCGGAACGGCAACCTTGCCCAACTTCGCCCACGTTAGGGTTCAAGAGTGAATACGAATATCTTTATCAAAGATCCAAATAAGAATATCAAGAAAAACATGGTCAGCAACAGGTCAACAACAATAAAAGCTTTTTGCACAAAAGCTTCAGCTACATGTCGAACGGATACCAACGTAGAAAACAGTCTGATAAAACGGAACATCATTTAACCAGAACTAATCAGGATTTTAAACCTATGCTAGGACAGCATCTTAATCATCTGTGGAACCCGCTGACTATCGACAAATCCACAAGGAGTACCAACGATTCAAGTCGCTCTGAAGAACTCCAATCATAAGTATAGGATGAAAGGTTAAATTTTATGAATACGGACGAACAGGTCCAACATGCCTAGAATACACGAAAACGATACTCTAAAACAAAATATATTATTACCGCGACACAAAAAAAAAATTCTAATCGTACTTCTCAATAAAGCATAAATAGTGGAACGCAAATTAGATGAAGTAATCCAAGCACTGTAACCTCTAAACTTACCAGAAAACATCAACGAGCTAAAGGATGTCATAAGCTGCCCATGCATTAAGATCCCAAACAGAGGAGATAAGAAATCTCCTGGACGTCGTTTTTTAAGCAGGGAGGAGTGAGCACATGCGTGTCTTCACGATACGCCGTCTCCTACAGAACAAGTAAAACAATTCCCTGCACCCCGGCCAACTATGGTGCATCACGAAGAGATACCAACAACTAGGTCAAAAGTGTTCCCATCAGCACACGACATATACACTACTATCTCAAGCCAGTCGAACAGAACAATTACCTTAGCACAATCAAAAAAAATTTTTCTAATCGTTCTCAATAAAGCGTTACTAGTAGCATGCAAATTAGACGAAGTAACCTCTAAACATACAAGAAAATATCAACGAGCTAAAGTATGTCAAAAGCTGCCCATGCACTCGTCGGCTCTACTAAGATACCAAACGGAGGAGATAAAAGATCTCCGGGACGTCGATTTTTAAGCATGGAGGAGTGCATATGCGTTTCTCCACGATACGCCGACTCCTTAAATAAATAAATAAACACACGACATATACACTACTATCTCAAGCCAGTTGAACAGAACAATTACCTTAGCACAATCAAAAAAAAATTTCTTTCGTTCTTCTCAATAAAGCGTTATTTATAGAACGCAAATTACCGAAGTCACCTCTAAACTCACAAGTCAAAAGCTGCCCATGCATTCGTCGGCTCTACTAAGATACCAAACGGAGGAGATAAAAGATCTCCGTGACGTGGATTTTTTAGCATAGAGGAGTGCATATGCGTTTCTCCACGATACACCGACTCCTACTTATGCGTGTTTTTCGATCGGCCATGTTTGATCGTAAATCATTTGCCTTGAGTCGGTTCGATCGACCAGTGCTAGACTTGGTCGTATATCGTATCTGTGATTGCCGACTTCTCGTATTATGCTTCCCACGCATCTTCTCGCTTGTACGAAATCGCTAGCGTATATCGTATATATGGTTTGTGTCTCGGCTGTATCTTGTATCTGGTGTATCATTTGCAGCGTTGGATAGTGTTGCTGCTTGCTTGTTGTGTGGGATATTATTATCCTCTATAATGTTCCTCACACTCCCCCCCTTCTTCGGGAGGGATTTGGCCTCCCCTGTCCCATGTGTTTGTTTTATGTATATGTGCATTTTCTTTTATTAGTTCCATGCATGTGTGTTTGTTTTTTGGTTTTGTGTTTCATGCAGCGACTTTGCTTTTTTTTGTGTTTGAATGTGGTTCATTTCTTTTCGGACTCAGCTCGCATCTTTTATTGGCCGTTTTGCATCTTTTCTTATTGGCGATTACTGAGTATCTTTTCGTTCATGTTGGCGGATTAGGGCATCTTTTCATTCTTTTCCTTTTATTTTTTTTTATTGGCCCGTTCCACATCTTTTCTTATTCCATATTTCTTAATCTATTTCCCCACTTATTATACCCTTCTTTCCCTAAAAACTCTTACTACCCCCTGAGATATTCTACTTCTATACCTAATTTGACCCGCCCATACTATCCTAACTCTCCTCGGCCCTTCTTGTTGCCTTAATTCATCTATTATCTCGGCCACCCACACCGGCCACTCCTCTGGCTCTACCGGCTCATACCGCTCGTGCCCTTCTGGCACCGGCCATGATAGCTGTCGTGCTATCGGTGGCCTTCTTTTCTGCCCCATGGGTGCCGACATTTGTCGGCTCATTGCCGGCCGTGGCCATACCCATGGGCACTCGAGGTGATTTTCTTGTTGTTGTTCTTCGTTTTCTTGTTGTTGTTCTCGCTGTCGTTGGTGTTCTACGGTCCAGGCCAGCCTCTGCCTCCTTCCGTGCCCTTTCCTCACGCAACACCTGTCTCTCGGCTTCCTGTTGCTGCTCTATCCGTCGCTGCCGTTCAGCCTCCTGCATTTGCTCCATTCGTTGGCACACCCATATGTGCTGCCAGCGAGGATCGCTCAGCGCAACATTTATAGCGTCTATTTCTGCCCGGTTTGTGTGGTTTTGTGTCGGCTCGCCTGGAGGTGGGCTGGCTTCTCCATCAGCTGCACCTTCCTCAGCCACGGTCCCCTCCCCCGATTCGCTGGCTTCTGACATATTGTCCACCATACGAAACGGAGTCTGCTGGTCCCATGGTGCGCATTCTGCCGGACTGCTCCGACCGCTGCTCGCCTCATCCATTATCTCCACCTGTTCCATCAGCTGGAACGCCTCATCCAGCTCTCTCCACATTGTTTTATCGTTGACGTTGTCGTCTTGGCGTTGGTTTGCCATGAATGATTCCGCCTTGCTTTCCTCCTCCGATAAATACCCGCTGTCCTTGGTACTTTCTCCGTCCTCTTCGTCCAAAGAGGCGGCGATGCCCGGATTCATCATATCCGGAGCATCGTCGTCAGACTCCTGCTCGGAATCGTGCCAGTCACCGCGTTCCATATTGGCCCGCGGTGCCGCACCTCGTCGAGCTACGCCTTCATCCTGGCCAAGTTGTTCATTAAAAGCATTCATGATAGAATAATTTTGCTTGTTTACTCGCTGAGTGCTAAACTTTGAGTGTTTCTTGCTAATGACATTGGCAATCGGTCATTTTTTTTCTTCTATTTACCGATATTTAGGCTTCGGATTTGATTTCTATCTTGCCCTTGCTCTCCTATCATAGCTGCTTATTCTAATGCGTCGCGATGCTCCACCATTACATGCGTAATACCGTGCGCATGTGAGGGTGCGTCACGATGCTGCAGTATTACATGCGTAATATCGTGCGCATGTGTAGGTGCGTTTCCCCTTCCTTTTTTTTTGATGCAACTCATACCATTACGTGTGCTCCAATTCACGAGAGTTGGGCCTCCGCATATGTGTTGGTATTGACTCTCTTGACTTGTCTCCAATCCTTCTATGTCGTTTTTTTTTTTTTGATTCGCTGTCAGTTTCTAAGTTTCTCCTTTTGTATGCATCCCATTTTTTTTATTTTTATTTTATTCCGATGCAGTTTGAGATTTTCAGCTCTATGTCATGTTTTTGAGTTCTCTGTCCAGCCGGCTGGTCTGTGCAGATTTCTCGCCGCCATGTCATCAGAGTCGTCCATACTTAATGTTCATCTTGTTTACTGCCCTCCTCTTCCTCACATATTTGTTGCTTCATCTGGCTGATATGTGCTTGTCGGTTTTTTCCCGTTTCCTTGTGCGGTAACTTACATATGACGGGCGACAAGAAACCGATTACTTCATATGGGCCTCCAAACCTTGGTACCAGCTTCGCTGCAAATCCTTCTGCAGAATTTGAAAGATGGTGGTCTTTTGCCCATACTGTGGCTCCAATTATTGGTCTCCATTCTCTTAGTCTTAAATTGTAGTGTCGCGCCTGATCATGCGCCGCTGTTTCTAGATTACGCCGTATTAACTCGAATAGTTCTTGCATTTGTTTCACCTTTGCTACAGGTGGTATGGATTGTTTCCCAGTGCCTGTCGTGACACTATCATATATCGCACTTGGCATTCTTGGTTCCCGCCCCTGTATCACGTATGCTGGCGTAAATCCTGTTGACTAGGATTGGCTTGTATTTACTGCTAGTGTTATTTCTGGCCAACTCTCATCCCAGTTACGATGATTTTCCCCCGTAAACTGAGCAATCATTCTTTTCACTGTTCTGTTTGCCCTTTCGGTTGGATTTTCTTGTGGTGTGTACGGTTCTGTTAGCTGGTGTTGGCATCCCCATTCATCTAGCATTTTCTTGAATATTCTGCTAGTTAATTGAACTCCATTGTCCGTTATCACCACTCTAGGAGCTCCGAATCTAGACAGAATCCTCTCCCGAAAGGCCTTAATTAAATTCTCTGCAGTTACCTTGCGCATAGGTATCAGTTCTGTCCATTTTGAAGATCTGTCAATGATTACTAGTAGCATCGAATTTCCGATTTTCGATCTTGGCAATGGCCCCACCAAGTCAGCGCATACTGTGGCCCATGGTTCTTCCCGTATTTGTGTTAGCATTTTTCCTGCTGCTTGCTGTTGACTAGGTTTGAATTGTTGGCATAATGTGAACTTTCCCACAAACGTCTTGAAATCTCGTTGCATTCCTGGCCAGTAATATCTTGATGCAGTTCTGGCAATAGTTCGCCTGTTTCCTGTATGCCCTGCCGTTGTCGCAGTGTGGTATTCGACCATCACTTGGTTCCGGAGTGCTTTTGGCACACATAATTTCTATGAAACTACCTCTTCTTGGCCCGATCTGTACGGAATGTTCCTGTATACCTGGCTATTGGAATCTGCCAGTATCCATCCTTCAGATCTAAACTGCTTACGAATTTTGCTTCGCGTAGTTGATTTAAGATATAGTCAATGCGTGGCATTGGGTAGGCATCCTTTATAGATTTTGCGTTAATCTGTCTGAAATCTACGCATAATCTCCATTTGCCTGTCTGTTTCTTTTTCACCATCACTATGGGTGAGCTATATGGGCTTTGTGATGGTTCTATGCATCCCATTGTCAACAGTTCATCGACCTTTGTGTTGATTTCTCCCTGTATTTTTGGATTTTTCGGGTAATACCTTTGTTTTATTGGGATATCATCCTTCATTGTTATGCGATGTATCCCCACCTTTGACAGTCCCTCAACTTTCCCTAATTCCTTTAACTCCTGATTTAGGAAATTTTGTATTTCTTGTTGATCACTATTCTGAGCGACCATGATGGATATTCTTTCTACCAGCCTGCCCTGTATTCGCTTGACTGTCGGTATTAGCACTTTGAGGCCTCCACACGATATCTCTGTGTTCATAATCCGGAGGAAATTCCACCCTAGTATCAACGCATCCATTCCTTCTGGAATGACCAGGAATGGCATGTGGATTTCCTTATCCCCGAATCTCAGGTATCCTGTCCATTGCTCTTCAATGTCTCGCACCTTTCCGTCTGCCATGTATACCTGTTTGTGTGTGTTCTCCCATTTTCCTTTATTCCTCACTGTTTGCAACATCTGCTTGCTGATGAAGCTGCTCGTGGCTCCGGAATCAATTGTCGCTTTCATCTGGTTTCCTGCTACCTCGATAATCGCTGACAATTGATCCTCCTCCTCTACTAGTTGACCTATTAGTGGAGAGGAGCTTGTTGGCTGGGTCCCTGCTCGCCCCGGATAGGCTGGAACCGCCTTTCGTTTCCCGAACTCCAACAACATTCTTTTGTCCTTTTTCCAATCTTTCCACACTGCCAGCAGAAATTGAGTTTCTGATTGTTGCACTCCCTGGCCCAGTGTCCGACTCCCCCGCACCTGCGGCATGCCTGGTTTGGGTTCAAGACTCTTCCGTCTTGGATGTTCTTATTTTCTTGGTTTGGTCTTGAATGATTCTCCACGCTGTTGTCCTGGCATCTGCGGCACTGTGTGACTGGTGGCCCGTGATTATTGCCTCCTCTGTGGTTTGATTGGTTGTTGTGTGTTCTTTGAGCATTGTTTTCGCGATGGAAATCGAATCGCTCCTGTTCGAGCATCTCGTGTTCTTCTGCCAACTGCATCAGCTCATCTAGGTTTCTGACCCTGTGCGACCGAACCAATATTTTCAAATCTGGAGTGCAATTTTACAATATGACCTCCAATTGTTCATACTCTGGTATTTGAAGGGGTCTCATCATTGTTTGCATGTCCACCATGTAGTCCTTGAAATACTCATTCATGTTTTGTTTGCGAGCTTTGACTTGGTCAGCCAGTTTGTTGAAGAAACCTCTTGGAAGAAAGTATTTCTTGAATCCCTCCACAAACTCTTTCCACGATCGCCATTGTTTGTTGTTCGCGATACCATTTGAGTGCTCTATCTCTCAGTAGCTCTGGCATTGCTCTTGGTATCATGTCTAGTTCGATGCCATACATGTCCGCTGACCATTCTGTTCAATGAATTCTAGAGGTCTAGAGTTGCCATCGAATCTGAAAGTCCACTCTCTCACTTGTTTTGCCACTTTAGCATATTCGGTGGTCTTGCTTGTTGTATTTAGCACCGTCTTCCCGGGTTCCATTGTTTGTCTTCTTACATCCCTTTTGTTTTCGGTGCTATCCAGTGCTCCTTCGCTTCCACCAAGATGGGTGGTAGAAAAGGAGGAATTGCCAATGTGGCGATATTTATTTTTTGAATGACTCAGATTCCTTGTTTTTAATGTCTTCGTATACTTTTGATGAGCTTGCTACTGTTTTCTTGAGATTTTTCGTGTATTTTGTTTCCAATATATTTGTTTATGCCCAAACGGGCAACACAAGGGTTAAGGGAGGCGAGAGCTTTCACCTCGCGCCGCTCTTCCGATGATGCTCATCGCTCTCCCCACAAAAGAACGCCCCACACTTCGCTCCAACAGGCGCTTGGTGCCCTGCTCTTAAGTAAGCTAGTTTTAGTGTAAAACTTACAAGTGAATAAAACACAACATAATAGAAGAGGACATTGCTGCATTACCCAATTTCTTTGAAGGAAGACATTTCTTAGAAAATTCATTTAGCTGCCTACCAAGGAAATTTAACCCCCTACAGAAACATTGGTCCTTCGAGCCGGATACCAAGATCCTCACGAACTTTTTGCATCAGTGGAATTTCATACATATTTCAAGCTAAGTAATTTTTTCCAAATTATATGTGTATGAGTACATGTACATTCCTCCAGCATCCGTACCATTACTCACATACATTTAATTGTTTCCCTTGATTTTCATAATCAAAGTAAAATTACTTTCGCGCAATTTTTTTTCTCCGCAAAGGGGAGAAGTTTTTGGTCCCCAGTTTTTTCATACATATATGTGTCCAGTACATAAGGCGCCATATTTGTTCGCCCACTTCAAGAATTTTCTCGCACTTTGGCATATATAGGCCAAGGATTTAAAAAAAATTTAAAAAATTAAAAAAAAAAAATTATTAATTTGTGTAAAGAACTTTGTGGGGTATATATGTTGAAGGGTCACGTTGAGGGAAAGATCGAATAGTATTTAATTATTAAAAATTTTTGTTCCGCGCTTTTGATTCCAAATCGTTTCCAAGTCGTATCTTGGGTTTATCTTAATATTGAATTCACAAATTTTTCCAATCATTTCCAAGTCGTATCTTGGGTTTTTTAATATTGAATTCCCAAATTTTTTCAATCATTTCCAAGTCGTATCTTGAGTTTTTTTTAATATTGAATCGTTTCTTTCAATTCCAAAGTGTTTCCACGCGTTCCAAGTCGTATCTTTGGAGTTAGATTTCAATTGCACAGTGTTTCCACGCGTTCCATACGAATTGGAAATCCAAATTTTTTCAATCATTTCCAAGTCGTATCTTGAGTTTTTTTTAATATTGAATCGTTTCTTTCGATTCCAAAGTGTTTCCACGCGTTCCAAGTCGTATCTTTGGAGTTAGATTTTAATTCCAAAGTGTTTCCACACGTACCAAGTGGGATCTTTGAATTTAGATTTCAATTCCAAAGTGTTTCCACGCGTTACAAGTTGTATCTTTGGGTTTACTTCAATTCCAAAGTGTTTCCAAGCGTTTCAAGTCGTATCTTTGGTTATATTTTAAAATTCCAAGGTGCTCCTAGCCTTACTACTCCTCCTTCCCAAGCATTTCAGACCCTCTCTAGTCCATTAGCTCTCACGTCCGCATCATCAAGCGCGACGCTTCAGCAAGCCACGTCAGAGCCACGACGAGCAAGCCAAAAAGAGGTCAAATCATTGGTACCACTTCCACAGATTTTGGTAACCGCCCCAAGAGTCACTCGGTCCGAGACCAAAAGGGTTTTAGCTGCTTCCACCATGGCTTTGAAGAAGTTTGTTTCCATTTGCGATAAACTAAGTCAGTTTGAAGTCGACACCCACGTCACGTCACTGTCCGAGGTCAGCGTATTTACGCTCCAAGTCCGTCGTGATCGAGTTCAAGCGTTGTGCGAGAAGGTCGGGCAGGAATATGAGAAATGCGAGGTACTCCCAGATGGTTAAGACGATAACTCTGAAGATTTAGCCATCCAAGCTAAATATGACAAATGCTATCAAGTTTACGAGCAAACGAATTACGAATTTCCGAAATTTGAAAAGCTGTATTATCTCCTAGCGAAAACGAGAGGTGAAGCCAACCTCATTGTAGCAATATTACCGCTTACAAATGATGATTTTGAAACGGCATGGAATGCATTCAAACAGCGTTTCGAAAATAGGCGACTTATCGTAAACAGCCAACTCCGATCACTTCTTGACCTGCCTCAAATTTCCCATGAAAAGTCCGGAAAAGCATTACAGGATCATCAGAATGCTCTGCAGGCATCCATTCCTGCTTTTGAGCACGTCTGGTCTGCCAGACATGGAGGCATGTTCGTATTTTTCTGTTCCATCAAATTGCCAAAGAACACCCTTTCACTGTGGAAACAATCTCTGGGAGATAAGACTGTCATTCCAGAGTGGCAAATGATGGACGATTTCCTCACTGAGCGGTTTCGTACGCTCGAAGCAGTTGAAAATACAACTGCAATGGCTATTTCCGAAATCCGCTTCCAGCTACCCGAGAGGCTAATACATTTGAAGCCAAGGTGACCACCAAACCAAAATCCTGTGATCTCTGTATGAAGAAGAATCACCCGGTGCGGCGATGTCCCCGCTTTATTCAGATGCCGGTGCCAGAGAGGGTGGCATACATAAAAAAGGGACTTTTCCCTTTGTCTGAACTGTTTCGCAAGAGAACATCAAGTAAAAGATTGTCCGAGTCAGCACAATTGCTTCACGTGCAAGGGGCGTCACAATACGCTCTTGCACAAGGATGCCCGACCGGAGAATAGTCCAACGCCGGTCCCAGCGCAGCCCAGTTCTTACAATATTGTCTGGACATACTTTACCTCTGAGGCAAGGTCCTCACGAGATAAGTTGCTAGGTACAGCCATCGTGGACTTTTGGCACAAGGGCACTACTTATGCTTCACGGGCGCTATTAGACCCGGCTTCGGAAGCCCATTTTATATCCGAAAGAATGTTCCAGCTCATGAAGTAATCATTCCAAACTGTCAGGGTCGAAGTGACAGGCATTAACGGAAAGGTCAATAGAACCTTAAAGGTCTGTCACATTAGCATTCGGTCATCGCCTGGACCTTCAGTCCAGATAGAGATAGAAGCTTTTGTCTTGTCCCAAGTTGCTGATGATTTGCCGTCATGTACGATAGCCCAAGCCACACTGGAAGGAATGCCCAATATTCCTCTAGCCGACCCCTCCTTCAGATTAAAGGCAAAGATCGATCTACTTCTTGGCATTGATGTCATACCAGCGGTGACCCATTCCGGCATCCAGACCGAAGTGTGCGGATCTTTAATGGCTTAAGAGACGATCGGTTGGGTCATTACAGGCCCGTTGCAAGGGGTCCCCGTTAGTTCGTGTGCCGCTTTCGGTACTTCAGTCCGATCTCATTACTCAGATTCTCAAGTGGCGTTTTTTCCGAGTAGTTTTCAATGCCGACATCACAAAAATGTACCGCCAAATCGTGGTCGATTCAATCCATACGCCATTTCAGAGGATCCTGTTCCGAAACAAAGAGGGACAACTTGGGGATTACGAGCAATACAGTCACGTTTGGCATTAACTGTGCTCCGTTCTTAGCCATCCGAGTACTGAAGCAACTCGCTTCAGTGATGTACAATCCAAATTTCCTTTGGCTAGCGATATTATCGAGTTGTATATGTATGTTGATGATGTCCTGGCAGGGGCTCACAAAAAAGCAACGGCAATCGAAATGGTCAATGAACTTCAAGACATTCTTGGTTCAGCTGGCTTTCCTTTGCGCAAGTGGACATCGAATGCGAAGAGCGTGCTCAGTTACATCCCAAAGTGTCATTTGCTGAATGCTGATTTCTTCGATATCGAAGAGGCTAGCACAGCAAAAACACTGGGAATCCGATGGAAAGCGACTACGGATGAGTTTTATTTTGTCATCTCACCCCAAGAGATCAAGTCAGCTTATACTAAGCGAGAAGTCCTCGGGCAGATCGCCGAGTTATTCGATCCCGCTGGCTGGCTGGCTCCCTTTGTATTCAAGCCAAGGTGTTTATGCAAGAGCTTTGGCTACAAGAGCTAGGGTGGGACGATCAATTGCCCAGTGAACTCCATCACATGTGGCAGGATTTTACAAAGAGCTACTCCTTCCTTGACCAGATCCGAATTCCACGGTGGGTTCTCCATGATCCAAATTCAGACATTCAATTCTACTGTTTTTGCGATGCGTCACAGCGGGCTTATGGTGCCGCAATTTACTTGCGCGTTAGCAATGACCAAGGCATATCGTGCTGCCTTCTGGCAACGAAATCTAGAGTAGCCCCGGTTAAAACGGTTTCATTGCCCCGCCTTGAATTATGCAGAGCTACGCTTTTAGCTAAACTGGCAGCTACAGCTCTTCCGCAACATCCAGTTGATAAGGCGGAGGCATTTTATTGGTCAGATTCCACCGTCGTACTGTCATGGTTAAATAAGCCACCCAGCACATGGACAACGTTTGTCGCAAAGCGGGTAGCCAAAATTGTGACTGTAACAAATAGCATGGAATCACGTCCGTTCAGAGGACAATCCAGCAGATCTCCTTAGCCGCGGCCTGAGTGCGCAGGAACTTGTACACAAGGATTTGTGGTGGCACGGCCCACCATGGTTACGGGAACCACAAGAGTCCTGGCGGCGAGCGACACCACTCCCACTAGACACTACCTTGGAGAAGCGGGTAGTGAAGGTCCACGTTGCGATCGCTACGATTACGCAAACGATTACTCCGGGGAGGTGACCTCTAACGAGATCAATCAAGTACTCCAGGCGTTGATCCGAGTCACTCAGCGTGATTACTTCCCGACGCAACATCGGTGTCTACAGTAGAAGAAATCTCTGCCCACGTCTAGCACCATTCTCAATTTGAATCCTTTCATTGACGCATCAGGTGTGATCCGAGCATGTGGGCGCGTGCAACAAGCAGCGGCCCTCAGTTACGATGAGCGTAACCCCATTCTGTTGCCAGTAGTAAGTCCATTGTCCCGGCTGTTGGTGCTTTTCACGCATCAGATCTCTCTCCATGGGGGCAGTCAGCTGGTAGTCCGTCTCATCCGACAGAGATACTGGATTCCATGACTGCGGAATCTAGTCAAATCGGTGGTCAATTCATGCAAGGTCTGTGTGATTTACTAAAGAAGGCTGCAATCACAGCTAATTGGCACCCTTCCATCCCAGCGAACTACTTTCGCACGTCCTTTCACGACCTCCGGGGTAGATTCCGCAGGTCCTTTCGACCTCAAAAGTTTCACCGGCCGCGCTTGTCGCATATCAAAGGGATATGTGTGTGTCTTTGTTTGCTTTTCCACCAAAGCCATTCACCTTGAGACAACTTCGGATTTAAGTACCGAAGCATTTGTGGCAGCATTCGCTCGTTTTGTATCTAGGCGAATGTGTCCCCAGCAAGTGCAGTCCGACAACGGTAAAAACTTCGTAGGTGCATCCAGAGTGCTTGAAAAAGATTTCCTAAGGTCTACCCAGCAGAAAATCTTATCCCACTACAGCCATCAGAATCTGTCCTGGCATTTCATCCCTCCCGGGGCACCACACATGGGAGGGTTGTGGGAGGCTGGAGTTAAAACTTTTAAAACTCTGTTCTACAAGGCCACCTCCAACCAAAAGTACACCTTCGAGGAGTTCTCTATTCTGATTGCTAAGATAGAGGCTTGTTTGAACTCGCGGCCGATTTCTCCTATGTCTGAAGACCCCACCGATTCGTTAGCTTTGACCTCAGGCCATTTCCTAGTGGGGGGTCCATTGCTATCCGTGACGGAACCTGAAATCAAGTATCAGGTTCCGTCTATCATTAATTTCAGCATTTCTGCACCCGATGGAAAAACGAGTATCTGAAGGAGCTACATAAGCGCAATAAGTGGCGACTCCCTTTTAAATATTAATTTAAATATTATTAATCCCTTTAAAATATTTAAATATGAAGTTGGCGATCTGGTGGTATTCAACGAGGACAATCTTCCATTTAATGAATGGCGTCTCGGGCGAATCCACCAAACGTACCCTGGCAGTGACGGCAACGTCCGCGTCGTCGAACTGCTTACTGCTCGCGGTGTTGTGAAGCGTCCAGTCGCAAAGCTGATCTCTCTTCCTCCAGAAGAAATTCAAACTCATTACGTAAAGCTACAGTAGCGTCCAGCACTTGGTCTTTCCTCCCTAATAAGAAAAGCCGAGCTGCCAGTAGTAATATGTGTATTCGATAGTCCTACATTAATCCGCTTTCTTCATTATTTGTACCGGCAGCTTCCTGAATCACTCTATATACCGTTTCCATGGCTCCGAGACCACGTTCAGTACAGGCATCGAAGGAGGAGCGCAGATGTTCGCGAGGAACTGAGTCCTTCCGTTGCCGAGTCTGTCGCGGAATCCATTCTCTGAAGCGATGCCGTCGTTTCCTGCGGCTGAACGTGGAGAAGAGGATGAGGGCAGTACTTGCGAACAAGTACTGCGCCAACTGCCTGGCCCACCAACACTCCGGAGGAAGCTGCTTGAGCGGTGATAGGTGCCGAATTTGCAAGGAGGACCACCACACGCTACTCCACTTCCACGAGCAGCCACGTCGACGCACTCCATGCTCCGTCGTACGCCGAGTCACCCCCGAGTCCTCCAGACGAAGGGTCGCACCAACGCCAGCCTCCGATCCTAAGCTGACACTGGCCACACTGCTGCTGAACCGCAATCCACATCTGTTGCCAACGGCGATGGTACGTCTCGAGACGGGAGGGAAAACCTTCGACGTGAAGGCCCTCGTGGACCCTTGTTCGGCGGTATCGTCGATGGCGACGTCACTGGCCACGACCTTTAAATTGACAGCCGTCAAGATAGGGGCGGAGAAAGCGGTGGCAACAGTGATCCCGTCCCCGATCAGTGAAGGATGGCGACTGCAGGCGATCCTAAAGGTGGTCGATGGCTTGTGCTGCCGAACTCCAAGCTCTCCAGTGGATCCGCAAATTGCAACGAAGTTCGAGAGCATCGTCTTGGCGGATGATACGTTCTACCGACCGTCGTCGGTGTCTTTGGTCCTGGGCGCGGATGTGATGACGGAGGTCTTGTTAGAGGGGAGTCTACGCGGGGTTGGCGATGCGCACAGTCTTTGGCTGGACCCTGTCCGGGGCGTGCCATTAGACTGCCTGGGTCTTGCACTCCTGCAAGGGGGGGAGCATGTTTATGCCCAAACGGGCAACACAAGGGTTAAAGGAGGCGGAAGCTTTCACCTCGCGCCGCTCTCCCGATGATGCCCATCGCTCTCCCCACAAAAGAACTCCCCACACTTCGCTCCAAGCGGTGCTTGGTGCCCTGCTCTTAATAAAGCTAGTTTTAGTGTAAAACTTACAAGTGAGTGAAACACAGCATAATAGAAGAGGAGATTGCTGCATTACCCAATTTCTTTGAAGGAAGACATTTTTAAGAAAATTCATTTAGCTGCATACCAAGGAAATTCAACCCCACTACAGAAACATCAACATCAACATTTCATCCTTCCAGTCTTGGTCCGCTTCATTGTTTTCTACCCACTCGCCTAGCTGTTTCCTCATTTTCCCCACCGTGCCAGTCATCCCGATCCCGATCCTTTGGCCTGTCTGTACCAGATCCTCCTTCTTCATATGGTAAATCCATCCTTTTCCCATTTTGATTTTTTTTTTTTATTTACAAACTGTAGTTTTTTTTTCCAAATTTCACCAGTATAGCACGTTGCTCGCCAGTTGTAACGATCCTTTCTCGTCCCTTGGGATATTTCTAATATCTCTTGGGCTAGGTTCGGCACAACAAAATTTATTTTGTGCCCTGGTGAAATTAGAAATCGTTTGTTTGATTAATGGTTTTAAATCACGTATTTATTTGTAATATTTTAGGCTCGGTTGGGTATGACTAATTTCTCTGGAGGAGTCCCGAACTTGGACAGCGCTGATTGTGGTTTGGGTCCTTCGCTGCTTGCTCCAGTCCGTCTCTCGTTCCTTGTGTCTCCGCTGGTTCCTATTTCAGACTCGCAATGTAAATACTTTGCCTGGTATTTCCCTCTTCAGAATAACTCTGGAGCGCTGATTAGCCTTCTAGGGATGTTAGTTCCACCTGAATGCCTTCAGCCGTGTTTTAAAGATGGTCTTTGCGTGGCCTCCAGGATAAATCCCGTGGCCGTTTGTGGTGTGATATACGCCAAGACCGGGTTCCTTTAGTGAGAATAATAATCCAAGATGAACACGTCAGTGTGCATGCGTAGTCGTTTTCAGAATGATCCTTTATTCCAAATTATTATTTTGCTTAAGCTAAGTTTACATATACTACATAGACTTACATAAGTTTACTACATAGACTTATGCGACAGCTACAAAAGAGAGGGAGAGTGTCAGTACATACATACATATTGTTGGAGCGCATGCATGAAAGTGCTTGGCCAGCGTTCACACGCTGGCCTGGCTCTAGCTCATGTTACGCTTGTGCATACATTGCTTAGGTGAATATATGTATGTGCATATACCAATGTACATACATATATGATCATGCTTAGCTGTAGATTTATGTGAATATGTTTATGTACATACTTCAATGTATATATATATAAACATATTCAAGTGCACAATTATATTTTAATGCGTATATGTTTAATTGTTTATACTTACAAATGAGTGTTATAAGTTGAGCTCATTGTACTGAATGATTATTTGTATGAATATACTACACCTCACCTTTTTAGAGAATAACGTAATATTATGGAGTTATTAATAATCATTAGATAATTAAGTAAAGGTAAAATAAGGGTATACTAGGAAAAAAAAAATTTTTTTTTTGTTTGTGTTTTAGTTTGTGTCTGCTCAGACAACTTTTTTTTCTCTCTTTCTTTTCGAAATCATATGAATATATTTTCAATAATAGATGAATCCATAAAAAATTTTTATATATATATATATATATTTTTTTTTTTTTTTTCGTTTTCATTTTTTGATATTATATATTTATTTTATTTCTTTTTTTGAAAGATATCTATATATATATATATTCTTATTAAAAATTTTTTTTTATTGTTTTTTTTTTGTTTTGTTATATATATATATATATATTTTTTTTTTTTTTGTTTTATTTGTTTTTCCTTTTTAGTCTATCCCTATGAACTTTTGTTCCCTATTCCCCATTCTTTATAACTACATTATTATTTTTCTCTATAATAATGACCTCAAACGGTCCTATATAAGAAAATTCTAATTTATCACCTGTTTCATTCTTGAGATAAACTTGGTCTCCTATTTCTATTTTAAAATCTAATACTTTGCTATCATTTATTTCTTTTTGCTTAATTTTATTTTTTTCTAAAAGATTTCGAGCTCTCTTACACGCGTATTCTAATCTAAACTTAACTTCTTTAGAATAGTCTTCTATGTTATATATTGGATCTATAGTATTAACGTTATTAAATTGTATTGGTAGGTTACTTTGTCTACCAAATACTAGTTCATATGGACAATAATTATGTGTTACTGATGGTGTTGTGTTAAAACAATACGCGAAATACTCCAACCATATGTCCCAATCAGTTTGTGCTGTAGACGTTATGTTGTCTATTTTTAAATACTCGCACAAGTCATTTATAATGGAATTTTTATATTCTGTTCCCATGTCCGTAATGAACGTCTTCATTGGACCGTACTTCAGAATAAAAGATTCGACTATAGCTTTATTATAGGTTCATGCAAAGAATAATTAGAACTACAGTGTTTAAAGGTTAGAGGAATAAAATTTCTAGTAGGTCTACGGGGTACAGATAGGTTTAACTGGTTCAATAGCTCAGGAGAGTCTATTTTACCTATTAAAAGTTTATGAATAAAGATAGCACCAAGCATTACTCTACAATTAATTAAAGAAGGAAGATTGATTAAAAGAAGCCTACTGGAGTATGATGACAAATTGACATTGCGATCCCAATTTAGACCGCGAAAAGCAGAAATTGCTGTTGAACAGATTCAATTTTACTTTGGTGCGTCTCATATTGAGGTGACCATATGCAAGATCCGTACTCTAAGATAGGACGGATTGAAGAAGTATACAGAATTTTGGTTGTGTACGGATCGTCAAACTCTTTTGACCATCGTTTCACAAACCCAAGAACATTCATAGCTATACTAACTGTAGCAGAAATATGAGGATTAAAAGTTAATTTATGGTCCATAAGAACACCTAAATCATTGATAATATCTAAACTCTCTAAGGCAGTGTCGTTAAGATAGTAAGTTGCTAAGTATGGAGTGCATCTATAAAAAGACATAACTTTACATTTAGAGTCGTTAAGGTTCAATAGGTTTGTTTCACACCAACTCTGAAGATCATTAAGATCCGATTGAAGTAGGCAAGAAGACGATATGTCTTTAAAACTCAGGTAAAGCTTGACATCATCCGCGTACATAAGCACCCGAGAATGTGACACTACCAATGGAAAATCATTTATAAAAAGAGTGAATAGCAATGGACCCAAATGACTACCCTGAGGTACTCCAGAGGTCACTTGGATGGTCTTAGAAAATGAAGATTTAAAAAGGACCTTTTGTGTACGCTTAGAAAGATATTGAAGAATCCAATCTAGCAAAAGGCTGGGGATGCCAAGTGCGTTTAATTTATATAAAAGCAGATTATGATTAACAGAGTCAAAAGCCTTGCTGAAGTCAGTATAAATGACGTCAGTTTGCACGGCAGTCTTGAACCCTTTGATTGAGTGAGATGTAAATTCTAATAGGTTAGTAGTTGTCGATCTACGTTTTTTAAACCCATGTTGGGATGACGAAATGATTGAGCTACAAAAATGCTGTAATTGAGATGTTATTATTTTCTCAAATGCTTTGGGTATGGCAGACAATTTAGAAATACCCCTAGAATTGGAGGCTTCGGACTTCTTCCCCTTTTTATGAAGAGGAATAATATATGATTCCTTCCAGATAGGCGGGAAGGCGGAAGATGTGACGGACAGTGTAAACAACTTAAGTATTGGCTTACATAGGGCCTCCGCGCAAAACCTTAATACGCAGCCTGGTATTCCATCAGGGCCAGGTGCATATATTGGTTTGACGGAACTGAGCACGCTAAGAACCGAACTTTCATTAAACACAGGGTCTAAAATGCAATTAGACGATTGCAAGTGATGAGGATAAGGAGGATTTGCTTGATAAATCGAAGAGGAATAAGTTGTTTTGAAAAAATCAGCAAAGATGTCGGCAATTGCCTTATCATTGTCAGCTTTATTGTTTTTGAAAGACAAGTAAGACGGGTGCACTGATGTCTTACGTTTAACATTTACAAATTTATAAAATTGGTTAGGATCGCGAGAAAACCTGAGTTTACATCGCTGAAGATAATCCTTATAGCAATGTGAATTCAGCACCATAAAATTTGATCGAGCAACTACATATAGGGAAAAATCCGATGCTTTACCGGATTTTTAAAATCTTTTATAACATCTCGATTTTACGTTCTTCAAGTTACATAACTCACGTGAGAACCATGGAGGTCTCTCAGACCATCCTAGAGTCACACGCGGTACACAAACATCAAAGAACGACTCAAGAGTTTTATAGAAGACAGAAATGGCAGAGTCCATATCAGTGCAAGTATACAGATATGTCCAATCATTAGTTAACAAGAGTTTTTTAAGTTTAGTAAAGTTTGTCTTGCGAAAACATCGGGTTGGAGGCATCGAGTTATTATGTCGAGACATAACACCAAGGTCAATGGTTATATCCAGAGTTGGATGAAAGTTGTCTTCGGGGATAACTAATGGATCAGTCCTGGAAACATCGCAGTTGGAAGAATCCAACACAAGTACCAGATCTAGTGATCTGTTACGACTATTCCGGACAGGATTTATTTGAGTTAGGGACAACTCAAGCAGACCATCTATGAAACAATGGGACAAGGAGGGCAACAGTAATAAAGAGTCAAATGAAAGGGTCCAGGCAATCACAAGGTAAATTAAAATCTCCCAGAACAACGAGCAAGTCTTTGTCAGAGAGATATGAGGAAATAAGTTGAATAGCTTCCAAATGGTGAGTGTATACTGCCGAGTCGGACTGTGGTGGAATATACGAACAAGTAATATAGTCAGAACAAGAATTAAACGAAATTTTAAAACAAACAAATTCAATCTCCTGATTGGAGGACTGGACAATTTCAGACGAGAACGCAGAGTCAACAGCAATCAAAACACCACCACCATTACGGATAGTCCGATCATGTCTATATATTAAATATTTTAAGGGGAAAATTGAAGCATCGGCAATATCAGGCTACAGCCAAGTCTCAGTAAAGGCAAGAATATGAAAGTCAAAAGCTAGACTATCTACATAGAGTTTAGACAGTTTAGTCTTTAGTCCCCGTACGTTCTGATAGGCCAGAGTTAGGGACGAAATTAGTTTTTTGATTCGCCAATAGGTGCAGACGAGCCGGAAGGAACGTTATTCACAGAGGCAGGTAGCAGATAGCAGGTAGCAGATATTAATGTGATTGCGTATTCATTCCCAGTTTCCGAACGTGGTAGTGGACCAATTGTGTCCACTATCACTCTGTCAAAAGCATATTGTGGAGTTTCGGTTATAATCATAGGTGATCGTGTATGTTTCGTCCTTTTCGACGTCAGGCATTTTGGACATTTATTAATGTACTTTTTTACATATTTAGTCATGTTTTTCCAATAATATCGTCTCTTTATTTTTGCAATTGTTTTATTTATGCCTGTATGACCTCCTTGAATTGGATCTTCATGGAATGTAGACAATATAGGTCACCGGCTTGAGTAGCGCTACTCTTAAAAATTGTAAAATTTGATTGCCCATATTTTTGAAAGATTCTATTGAAATAGTTTCAAAGATCTTTTCGCTCGGTGCCACTTTGACTTTGGTGATACTAAGTATACCAGCTTCTTTTTTGAGCCTTTGAAAAAACTGACCTAAGCCGAGAATTCCATTGGTACAGATATCGCAAATGTCAATTCTTGCTATAACTTTCTTGCCATGTTTGAATGTGGTCGAGGAATCAGTTATTCGCAAGGTCACTACTTTTCGTACTTCGTCATTTACAATAACGTCATATACGTTGGGCTTGGAAGCTTTTTCAAGATTTTGCCTTGGCAATAGTTCTTGTTTATTTTCTGCGCAGAAATTGTTTTGTCTACTTTGGTACCTGGTAGTGACTTTCAGGATTTTTTTGTTCATGTCAATTAGATCGGATATTGTTATCCTTGACAGGGCGTCTGCCACAAAGTTATCTTTACCTCTCAGATACTCTACCGTAAAATCATACTCCTCTAATTCGAGTCGCATGCGTGTTAATTTAGAACTAGGATTCACCATAGAAAAAAAATATGTTAAAGGTCTGTGATCAGTTTTAACTGTAAAGTGTTTGCCATAAATATATGGTCGAAAATGTGTTATTGCCCAATGTATTGCTGCTAATTCTTGTTCTGTAGTACTCTTATTGCTTTCACCTTTAGTGAATTCTCGTGATGCATATGCAACTGGGAGTTGGAGTCCATTATAGTTTTGAGTTAAAACTGCTTCACATGCGTGTTTGCTTGCATCCGTGATTATGCAAAATTCTTTGCTAAAATCTGGGTACTGAAATAAATTTGGTTCAACAGGTTTCTTTTTTAGATATTGGAATGCTTTTTCACACTCTGTTGTCCATTCAAATGGGACATTCTTTTTACATAATCTCGTTATGTGCCGTGAATATTCGGCGAAGTTTTTTTTAAAACGTCTATAGTAATTGCAAAATGCAATGAATCTTCTAGCGCTGTCTGCGTCCGTAGGGACTGGGTAATTATTGATGACGTCAAATTTTTTGTCATCTGGTAAGATTCCTTTATCTGTGCACCTATGACCTAAAAATGTCACTTCGTGCATAAAAAATTAACATTTTTCTGGATGTAATTTGAGATTATTTTTTCTACAGAGTTTGAAAACATCTGTTAAATTTTTAATCATATGTTGTTCAGAACAACCAATAACGATTAAATCATCCATATAAAGGAAAGCTTGGCTGAGAATGCTATTGTCATCATTCTCTGAAATGAATTAGGCGGTATTATTAAACCAAATGGTAATCGCGTGAAGCGATATGAACCATTGCTTGTTGAAAAAGACGTAATATTTCTTGAGTTTTCCTCAAGTTCAATTTGATGGAAACCTGACATTAAGTCAAGGCATGAAAAATATTTAGCTCGACCCAATTGATCAAGAATATCATCAATTCTGGGGAGTGGGAATTTATCTGACAGCAATTTCTTATTTATTTGGCGATAGTCAATCACTAATCGCCATTTTTTCTCTTTAGAGCCCGGAAGAGCTTTCTTCGGGACTAAAAAAGTGGGCTATTATATGGTGATACAGACGGTTCAACAATATTTTGTTCAATTAACTTTAAAACTTGACGTTGGATTTCTTCTACTTGGCTATGCGGAAATCGATCATTTTTTACATATACTGGCTCATCATCATTAAGTCTCAATTTTTGCTTATAAAAATTGTTTGTTGTGATTGGTTCGGTCTCAAGTCCGAACACATCACTATACTCGGTGCATATTTCTTCAAGTTGCTTTTTAAACAGAATTGGAAAATTTTTCTTTAATATACTAATTACAGACTCTATTTTATTGTCTTCTAGGTTTTGGACTACATCGTAGTTCGATTCCTGATTGGGAATTAAAATGTTTTCTTCTGCTGAAGACAACTCTATTTTACGTATCACTTGAGACCGTGCTGGTAGAAGTGTTGAGTTAGTACCAGAACTAAATGTTACTGGAACATAGATAGGATACGTTAGATATGGTGGTCTAATTATTAACCAATCCTCGGAACTATTGTAATCTAATTGGCAATTAAATCTTTTCATGAAATCTAGTCCTATTATTCCATCGCAGGGGATTGCGAAATCTTCATGAAGTATATGAAATTTATATGGATTAATGTATTTGTCTGTTTATAGCTCAATTGAGGCTAGTCCTTTGGATTTAATTATTCCTTCTCCTATGCCTCGAATATCTATAATTTTATTTGTATGGATGTCGTGAAAGACATCAGTATTTTCTTTTATAATTGAAATATCTGCACCTGTATCAATCAGAAATGTTAAATTTTTATTTGTTGAAACATTTTTGAATAATACGAAATTATTGAGACTCAAGTTAACCGTATATATTTTTTTATTTAGCGCTGAGTATCTGGAGGTGTCTGGAAGTTTCTCGTAGTAGTATCTTGTGCTACTCGGACATTGGTATTGTTATAACCAATCTGTTGGTTATTTGCTCGGTCCTGATTCCATTAATAATTGGACTCTTGGACTTTTGGTATGACCTACCATAGCATTTACTGCCACTTTGGTGGTGTATTTTATTGCTTGTTCAGTTGGAAGACCATCCGAAATATATGCGCCTTTAAGGGCATCGGTCAACTCAGTAATTTCGTTTGTGTATGAAACACAGTTATTGGGGTTTCTCTGCAGATTTTAAATTTTTGCTGTTAAAAGATTTACTAAGTCACCCTTGAAGATTGTTGATAGTCTTTGTATAACTTCATCAATCGTTTTTTCTGAGCTTAGGCTATTAGCCGATTGACCTTTTAATTTTGATTTTATGAGTTGGATGGCTACCGCTTCGTGCGGTTCTTTTATGGTGTCAAGAACGCGAAGCGCTCCAATGAAACCTGGTAGACTTTTACTATCACTTTTGTTTCTGCTTCTGCTTTTGTTTCTGCTTTACTTTTTGTTTCTGCTTCATCCATATTCTACACTAACTGCCTAAGCCTATTTAACTGATTATGGATGTATTAAGTTCTTTACTGCTTTGGTTCCTCCATTAGGTAGAAACGCAGTGTGCCTGCTGCGTTTTCAAAAATAGCATACATATGGTACCGTAAGAATGAAACTCATCTGTACCATAGTGCCTCCTTTGACTGGGAAATCTTCGCCCGTTATGTCAAGGTAAGCTAACCTAATTTGCACTAAGTTTATGGAGCGTTGAGGTAAGGTACTTCCCTCACTCCTAAAAACCTCAATTAAGTCTTGGACTATGCTAGGGTGCCTGTTGTTTATTTTTTCAAAGTACCTGTCACAATGGGTCATTTTTTTTTTTTTTTTTATACATATATAAGTTAGCACACTCATCCTCAGCGCCCCTGGGACGCCTTGTCCTTCAGTTACCAGACCATGCCCCGCATTTACCAGACCATGCCCCGCACCCCGGCTTCTCCTATCACAACGGGTAGGATCACAACGATCAACACACTTTACCAGAAGCGCCTAAACAAGCATCGGGCAAAATACCCCCTATCGATCTAAGTAACACCATCCCATGACCATACACACACCTTTCACACATGTTAGGAACACCAACACCATACACACACCTTTCACACATGTTAGGAACACCAACAGACCACACACAGCACGCGTGCATCGCGACCCATATCACTTTTAGTCAACTAAGCTACCTACGTCTTTTATTTCCTGTAAACACACTTAGCCAAGTAAGCAACTTATGTTTCCTAGTGTTTATGCGACCCTAGCAAAATATGTGACCCAAGACGACCCCCGTGGTCACACTAGGTACTTCACTTCCCTTTTCTAGCATAAGCACTTTTTAGCCAGTCTTTGAATATTGCCGGTAAGCAGAATTCGCCGGAAGAGGCGACCCACTTCTGACACGATCCCAACGCCGCTGCCAGCGGCACGACGCCGCAGCCAGCGCCCTTTGGGCATCTCGGGGTATATTTAAAGGACCACGCTCGACAGAGCTGGCAGTCTTAGTTTAGACGTAGAACTAACTGAATCAAGCGACAAGCTAAATAAAACTTATAACGTTACAAATCAAGTTTGTGTTGTGTCTCACTGTGAAAATCCTGAGTTTCCCAAGTCCCATCCTTAAACTCCTAGTAAGGAAATGGTAAGAATTCCCCTATAAGGGAAATGGAAACTCATAACTGGCGCCCGAGCAGGGACCCGTAATTTTTCTAGAAGCCATGATAGTGCTAACCACCCTTCGGGGGGAATCTAGAAACATTACGGGTCTAGAGAATAGTAGGAAGAGCTCCACAGTTGAATGCAAGCCATGTCAGAAAGACGCGTAGTAAAGTAAAATAATTAATTGCTCAGGCACAAACCTGACCTATGCCAAATCAAAAAAAAAAAAAAGAACAAAACACGAAAATAATAATTTAGGCCACTTGGCCAACGGGAAATGCTTCACCTGATCATGGTGATATTTGAGACCAACGCGTGCCTCGGCTTGCATAAAACTGCTGACTCTTCAGGTAACCGCCCCGAACGCGTTTTGCTAAGACCGCATTCTCACGCCGGCAGAATCAGGCAAGGCGGAATTAGCAAACCGAAGGGAAATTTTTGCGCCTCTTGCATTTTTGGCGTTAACATGTGAATAAAAGAAACCGGAAGGGGACTGACATGCTAACGTGTCTGGCAACGGGCCTTAAAAAAAAAAAAAAAAAAGAGAGGAAAAAATTATTAAAAAAAAGAAAGATAACCACATGCAGTGAGGAGGTTCAATGATCCCTATGTGGGGACATGTCATCTAACTCCCCCTTCCGGTGTCTTGCAAAAGTGAATGACTGGTTGAAAGACCAAGTCCTCCTTCAGAGAGGGCGGAAAGAGTTCATTCTTTGAATGACTGGTTGAAAGACCAAGTCCTCGTACAGAGAGGGCGGAAAGAGTTCATTCTTGATTAACGACTAACTGGTTGAAAGACCAAGTCCTCCTTCAGAGAGGGCGGAAAGAGTCGTTTTGATTAGCGAATGACTGGTTGAAAGACCAAGGTTCGGTACATACATATTTATGATGGAGCGCTTGCATGAAAGTGCTTGGTCAGCGTTCACACGCTGGCCTGGCTCTAGCTCATGTTACGCTTGTGCATACATTGCTTATGTGAATATATGTATGTGCATATACAAATGTACATGCATATATGATCATACTTAGCTGTAGATTTATGTGAATATGTTTATGTACATACGTCAATGTAATATATAAACATATTCAGGTGCACAATTATAATTTAATGCGTATATGTTTAATTGTTTATTCTTGCAACTGAGTGTTACAAGTTGAGCTCATTGTACTGAATGATTATTTGTATGAATATACTACAGTGGTGCAGCAGGATTTTCTCAGCGATTGGTATTCGACAGGATATATAGATCCTGGAATTTCGGCAGTAGGATATATTCTCGTGCCTTCCAATGTGCTGTGGATCGTCCTGGAGCCGCTTGACTTCTCTTCTTTTATCGCTTGGGCACGGTGTTCTGGTCCTATTCCAAGGACTTGTTAGTTGTCTGATGATTTGAGAGGTTACTCGTAAGGCCTTCTCAATTATTCTATTTCTCCTTGATCCTTTTCACAGGATTTGTTTCACTAGCATGAGCTTTTAAGGTCTTACGGGTAGGCCTTAAAACTCCCTTGGTTGATCACGACTTGTTGACTTGATTATTTCCTTGATGGATGTTGCCTTTATATAGGCAGCTCCCACGGCCTCAGGAATTGATTGGTGTAGTACCGCTATACAGCTGGTACTTTTCCATCAGTCCTCTGCTTTCACCCACGCATCCACATGTTGCTATGCGTGGTGAAAGTCCCGTAAATCCTTGGCGCATATGTGTCCACTTTCTTTGTGGCTGCGCGCACATTCGTTTCCTTGTCTTTGTCTTTCTCCCTTACCTGCATTGGCATCCATCACTTTCTCGTATTGGCGTCGCTTTCGTATTAGCCGCCCATCTTATCCCGTTGACTTTCGCTGCTTTCCTTTCTCTGGCGGCGCTGCCGTCGCTTCCCTTGATCCACTCGTCATACCCAGCTTCGTCCAAATTCCCCCCACATTAGAACTAGACGTACATATATTTTGTTGTATTAAACTTAATCTATTATTTAACGATAATTAGCATGATTAATTTAATAAGTATTGGTGGTTGATTTTATCTGTATTGCAATCTAATGCGCATATCTTATCCATTGGATAGAGGGCTTCCCCATTGCTCATCCCACCCCCTTCGGCTTGCATATTCCCCTTACAAATCCACAAGCCATTATCGTTTCTTGCATTTATTCTTTCCCCCCTACTCACCGACTCACAAGCATAGCCCTCACTTGGTTTCGTTTCGGCACCATGCATCCCCCGCACCCGTCTCACGGGCTTGCTTGGCCCTCACTTTTGTTCTCCTTTGTTCGCATGGTTTCGGCTGTTCGCGATCTAACTGCTTTCGGTCTCGCATGCGTGACTTAGGCAGAGAGTACCTGCATTGGCCACCGGTACTCTCTCTCGCGGTCATACACGCATAGTATACGTGTAGTGTGGGTGTATGCTTATCCCGCGTATTGTTCCCCAAACCACACGTATGGTATGCTAGTGCATGTATGTACATGTCTTATTGCCTCTCTGTGCTCTTGGATTTTCTTAATAGGTCAATGCCATCTGTTGGTTGTGATTATGCCCTCAAGCCTCGTTTCATTTGCTCTTATACAGCCGATTTCTTATGTTCCTCCTCCCACGCATCTTCCCGCTTGTACGAAATCGCCAGCGGTTGCGTGTGGTTCGATCGGCCAGGCTCGATCGTAAATCATTTGCCTACAATCGGTTCGATCGACCACTGCTAGACTTGGTCGTATATCGTATCTTTGCTTGCCGATTTCTCGTATTATGCTTCCCACGCATCTTCCTGCTTGTAAGAAATCGTCAGCGGTTGCGAGTGGTTCGATCGGCCATGTTTGATCGTAAGTCATTTGCCGTGATTCGGTACGATCGGTCAGTGCTAGGCGTGGTCGTATATCGTATCTTTGGTTTGTGTCTCGACTGTATCTTGTATCTGGCATATCATTTGCAGCGTTGGACTGTGTTGCTGCTTGCTTGTTGTGTGGGATATTATTAGTATCTATAATGTTCCTCATAGTACATTTATATATGCACATACATATATTCACATAAGCAACAAAGCACAGGCATAACATGAGCTAGAGCCAGGCCAGCGTGTGAACACTGATCAAGCACTTTGATGCAAGCGTCCCAAATAATTCGTATGTACCTATGTACTGTTACTCTCCCTCTCTTTTGTATCTGTCGCTAAAGTCGCAGCATAAGAATATATATGTAACAATAGGTTAAGCAAAAGAATATTTTTGGAATAAAAATCAATCTGAATAATACCACCAACCAACACTGACGTGTTCGTTTTTAAATAATTAAATCTAAGTGGAACCCGGTCATTACATGGCGACCGTGACAATAGGCCAAGACTAGGCCAAAGGACATCGAAGGACCCAGGACTAAGGACATCGAGGACCAAGGAGAAAATTTTGTGTACGTATGTGTGTGTGTTAGAAACAAAGAAAAAAAATATATAAGCACGAAAATGAGAAACGGTAACGATGGATAACTACTTTCAAAGAGTTATCAGACGGAACCCGAGCTTAAGAGAAAACATAATTGAGGTGTTGAGAAGTGAACAGAGCCACTCCCCTCAAAGCTCGCTAACTCTTATGCAAATAAGAATTATATACTCGGAACAAACTGAAGAAAGATTCCCAGTAAAAGGAGACACAAGAATACAAATGTGCTTCTTATTGAGTGTACCAAATATATGCTGCTACACAAATGCAGCAGGTACTTTCCATTTCTACTTGATGGCATAAAAAAAAAAAAAAACATGTCACGCTTCGGGCACGACACCACAGACGAGTGCAGCTATTGTGGGAGTGGCATCTCCGAAACCGCTGAACACGTTGCTTTCTACTGCCCGAGATACGACGCTGAAAGAAGATCCCTAAACACCATGCTAGGTGAGGGGGCCATACCCTACAACCTGGTGAGAAAGATGCTAGATGACGCCGAAATTTGGACGGCAGTAAACGACTTTGCAGCAAAGGTCATGAAAGAGCAACGGAGGCAAGAACGGATTAGGTCAGGACAATAGTAGGTGCACGGCTCTTCGACGCAATGCACACTAGCAGTTCCGGAGAACTCAGCACACTGCTTTTTATCCATACCGAATCAAATTTTGTTCTTATATGTTATGTTTTATGTAAGTTAAGCGTTAAAATTGAATAAAAGAAAAAAAAAAAAAAAACACAAAAATATAAATTAACAATGAAAAAAAAAAAGCAAGTGCTGATGACTAGCACCGAACCGTCACATCCAGAGGACTTGGATTTCCTGACGGCTGTACCTACCGTACAAAGGGACGCACCCCTCCTCGAAGAGGTATTAGAGGTGTGTCCAAACGAGGGACCACGCCCACTCACGATAGCTGAGTACCGGGCTCGCCACGAGAAACAGAAGGCAGCCCCCAAAACGAAGTCAAGAGGAGGAAAATACGCCAGGCTAAGGCGTGAAAGGAAGCTCCTCCAGGACCTCCACCACACAGGACTGGATGACAAGGACCGACAGCACTACACAGAGTGCCTCATGAACAATACAGTTCAACTTCGCCAAAGAGCGAAGACACGCAATAAGTAAATGGTTCTCTGGTTGGGTACATAAACTATTCGAACAACCCATAGAGACAATTAATCTCTCAGAGAATTAAAAAAAAAAGAAGTTATAATTTTTAACAAAATATGATTAATTGGGATGATATAATAAGAGAAGCTAGAATACATGCGCAAAAATTAAAAAAATCTTGGAAGTGCCTCTTGCAGAATAGGGAAACATCCCAAAGTACAATAGAAAAACACTCGAAAATAATAATAGAAATATCAGAAATATAGAAAATATCAGAGCAGTGTTAATAGAACACTATAGTAAACTAACTACAGGACGAAAAACAGCCGCAAATGCATTCTATAATGACTGCAAACAAAAGGCAAAATTCGTATTAAAAAGATATAATATTGAATATAAACAAACAATTGATTTGGAAATTTCAATATCACTGGAAGACAAAACCCAGTCAACGGCTGAAGAAGAGACGGATCAAGAAGAACCATCAGTGAGTTTAGATCAAACAAAAATAACTCTTAATAAACCAGCCATTTCGTCAAGAAACAAAAATAGCTCAAGCAGTCATTGATTTTTTTTAAGGATGGCCTCAAACCTTATTCCACATTTTGATGGCAGAAGAGAAAATCTTCAGAGCTTCATGGACGCATTGAATTTGATAAATTCACTAAAAGGCGACCATAAGGAAACAGCAGTGTGCCTAATAAAAACAAAACTAAAAGGTCACACAAGAAATTTGATAACCTCTGAACAGACAATAGAAGAGATTATTAACAGTATTGCGTCAAATATAAAAACGGAATCAGTAGCGTCAATAACGGCAAAAATCAAAAACCTACCCCAAAGAAACAAAACAACAGGTCAGTATGCCCAAGAGATTGAAAAGCTTAGACAAGACACGCAATGAGTAAATAGTTCTTTGCCCCTAATTTTAATTGAAATTTTTATAAATATTAAGAACAAACACGTACGAGTTTGCATTTGTTGCACAGTACACTTACTAACCAACCATTGATAGGCTATTACTAAAAAACATGCGTAGGCATAGATTTAATCAAAACATTGTTCAAGCTGTAAGCCTACGGATGTATACTCTTCTATCTTTCCACGTCTCTGGCTCACTGTGCAAGAGATAATTTGAGATAATGTTTCTTTTTCACAAAAAAAAAAAAAAATGTTTTTTTCAAGTTACATATAAATAAAAGAAAAACAAATGAATCCATAAAGATTTTTTTCACAGATTTTCTCAATAACCGAAAACAGGTCTAAACGAGTAAGAAAAACAAAATTTTTTGCTAGAAAGATGGGTTCTCAAGAATCCAAAATAGACCACCCAACGGCTTATGTCGTTAACAGCGTTAAAATAGTAGATTACAAGGAAAATTTAGAAGAAATAGGGATATTGTTGTTAGCTATCCTAATATTAGTAGCCTTAAATCTGGCATTGAAATTATATGCAATGCATAATAAAATAATTAAGAAAAAATATCAGAGTAGAGCAGATTGCCTTAATACAGTATAAAAATGGGTCGACTAGAACTTAAATATTTGAACAAATACGTTCCATTTTTTGACTTTCTCTTTAACAGAGGCGAAACCAATCCAAAATATAAGGAAATTAAATACTGGATTGTGAATAATAGAAAATTTAAATCGAGGATAGCCCACTTGATAGATAGATCCATAGTAGAAGCATATAACCGCCTAAAGCGAAAAAATAGAATTTTACCCACCTGGGTACATAAACTATTTGAAGAACCCATAGAGACAATCAATCTCTCAGGGAATTAAAAAAAAAAAGAAAAAAGAAGAGAGTGTAAATTTTTTTTTTTAACAAAATATGATTACTTGGGATGATATAATAAGAGAAGCTAGAATACAAGCACAAGAATTAAATAAATCTTGTAAATGCCTCTCGCAGAATAGAGAAACATCCCAAAGTACAATAGAAAAACATTCGAAAATAATAATAGAGAGCCTGAAAAATATCAGAGCAGTGTTAAGAGAACACTATAGTAAACTAACTGCGGGACGAAAAACAGCCGCAAATGCATTCTATGATGACTGCAAACAAAAGACAAAATCCGTATTGAAAAGATATAATATTGAATATAAACAAACAATTGATTTGGAAAGTTCAATATCACTGGAAGATAAAACCAAGTTAACGGCTAAAGAAGAGATGGATGAAGAAGAACCATCAGTGAGTTTAGATAACACAAAAATAACTCTTAATAAACCAGCCATTTCGCCAGGAAACGCAAAAATGACTCAACCAGAGAAACAAAACAGCAAGCTTAATACAATAGAAATGGACAAAATAACTACCGAGGTAGAGGTAATTACCAAAATAACGGTTATAGGAATAATAATAATAGCGGTGGATATCATGGTAACTCCCGGTACAACAACCGAGGAAGAAATAATTCCAACCGTAACAGCTCGAACCGAGGTAATTCCAACTGAGGTAGCTCTAACAACGGAAATGTTAATGTATGATTTACTCAAAGTAATTCGGAAAACCAATAGATCCCTGCAGATATTCAGCAGAAACTGTGAATGTATACACATTCAACTTTAGCCTTAGTATTTTCATCAAAATCAAAAATGAAAATACAGACAACATATACACTTTCTTGTTAGATACAGGTGCAGGAATATCAATAATAAAAGAAAAAACAGGTATCTTTGAACATATAGATACTTCAAACACAATTGAAATATCAGGAATCGGCGAAGGTTCAATTATATCCAAAGGTCTAACCCTTATAGCACTCCAGCAAAATAAATTCATAATTCCACACAACTTCCATATAGTAGACGAAAGTTTTCCAATTCCATTTGATGGAATTTTAGGACTAGATTTCTTCAAAACATTCAATTGCCAATTAGATTTCAGTGAACCAATCGATTCACTATTATTAAGACCAAATAATTTAAATTTTGCAATAAACATCCCAATCTTACACACTTGTCACAGCAATACCACAATACTCCCAGCAAGATCTGAAGTAATCCGAAAAATAAATATTCCAAACGAAAATACAAGTATCGTCATCTTAAATCAAGAAGTCGAATAAGGAATATTTATTGGAAATACGATCTCCAGTCCGAATCAAAGATTTGTCCGAATTTTAAACACAACAAGAAGAGTAAAAATTTTAAATTTAAAAAACATAAAGCACGAATCATTAAAGAATTATGAAATAGTACAGAAAACTGAAAACTGAAAACTGTAATGCAAAAACTAAAGCCAAACTTCCCACCTATGTTCAAAAAACGTACTAGAAGAGCTCTGCACCAAGTATACGGATGTATTTGGTTTAGAAAACGAACAATTACTACGAACAAATTTTATAAATAAGAACTAAGATTGAATGACAACCAGCCAGTATACACAAAAAACTACAGAATACCACACACGCATAAAGAAGAAATAACTAAACAAGTCGATAAACTCATTAAAGATAAAATAGTTGAACCGTCAGTGTCCGAGTATAATAGTCCGTTACTAATGGTACCAATAAAAGGTTTACCAGAATCAGAAAAGAAACGATGGCGATTGGTAATAGACTATCGTCAAATAAACAGAAACTGTTGTCCGATAAATTCCCATCACCAAGAATAGACGATATTCTGATCAACTAGGCAGAGCTAAATATTTTTCATGTCTAGATTTAATGTCCGGTTTTCACCAAATAGAACTAAAAGATAAATCGCGAAGCATTACGTCATTTTCCACTAGCAATGGATCTTATCAGCTTACTAGACTACCGTATGGTCTGAAAATAGCACCAAATTCCTTTCAAAGAATGATGACAATTGCTTTCTCTGGATTAAATCCGTCACAAGCATTCCTTTACATGGATGACTTAATAGTCATCGGCTGTTCTGAGAAACACATGCTCAAAAACCTAAAGGATATTTTTTACATATGCAGAAAACACAACCTAAAACTGGATCCAGAGAAATGTTCATTCTTCATGCACGAAGTGACATTCTTGGGTCACAGGTGTACCGACAATGGAATATTGCCAGATGACACCAAATATGACGTCATTAAAAAATACCCAGTACCAACAGATACTGATAGTACTAGAAGATTCGTAGCCTTTTGCAACTTATTACAGACGTTTTATTAAAAACTTCGCACTACATGCACGTCCGATAACACAACTGTGTAAGAAAAACGTAGAATTTGTTTGGTCTGAAGAATGCCAAAGAGGATTTGAATATCTGAAAAAAAGCCTTAATAGAACCCACACTGCTGCAGTATCCAGATTTTAGCAAAGAATTTTGCATAATAACAGATGCTAGCAAATATGCATGTGGAGCAGCACTAACTCAAACTTATGGCGATAAGCAGTTGCCAGTAGCATACGCATCCCGTTCGGTTACTAAAGGTGAAAGTAATAAAAGTACTACTGAGCAAGAACTAGCTGCGATACACTGAGCCATTACACACTTGCGCCCATATATATATGGCAGACATTTCAGAGTCAAAATAGACCACAGACCCCTAACGCATTTATTTTCTAGGATAAATGCGAGTTCAAAATTAACAAGAATGAGACTTGACCTAGAAGAATATGAGTTTACAGTAGAATATCTGAAGGGAAAAGATAATTTTGTTGCGGATGCATTATCCCGCATTACAATAGAGGATTTAAAAAATACAAAAGCAAATGTCCTGAAAGTAACTACCAGGCAACAAAGTAGACAAAATAATCTCTGGCCAGAGAATAAAAATGAAAATACAATTAGGCACGTACCTTATGATGCTTCTAAGCCCAAAATACATGAAGTACTATACAATGATGAAGTACGAAAAGTAGTCACTACTTGCGCGTAACACACGATTTATGTTTCCTCAAACATGGAAAGAAAGTTATAGCAAGATTGGAGATCTGTACACCAATGGAAATCTAGACTTAGGTCAGTTTTTTCAAAGGCTTGAAAAACAAGCCGGTATACTTGACATCAAACAACTCAAATTAACACCGAGTGAAAAGATCTTTGAAACATTTTCAATAGAATCTTTTAAAGAAATGGGCAATAAAATATTGAAAACATTAAGAGTAGCGCTACTCCAACCGGTGACAATTATAGACAAAGATAAAGATAAAAAGGCAATATTGTCTACATACCATGATGATCCGATACAGGGTGGCCATACAGGCATTACAAAAACTTTGGCCAAAGTAAAAACACATTATTATTGGAAAAACATGACACGTCATGTAAAAGACTACATTAATAAATGTGAAAAATGCCTAAAGTCAAAAACCGACAAAGCACATAAAAACACCCTTAGTTATTACAGAAACCCACATATGTGCTTTTGATAGGGGAATAGTCGACACCATTGGTCCATTACAAAATCCGAAAATGGTAACGAATATGCAGTCACTCTAATATGTGACTTGACGAAATACCAAAATACTCGACGAAGTAGCAATACCACTTCCCAATAATAGCGCTTCAACAATCTCGAAAGCTATTTTTGAATCCTTCATTCTGAAGTATGGTCCAATGAAGACGTTCATTACGGACATGGGAACAGAATACAAAAATTCAATAATAAATGACTTGTGCAATTATTTAAAAATAGACAATATTAAGTCTACTGCATACCACCACCAGACCTTGGGTACCGTTGAAAGAACTCATAGGACATTCAATGAGTACATTCGATCATATATATCAGTAGATAAAACTGATTGGGACATATGGTTACAATATTTTGAGTACTGTTTTAACACAACCCCGTCAGTAACACACAAATACTGTCCCTATGAACTTGTGTTTGGCACACAAAATAATTTACCAAAGCATTTTAATAGCATAAATAGAATAGAACCATTATATAACGTAGATGATTATGCTAAAGAAGTTAAGTTAAGATTAGAACTAGCATACAGTAGAGCTAGAATAATGTTAGAGAAACGTAAGGAAAACCAGAAAAATTTTTATGACAATAAGTCAGTAGATTTTAGAATAGAAATAGGAGATAAGGTTTTCTTAAAAAATGAAGCTGGTCATAAGCTTGACTCAGCCTATATAGGACCATTCAAAGTTGTAGAAATATCTATAAACAACAACAATATAAAAATTAGGAATAATAAAAATAAGATACAAACAGTACATAAGAATAGGTTAAAAATTTGCAAAAATAATTAAAAAAAAAAAAAACCAAAAGAAACATATAAAAATTTTTTATGGATTCAACTACTAACACTATTTCATTTTATTAAAAATATAAAAAAAAAAATTTTTTTTTGAGAAAGAAAATTTGTCTGGCCACAAACACAAATAAAATAATTTTTCTAACAAACATACAAACAATACTATTAATCAATCATTAATTATCATTAGTAGTAATTAATAAATAACTCCATAATATTACGTTATTTTCTAAAAAGGGGAGGTGTAGTATATCCATACCAAAAATCATTCAACACAACTCAACTTGTAACACTTTGTCTTTGGCTTTTGCCTTGGATAGTGTTGCTGCTTGCTTGTTGTGTGGGATATTATTATCATCAATAATGTTCCTCCCAAAGGGACCTGTAATTCTTGCTTCGAGTAAGCTTATCCTACCACTTAAAATATCCTGGAGGGATTGCGGGTCAAGACAGAGGAGATGCCCAGAGGACGTATCTGACACCGTCGCCCATTTGGCCATCACGTACCCTAACGAGACGATTCGTCCCATACCGAAATATACCACGCTTTATTAAAGTCCGCTATGCGAGGACATAAGCTGACCTACCACAAAGCAAACAAACATTTCAAAACAATGTTTAACCAAGGCCATGTGGGTACCTCTCAACGTAACTTGAGATCGAACAGTTGATCGAGCTTCGGTCGCTCTCACTATAAATCGCTGATCGGAACTCAATCTTCGAGAAAAGATGCAGTGATCATGAGATATAGCTAGAGCTCTAACAGAAGTTTCCCCTACATGTCGAACGGATACCAACGTAGAAAACAGTCTGATAAAACGGAACACCATTTAACCAGAACTAATCAGGATTATAAATCATCTGTGTCATCTGTGGAACCCGCTGACTATCGACAAATCCACAAGGAGTACCAACGATTCAAGTCGCTCTGGAGAACTCCAATCATAAGTATAGGATGAAAGGTTCAATTTTATGAATACGGACGAACAGGTCCAACATGCCTAGAATACACGAAAACGATACTCTAAAAGAAAATATCCTAATTACCGCGACACAATAAAAAAAAAAATTCTAATCGTACTTCTCAATAAAGCATAAATAGTGGAACGCAAATTAGACGAAATATTCCAAGCACTGTAACCTCTAAACTTAAAAGAAAACATCAACGAGCTAAAGGATGTTATTAGCTGCCCATGCATTAAGATCCCGATCTCTGGAGTAGTCTTAGTCTTAGTTAAACTTGGCCTCGGAACCAGAAGTACATTCAAGTGATTAATACATCTCCGCGACGTCGTTTTTTAAGGGAGGAGTGAGCATATGCGTTTCTCCACAATACGCCGACTCCTTAAAAACAACTAGAACCATGCCCTCCACTAGGACCAACTATTGTCGCTCTCTCTCTCAGCCGATAGTTTGCCTTTAACAACCGCTGTCTTAAATTTAACGCATCTCGTTCAAAAGTAATTCATTGGATGTTTTATTCTATAAAGATTATTATTAAGAGTATATGTGTAAGTACAATTGGGACCTATTCTTACCGCAGTGTGTCCCTCGGCTTACACAACAAGAGAGAAAGAACACGCGGAGGCTAAACTTGAACTCCATATATTCACAGTATGACCATATTCATTAAGCGCCAAATAACTTAAATATAAAATACTAGATACTTATGGCTATAGCTAGACGGTGACTGCCACTCTTGCTGCTAATTATTCGGTGATCAATTCCCGTCCCGCGACATCCCCGCGCCCGTAAAGCGACTGCATCACATCTAAGACCGCTAGTCTGGAGACGGGACGTACTACCCTGTGAGGTATCCCATCTGCTCCGGTGTATACCTCCTCGACTATACCCTTGCTCCATTCTTGTCGTGGCGTTGCAGGGTCACAGATGTAGACGACATCATCTTTGCTGATCGGCTGGGTGCGCGCGCACCATTTCTCGCGACGCACGAGGGTCGGTAGGTATTCATGAACCCACCGCTTCCAGAACCGGTCCCTCAGTAGTCGTGCCATGCGCCATTGTTTCCTGGTTTCACACTGTTTAGGCAACTATTGACTGTCCGTTGGCGTTTCAGGAATGTTGGACGCCCCCTTCAGTAGGTCGTTGGGCGTTAAAGGAAATTGGAAGATGGGTCAGTGGCCTTGAGTTCTCAATGTTCTCGGCCTCAATGAGCAAGCTTTGCAGGGCGCGAGAAGGCCCGTCATTCTCTCGCATAGGCACCCACTGACGGATTTGATTGTTCATCACTACCATGTAAGGATGAAACATCAGAATGTAAACGAAACGATCACCGAGAACCGCATGAAGTTCTGGATAACACAAGCACGCCGGGTATTGCAGCGGAATCTGGAAATGTGGTGGGTGCAAACTCCAGCGTGCCACCCCTACCCCACCACTAATGGGTCCGTTGCCTGAAGATCGCCTAATGCCAGGTTGATGGCCATTTGAATACACTGGTTTAGACTATTTCGGACCATTACTTGTGACGGTGGGTCGACGCCAAGAGAAGAGGTGGGTGGCTCTATTCACTTGTTTAAGAACTAGAGCAATTCATCTGGAGCTAGCCCACGACCTGTCAACAGACTCGTGCATACTTGCGATGAGGAATTTTATGTGCCGCCGAGGACCAGTAACTAAACTACGTAGTGACAATGGGAAGAACTTCATCGGCGCAGATAGAGAAGCCAAACGGTTTACCGACGTTTTTGAAGCAGACAAGATCCAGGATGAGCTTGCTACCCGTTGTGTGGAGTGGATTTTTAACTGCCCTCTCAACCCCGCGGAGGGAGGAGTCTGGGAGAGGATGGTCCAATACGTAAAAAGGGTCTTGGCTCATACAGTAAAGGAGGTGGCCCCAAAGGAACATACAGTAAACACAGGGCCGCATCGATTCTCCCAGATGCACGTAGGATCGCTAAGTCGTCAAGATAGGGTAGCAGTTCCTTTAGCTCACTCGTCGGCTGGACTGGTCCGCTTGCAGATAGGCGATGCAACTCGTCTGGGAACGCTTCCCTTTGAGCAACACGAACCAAGACAAGTTCGGCTTCCGCACATTCGGCTGCAGTCAATCCATATTTTCCAAGTTCACGCTGCCGACGACGGCGACCCAACCCATAGTCCTCAACAGTCGGTTGTACTCGGAGAATCTCTGAAATTGTATAAATTTGTCGTTAGCAACAACCAAGCCAAACTCACACGGCTCTTCGACATCGGCCGCAACCTCAATGGCTGTCAGATCGGTAGTTGGTTGGGGCCACAATTCTTGTGGTTGCTGTAAGAATTTAAGCCCGCACATCCATCGCGATTTCTGGCTAAAGTCAGCTTGCCCTTGTGGCCTCGTCGCCTCGTTGTGCGCGTCATCTGCACTGGGAAGCATCTGCGGATTCTAATATTTCTGTGACTCTGTTACCGACGAACTGCTTATAACGTCTATGAGTGCTGCATATCCAACGCAGCACCGTCTTGGCATCTGTCCATAAAATGGCATCTTCCGCCTCCATGCAGAGTCCACTCTTCACAGCGTTCATTAAGCGCGTACCCGCCACCGCTGCCTGCAGCTCCAGTCGTGGAACTGACATGGTTTTCATCGGAGCGCATTTCGTTTTACCACTAACGAAGCTCACTCGTACATCCCCATTTTGGTAGACCACCCTCCAGTAGGCCACAACTGCGTACGCCGACTCACTGGCGTCAGTGAAGACATGTAATTGTATTGACTTCACCGTTTCTAATCCAAAGTAGTGACGCGGGCATCGGAACCGACCCACACCTTCTAACTGATGGCGCCATTTCTGGAAGGCGCTGTTGAGTTCCTTTGGTAATGGTTCATCCCATAAAACATTCCTTCGCCAAATCTCGCGTAATAATAACTTGGAGGTAATGCTGAAACAACTCAGGAACCCCATTGGGTCGAACGTTGACATGATTAAACTGAGGAATTGCCTCTTGGTAGGCACATCCTCCATGATCCTCTGGTACTTCACATTAAACCTTAATTCATAGGTCGCTGGCTGCCAATACAATCCAAGAATTTTCTCCTCTGCTTCAGCCCACCCAACTGTGTTGGTGGTTCCTTCATCACCTAACCTCCACAACCTTAGGTGAGTTGGATTGGAATCGGCGTAGCTCAAATCCTCCAGTCTTGTGTATGTCTCTGACGTCATGACATGATGTGCGGCACTTGGAGAACAGGCAGCTCCAAAGGTCATCACATGCATCTCGTACACATCAGCTTCTCGTTTTCTATCTCCATCCCGCCACAGGAACACGTCGGTCCTAAAGCTGTAAACCTGGTGTATGGAATAGAACAGAAAGAAGCGGCCTATAGTGCTGTGGTCCCTTTAATAGCTCTGAATTCAGTGACACGTTGCCCACTTTGGCAGCCGCGTCAAAGACTAGCCGAATTTTCCCTGGCTTATTCGGGTTCGTCACCGCGAAATGCGGCAAATACCATAGTTTGCTGCTGCCGACTGCAGTGTCTTCTTCTTGCTCTACACGTCGAGCGTATCCTTTATGTATGTTATGTAATCGTTTATCATTCCTTTATACTCTTGGGTAAACTGTATGTCTCTTTCCATTTTTCTTTCAACAGTTTCCAACCTATTTAATGCCATTTTATGACTGGAAGGTAGATTCACGTTGTCGCGTTTCCAGATCAGTCCCGTCTGGTACCGCCCGCGTAATTCTACCGTAGTCTATTTCAAAATCCTTTGTGCCCGTATGTCGTCATCTGAAGGGGCTGGAGGAGTTAGCTTCACCCCCAGGTTCTCCAGTTCAATGTATTCGCTGACCATCTTATGAACTTCATCGGTGTCCGTTGTGGCAAATAGACATGGCTTTGGTGCAGATCTATGTTGATGTTTGTGGAACGTCCCAGAAACATCCCATCCTAACATAGTAACGGCCACGTACGGTCCTTGATTGGAGGTTTCCCAGGTGCTGGATGGCACGACAAGGTACTTGTGATCCAGGCCTATTAGGATCCTAGGTACGGCGTCAGTGGATGCCTCAACTGGGAAACGTGCTTGTGGATTGATTACTTGGAGGTAGTCCTGATTCAAGGTCTACATTGGCAGATCTAGCCCTTCCACTGCATGCACATTCTTCAATTCGTACTTCTTGTTCTTATCATGGCCACTGATCTGTAAATTTACCCTCTTTGTTGACTCTTATATTTATCATATTTTTGAACCATTTGACTGCAAGTTGACTGCGTTCTCCACTGAGGCCCAAATCCTTGAGTAGCACTTCATTGATCATGGTTACCGATGATGCTTCGTCAAGCAGTGCATACGTCTCTACTCGACGGTTCGGCCCATAAAGCGTCACTGGCAGGATCCGAAACAATAGTTGCGTTGTGTTGGTGTCAACACAACATAAGCATCTCCTCTTCAAAATTCGTGTACAGTACACGTCGTTTGCCTTCCCTGTAATCGGAGTCCACAATTGTGCATATCACGTTAGCTAGTTCATCTAACCACACGCTAAAGTCGACGACAGTCGGGTAAGGCTTTATAGATGCGGCGCGTCTAGCCCAGTTCATTCTCTTGCGGCAATTTCTAGGTTAGTGCATCTAACAGGGTTGGATTAGCCAGGTGCTGGCTGGTTGATGGATTGTAAAAACGCAGCTAGGTTACTCACGCGCGTAGCGAATGGAATGATCTTTGCTAAATTGTGCTCTTGTATCGGCTGAACTTCACATACGCTTTGTAGTTGACTGCGTACAAACTGCTCCGGGCGCCCATAACGGAATCTTAGTTGGTTTATGACGGCGTTCACATTTGTGGGGTCGATAAGCAGTGATTTAACAGTTTCACGGGCATCGCCCTTAAGAGCTTTAACCAAACGCTGATTATTCTCCAAGTCCGTACATCCATATACACTATTCGTTTCAGTGAACGCGCAGTAAAATATTGGCCAATCTTCTGGTAGTCCCGAAAACTCTGGCAGTTCCGGGATTTTACTAGCGATCTATCCACCAACCGTGTTTGGTGAGATCAAGGGCATTGTTCCAATAGTCGATGGCAGCTCAGGGCGAGTATTTATTAGTGGTGGCTGTAGTCTGTAGATGTAGATCTGATTCTAACCTATGTGTTACTGGCATTGTATCTGTAATTAAAGATGGCGGACCCTCGGCACGTGTCGCCGGCGTTGTTACCATTTGTAATTGCCTTTCCAACTCGGCAATTCTCGCACGCAATCTTCCTTCTTGGAATCCGCTAGGTTGTACGCTGCACACGGCTTCATGATGCTCGTCAGCGCCGACAGCTTCGGGTATTCCAGCCATTATGCTGGACTCAATATTCATATTTGCGGTGGGCTGCATCCTCTTCGGTGTCTAAGGGCAAGTCGATTGCGGCATCTGGTTCTTGCAGCGCCTCGAGTGCGTTCAGCCGGGGGCTCCTCCGGATTGGGGAATGTCTGGCTGTCATGGTGGTGCCTTTTCTGATACGAGTATTACCCACTTTGGTGATTCCATTAGTTACTTCAGCAATGTATGTATGTCACCGCGTTCGACGTTGACTCGTCGCTTCACTAGGATTGTGGCTTTATTACTCACTGTAATGATTCTTAATTCCGTCGCCGGTTGCGACGCTCAATAGTCCATCCAATAGGACTGCACATATAACTCACTGTGGTTATTCTTGGTTCCTTAGCTTTGACACCCGCAGTGGTGACACGCAGCTCCGTCGCCAGTTGCAACGTTTTAAAGACCATCTAATAGGACTGCGAATAAAAGATGTCGCTCTCTCTCTCAGACGATAGTTTGCCTTTAACAACCGCTGTCTTAAATTTAAACGCATCTCGTTCAAAAATAATTCATTGGATGTTTTATTCTATAAAGATTATTATTAAGAGTATATGTGTAAGTACAATTGGGACCTATTCTTACCGCAGTGTGTCCCTCGGCTTACACAACAAGAGAGAAAGGACACGCGGAAGCTTAACCTGAACTCCATATTTTCACAGAATGGCCATATTCATTAAGCGCCAAATAACTTAAATATAAAATACTAGATACTTAGACGGTGACTGTCACTCTTGCTGCTAATTATTCGGTGATCAATTCCCATCCCGCGACAACTATGATGCAGAAAGAGGAGACGCAGTACTAGAAACTGCTGAATGAGTTCCAGGTAGTATACCCGTTCTCATTTAAAGTCACGTTGACAACACACACATCCCATAACCCTAGGAAGTACATTGTGACCATTTTAATCCACACTATTCACTTGTTCCAATAATGACTTCCTATAACTAGAGTAAGTACTTTAAGCACTACCATAAGCACTTTTCTATTCACCTTTGTAACCAACCCATTTCTGTTGACTTTACCGGAAGAGTGACCTACTCTCAACATCGGCCACAGTACGTATCAATAGATGTTGATCAACCCTCTTGAGATATATTTAAGGCCCCAATCTCTGGAGTAGTTTTAGTCTTAGTTGAACCTGGCCTCGGAACCAGAAGTACATTCAAGTGATTAATAAACGAATTATAGCTTTAAGTGAAAGCTTCTGTGTAATTAACTTCATGGTAAAGTAGTACAGTGAAACCTCGATATAACGAATCTGAGGGGGATCGCAAAATTATTCGTTATATCTATTGATTCGCTATAGGTACTGAAATGTAAAACCTTAGTCCTTTCAAGGGACTTAACAAAAAATTCGTTATATTGGGTTTTTCGTTATAACGAAGTTCGTTATATCGAGGTTTCACTGTAGTTAATAATAGAGTCCTGTGTGTCATCTCCCATGTGTATCCGAAGGAACATGGTAATGCCACACCTAGACATGGAGATACGTATGATGGACTCGTAACTGGCTCCCGAGCACGAATCAGACTCGCATCCATAGAACAGACTCGTACTAAAGGCTCGTAACTGGCGCCCGAACAGGGACCTGTAATTCTTCCTTCGAGTAAGCTTATCCTACCACTTAAAATATCCTGAAGGGATTGCGGGTCAGGACAAAGGAGATGCCAAGAGGACGTATCTGAAACCGTCGCCCATTTGGCCATCACGTACCCTAACGAGACGATTCGTCCCATACCGAAATATACCACGCTTTATTAAAGTCCGCTATGCGAGAACATAAGCTGACCTACGGCAAAGCAAACAAACATTTCAAAACAATGTTTGGTTATACATTGTGGGTACCTCTCAACGTAACTTCAGATCGAACAGTTGATCGAGCGTCGGTCGTTCGCAATATAAATCGCTGATGTGTTAAAAAGCTGTTTAAATTTGCTCACAGTAAGAGTGCAAGGGACAACTATGCGAAAACACCAAGTATATAAATTCCGACTTTTTTGCGTATTTTTATGAACTTTCGATAAGCTAAAGGCACCAATAACAATTTGTTGCACCAATCAATGCAACGCTCCACCATTACTATGTCCAGAACTAATTTTTTGAGTTTGAGGCAAATAAGAAAATTCGAAACTATTGGTGAAATTCCAAGGCCCTCATCGCAGAGGCTGCCGAAAGAACATAATGGTCGAATTCCCAAGGCCCCTCATAAGGGTTGCCCAAAATAAAATGGCTGGTTGAAAATCCAATGCTCCCCTCCTCCCAGTGGCTGCCGAAAATTATTGGTCGGAATCCCAAGGCCCCTCATTGTAGAGGCTGCCGAAAGAACACAATGGTAGAAATCCCTAGGCCCCCTCATAGAAGCGTTGCCGAAAAAAAATGGCTGGTTGTAAAACCAAGGCCCCCCTCATAGCACAGGCTGCAGAAAAATTGGCCGAGATTCCAATGCCCCCTCACGATAGAGGCTGCCAAAAATAAATGACATAATGAAGAAAATTAAGCCGGAACGGCATCTTTGCCCAATAGCCCCGCTTCGCCCACATTAGGGTTCAAGAGGGAATACGAATATCTGTATCAAAGATCCAAATAAGAATATAAAGAAAAACATGGTCACTGAGACCCAAATGATAACGAGGCAAACATTGGCTATCCATCTGGATAATACCTCAATGTTCGGTTATCAATGCCGAGATAGCGACAATGCCGTACGGAACTCAATCTTCGAGGAAAGAGGCAGTGATCATGAGATATAGCAAGAGCTCTAACAGAAGTTTCCCCTACATGTCGAACGGATACCAAGGTAGAAAACAGTCTGATAAAACGGAACACCATTTAACCAGAACTAATCAGGATTATAAACCTATGCTAGGACAGCATCTTAATCATCTGTGGAACCCGCTGACTATCGACAAATCCACAAGGAGTACCAACGATTCAAGTCGCTCTGGAGAACTCCAATCATAAGTATAGGATGAAAGGTTCAATTTTATGAATACGGACGAACAGGTCCAACATGCCTAGAATACACGAAAACGATACTCTAAAACAAAATATCCTAATTACTTCGACACAATACAAAAAATTCTAATCGTACTTCTCAATAAAGCATAAATAGTGGAACGCAAATTAGATGAAGTGTAGTATATTCACACAAATAATCATTCAATACAATGAGCTCAACTTGTAACACTTTGTTGCAAGTATAAACAATTAAACATATGCACATTTAAATATAGTTGTGCACCTGAATATGAGCTAGAGACAGGCCAGCGTGTGAACGCTGACCAAGCACTTTGATGCAAGCGCTGCAACCATATGTATGTATGTACTGACACTCTCCCTCTCTTTTGTAGCTGTCGCATAAGTCGCAGCATAAGAATATATATATGTAAACTTAGCTTAAGCAAAAGAATAATTGGGAATAAAGAATGATCCTAAAAAATCACTCAACTGACACTGACGTGTCCGCTTTAAATATTTATATATTAATGGAACCCGGTCCTTTGCAACTTTATTACATGGCGACCGTGACATGGTCCTAAAAAGGACCTACAAGGACCTGCAGCAAAAAACGCAAGCAAACTCCTAACACAAAATAAAAAACAATTTGTTCAAATAAAAAAAAAAAAAAAACACCACCAGTGATGAGTACCAATTAAAGGCTTGGAGTTCTCAAAGACTTGATGAAGAGAGCAGTGATGAGTACCAATTAAAGGCTTGGAGTTTTCAAAGACTTGATGAAGAGAGCTACAACCAGCAGCAGTAGCCAGACAACATCAGAACAAAAACCAAATAAGCAGCAACACAAAATCAAAGGTGTACGACATAATTATAAATACACATCTCAAGTCAATTAAAAAAAAAAAAAAAAATAAAATTTAATTTTGTGGAACGTTAAAAAAAAATGGGTAAAATTATTTATTTATTTATTTATTTATTTATTTACGTCAACTAACACAGCAGTCGACGAAAAAGCTTAAGCTAAAGACAGATAGTAATTAAATAAAGAAGGTAGCTTAGCTTTATACACAACTAAACATCCCCGGCCCGGTGGAGGTGTTTTATTTGCACAAGGTGCCAGCTATGCCCCGATTCACAGCCAATGTGGCCAGGGATGAGTTGCAGCCAATCCAAGTCCAGAATATTTTCATTGGTTTCGCTGTAGATGATTAAAAAGTATAGCGCGAAGAGAAGTGACAGAAAGATGAGGAGAGATAAGGTGAGAAAGGTTGTTAAAAGATTGGCAAAGAACACGAAGAGGTTCGTGAAGAGAGTAGTTAGTCAGACATCTACTAAGGTGAATAGGAAAAAAGTTTCTGGTCCGACGTGAGGGAACACAAAAATACAGCGTATCTAGTAAATTGGTAGAAATGACTTCGCCGTTGACTAGTTTATGGAGAAAGAGAATGCTAAAAACAAGCCTACGGTTATAAAGTGAAGGAAGATTAATAAGAAGAAGTCTATCAGAATAAGAAGGTAGGCGAAGACCCGGGTCCCAATTTAGACCGCGTAGCGCAAACTTTAGGAATTGCTTCTGTACCGATTCAATACTACGCTGGTGAACATCATATTGCGGGTTCCACACTGGCGAGCAATATTCTAGAGTAGGGCGAACTAACGAAGTGTATAAAACCTTTGTTACATAGGGATCATCAAATTCTTTGGCCCAACGTTTAATGAAGCCGAGAAGGCAGCTTGCTCTGTTGACAATTGAAGAAATATGAACATTAAATGAAAGTTTAGGGTCAAACATAACGCCTAAGTTTTTGAATGATGGAACACAATCTAACAGAACAGACTTAATAGAGTAATGAGCTAGGAGCGGAGACAAACGACTGAAAGTCATAAAAGAACACTTAGAGGCATTAAGGTGTAATTTATTAACGTGGCACCAATCACAGAACGCATCGAGATCTGATTGCAAGTACTGTTGGAAAGAAGGATCATTATAGGAATAACAAATCTTGACGTCATCCGCAAACATGAGCACGCGTGAATGCGCCAAGGCCAAAGGCAAATCATTTATAAACAATGTAAATAATAGTGGGCCCAGATGACTGCCTTGGGGTACACCTGACGTAACTCGAACAGTTTTAGATATCGAGGAACGAAAAGACACCTTTTGGGTTCTGCCAATAAGATACGACTTTAACCAACCCAATAATTTTGGTGAAAAACCCATGATGTTAAGTTTCGCGAGAAGCAAAGAATGATCAACCGTATCAAAAGCCTTACTGAAGTCAGTATAAATAACATCAGTTTGACACTTTTTACGGAAGCCATGGTGTACAAGGGTAGTCAATTCTAAAAGGTTGGTAAGCGACGAACGACCTTTCATGAAACCATGCTGACAAGGAGAAATAGTGGATCTGGATAGATGTTGAAGAGAAGACGTAATAATTTTCTCAAACAGTTTAGGTATTGCCGAAAGTTTGGCAATGCCACGGTAGTTGGAAACATCCGATTTGCTACCCTTTTTAAAAAGCGGAATAATAAATGACTCCTTCCAAATATCAGGAAATCTACAAGTCTCACTCGATATAAAGAATAACCGAGCTAAAGGCTTAGATAGGGAAATAGAACACATTTTAAGGATGCAACTAGGTATATCATCAGGCCCGGGAACGAAGGAAGACTTCATAGATGACAAGCTAGAGAGAATACAGTCTTCAGTAATACTGGGAAAAAACATACAATTTAAATGTGGGATTGAAAAGGGATAGGGTGTGGGATCCGAAACAGTAGTAGAATATGTCGACTGAAAAAATTTAGCAAACAGATCTGCAATATCTAAATCATTATTAGCAGACTGGTCGTTAAGTCTGAAGGTGGAAGGTAGGACATTAGAGCGTCTTTTGGAATTGACAAAGTTGTAAAATCTTTTGGGGTTATTATAAAATTCAGCCTTACAGCGAACGAGATAATTGTTGTAGCATTGAGTATTTAAGAGACAAAATTGAGATTTGGCTATACAATAATTTGCATAGTCAAGTCGCGAACCAGTTTTTTTAAATCTTTTAAAATATCTCGATTTAATGTTACGAAGATTAGAGAGCCTACGTGTGAACCAGACTGGCGAGCTGGAGACGGTAGAGACATTAACATAAGGAACGCATTTATCAATTAGAGAATTAAGAGCAGAATAGAAAAACTTCACTGCACAATCTATATCGCAGCACTCAAATAGAAACGACCAATCAAAAGAGAAAATAAGGCTGTTAAGAAGATTGAAATTTGTTTTACGAAAACATCTACGACGAGAATTTGAGATGTTTTTAAATAAATTAGTAACGGAATTGTAAGAAATAGTAACTTCAATGGTAGGATGATAAGGATCTTCAGGTTTCACTAGTGGCTGTGTTTGCGATACAGCACTAACAGTGGGATCAGAGACAAAAACAAGATCAAGGATTCTTTTAGAACAGTTAAGGAAAGAATTCAACTGATATAGTGGACATTCAAGTAGGCTATCAAGAAAAACATGTTGAGATGAAGGAATTAAGAAAGATAGATTATCATCAACAAGCCAAGAAATATTAGGCAAGTTAAAATCACCTAAAACTATAAGAACATCCCGATCTTTAAGACGACCAAAAATAGTTCGTAAAGCATCAGCATGGTGCACGTAGATCATGGTATCAGAAGCTGGAGGAATATAAGAACAAGAGATATATAGGCTAAAGTTAGAACATGTAACTTCGACGCAAATAAACTCAACACCTAAGGGGAGATCAATCGGCACCACACTTGAAGACAGATTCGAGTTTACAGCAATGAGTACTCCACCGCCACGACGACCAACACGATCAAGCCTATAAGAAATAAAATTATTAGAAAGAATTTCATTATCTAGAACAGAGGAGTTAAGCCAAGTTTCAGAGAAAGCTAATATGTCAGCTGAAAAGGTTTGGCTATCACAGAAAAGGTTCGACAGCTTGGTAAGAAGTCCTCTTACATTTTGATAATGAATGCAAAGACTAGATGTTATTAGTTTTTTGAAGCAGAAGATAAAGTAGGAAGGTGGACAGGCAACGGACGAGAGCGCTTATTGGGCGCAAACTCGTGTACAACTAGGCCCTCTGGCCAAAAATTAGGGTCAACCATAGCTGAGAAGTACTCATTTGGTACTGTAATTTTAAAAGAGGAGATTTCGCGAGGCCTAGAAAACTTAAACTTTTGAATTAAAACCTTAGCAGGGCAAATATTACCAATGTAAGCTGCCACAGACGACTCAGAAGTATCTGGAGCAAGCCTAGAAATAAATAATTGTTTGCGATGGGGCACTACAGTTAGTGGAGGAGGAGGAGCATTGGGATCCGCAAGTGATTGAGAGCCGGCATGATCCTGTGATTGATCAGAGTTCCCGTGAGGGATAGATTGAGGTACACCAGGGCTTGTAATGGGTACTTCAATCTGAAAAGAAGAGCATAAAGAGGGACAAGAAGATGGTGTAGGCGAAAGTAAAATCGGAGAAGAAGTAATAGAGAGAGCTGGCGACTGCTTACGAGGCAACTCAAGGGTACATATCTTGTGCAATTTCTCAGAAGGTGGAACAAATTTGAATTGCGACAATAATTGAACGCTAGAGTCACACTCGTTTGACAGCTGTTTGGCCAGTTTGTTTAAAGAAAGAAACCTTAAACGAAGATCCCTATACATACGGCTAAAATCAAGCTGCTGGCTGGCACAAGATGGGCAAGTCCATCGCATTAAGCCAAGCTCAGGCTTAGACACAGACAAACCAGAAAATTTGTCGTAGTCGCGGCCATTGAGGCCAGCACATTTTAAGTGAATAAGATTATCGCAGAGCCAACAAGATATTGCTCTATACTGATCATCAAAACGATCAGAATGTTTGCAATTAGGTAGACAACAAGCCATTGAAAAGCCGAAAGAAAGGCAAAAAAATTATATATATATAAGAATATATAGAAAAATTAAATTCACAGCACAAAGATAATTATTGATAAATAATCAATAATTACAAATAAAACAAAGAGAACAGCTAGAGTGCACAGCACAACAGAGAGTGCAAGAACAGTTATAAGCCGAGCTTTGAGAGGCGGCCTTACAAAAGTGATTACGCGGGAGAGAAGCTAAGCACAAGCACAAAGCAGAGAGAACAACAAAGCCACTAGCACTGATGGTATGATGGGGGCGATGAGGGGAGCAACTGCAGAAGCAATGACGAAAGAGAAAAAAAAAAAAAGAAAAAAAAAATATGTAATTGCACCAAACACTAATCACGAAAAAGAAAAAACTGTTTAAACTGATTAATTTGGCGAATTATGGAAATAAAACACAAGGGAGTCAAGCGAACAACACCAGCGGAAGTGTAAACAAATTAAGCACAATTAAAAATTGAGAAAAAACAATAAATATTAATAAAAACTCAGGAGCTATGCAAAAACACGACCGTCACGTCAGAGAGCAGAAAGCTATATTACCCGTAATATCACGGGCTCTAAGGCCAGGGGTGGTAGCCCCTTCTCAGAGCTAAACGGATCCAAAAAGCCAAGAATATCGCGGACATCAAAGGAAAGAAAAATTACCACTAATCAAAGCCAATCAGAATCTGAATATAACGAAGTAGAAATGACAGAAATGCCAAAATCCAATGACTCGGCACCAAAGGAGAATAAAGATCCAACAGAAATGTCAAATGGCAAATCGCAAAATAACGTTCTATATTATAACAATACACACAAGGGACCATTTGTGGTGTATGTAGACAGAGTAGATGGAAATAACAAAGAGAGCAATAAAAGCAGATTACCAATTAATCCATTAGAGCTAAATGCAGTTTTGCTTAAACTAAAAGTCAAAGACATAATAACTGTCAATAAAATAGGATATGGACGTTGCAAGGTAGAATTTAAATCGGCAGCTGCAGCCAACATATGTATTTATCGCATCGGACCTTAAAAAATATGACTATGAACCCAAGTTACTAAAGCATTTCCTATACAAAACTGGAATCATATTCCAGATCCCCACAAGATTCTCAGACGAAGAACTTAAGGAGTATATCTCAACACCAATGGACATACACGAGATTATTCGTGTGCGTAGAAAGGAGAAGACAATCTAATTGCAACATCTAGAGTTAAAATAGTTTTCAAAGGATCTCAAATACCAACAGAAATAACTTTCCTATACTCAAAAGTTCCAGTAAGTCCTTTTGTACCTTTTAATCAATGCTACAGATGCTTCAGATTTAATCACTTTGCGCAACACTGCAAACAGTTAGACCAAAAGTGCAACAAATGCTCCCTGTCACATGATAAAGAAAAAACCTGCACACAAACTATTTGTATCAATTGCAAAGAAAATCACCCAGCTACCTCAATCGACTGCCCCGCTCGCAAGAGAGCCTTTGCCATACAGAAATGTATGACAATGGAGAATCTATCCAGAAATGAGGTAAAAATTAGATATCCAGCTCTTTTTCAATGACAAAATACGATAGACACTAATGATACAACACAATTTCCCATTCCAACATGGCAAAAGACATCTACAACCCCAACTCTGCAGAACAACACAAAATTATCAACAGAACAACTACACGCTCACATCCCATATAATAAAACATTAAGAAACATGCAAAACAGACGAAATGAAGAGAGAAACTCTTCTGAAACAATGAGTACCTGGAAAGCGACTCTAAATGAACACAAAATTACTTTAAATGAGAAATACGTTAACACACATACAAACAACACATTTAAACCAACATCCCCAACCATTACATCCCAATCTAATCAGTCTACTGACAGCCCCTCTGCTCTTGAAATGGCAAAAGAAGGCTTATCACAGCTGGCTATAGACATATCCTCATTTATAACAAATCCAAACATTCAACTAAATTCAGTCCACTATAAATTTTTAGAGACACTAAGAGATAGAATCGCACAAACTAACACAAAAATAGATATTATAAAAATAAACCAACTTAATTAAATTCAAATCTTCATCCTTACTTAGTACCTTACACTCAACATCTTATTATAATAGACATATGAAGATTCTACAGTACAATATACAGAGCCTAACGCATAACAATAATAAACATCTACTAGAAATATTTTTAATAAACAACGACATTGCTATAGCAATTATATCTGAAATCTGGGTCACAAATAATGCTAATTGTAGTTTAGCGAATTACAACTTTATTTGCAACCCCAGAGCAGATGGATATGGCGGAGTAGGCATATACCTAAAAAAATATATAAAATTCACACAATTAAATTGCATTAGTGAAGTAGAAGTGATTTCAGTGTCCACTATGAACCTGAAACATAACATCAATTTATTTAGCGTCTATGCAGCGCAAAGTTTAAGTGATGATCTTTTTGAGAAAGGATGCAAAGAAATTCTAACGAGGGCAAACCAGACTAATGGTTTAACAATCATAGGAGAAGATCTTAACGCCAAATCACAAATATGGGGAAACACGATTCAAAACAACAGAGGAAACATCCTAGAACAATTACTAATAAACAACAACTTTTATTGTCTTAACAATGGCAGCCCCACATATTCACACAACACATCGTACTTTTCTACCTTAGACATCACATTAATTAACAACTACAACCTCAACCCAAAGTGGACAGTGACAAACGCAAAAATATCAAACAGCAACCATTTACCAGTTATACTAGAACTAGACGAAACATACGAAGTACAGAATCAAAAAAGGATAAATCACAAGAAAATACTTCAAGCCTTCTCAAAAATTCACATTTCTTCACTGGACAACCTGACATCAACTTCACAAAATATAACTAGACAGAGTACAATTTCAATAGACCCAAAAAATAGATACAAACCAAAAAAATATTGGGATGAACATTGTGACAGACTTTTTAGACTTAGAAACGCGTGCAGACAGAAATATTATAAAACAAAACTTCACACGGACGCATTAATTTATTTAAAAAGCAATAGAACATTGAACAACTACTTACATAAAGTTAGAAAAAACAATATAGACAAGCTAATGGACGAAATTTCAAAAACTAATTCAGCAAAAGAAATGTGGCAAAAAATTACAGCCCTTAAACAATATAAAAAACTTAAACCGACAAAAAACGAAAAAACTGATGAGGATCATGAAAAATTTCTTAAACAAATGGCGACGGTACCTGACACTTCAGACTGCATTAGAATGAAACCACCTAACACCTGGCTACTACCCGCTAGCAACTCAAACTTTACTGACAACGATTTACTTGACTTTTTAAATTCCCGCAACCCGGACTCAGCAAAAGGTCCAGACAATATCTCATATAGAATGCTTCTAGCCTTACCACCCTCAGAAATTCAAATTTTGGTATCCCTGCTAAATGAGACTCTAGACAACGGTGACATACCAGCTAGTTGGAGAAAAATAAAAGTAGTACCTGTCCCTAAAAAGAATCTAGACTCAGCTATAATAACAAACAATAGACCTATTTGCCTACTAAGCGTAGTTTTCAAATGCTTAGAAGGTTTGGTAAAAACAAGGATGGAAAATCATATAAACAACAACAATATATTGCCCCCGAGATCTTACGGCTTCCGTAATCACCACTCCACATCGAACTGCATCAATGACGTTTTAAACAATATAGCAAATCTGAAAGCTAGGGGCATGCACGTTTGTGCATCTGTATTAGATCTAAGCAAAGCCTTCGACTCTGTTAATATTCCCATTCTAGGCAACAAGCTAATAGATTTAGGTTTCGATCACAGACACATATAATTCATTTACAACTACCTTAAAGAAAGAGTTTTGACTATGGGAAGAACAGAAATAAAAATAAGAAAAGGAGTAAGTCAGGGTAGCTGCCTTAGTCCAATACTTTTCAATTTATACACAGCTGAGCTGCACAAGATAAGCAACCAAATTAACAGCATACTATTTCAATATGCTGATGACTTTTTCCTGGTATGTTACCATAAAAACTTTTCAGACGCTAAAAACATATTAGAAAGACAAGTTACAGAATTTAGTAAAATGTGTAATAAAATCAACCTGTCATTCAACCCGAACAAATCTGCTGCTTTACATTTTAATTTAAGACGTAAACCCCTACAAATAATATGCAATAACGTAGCTATAAGGGACGTAGATAAAATTAACTACTTAGGAAGACTGATTAGCACCAATGATTCCACGACCCAATACATAAAGGAAACAATTGCTAAGTCAAACAAAACAAATATGTTTCTTCATATGATTAATGGCTGTCGTTTTGGCACCCATCCCAAAAATGCAATTCTTTTCTATAAGGCCTTTACAAGGAACAGGTATGAATATGCAAGCTCTTCATTTGCAAATACAACTAAAACAGTAATGGGCATCATAAATACTCATGCTAACTTACATTTAAGGAAGGCATTGGGGCTTATTAGATCAACTCCAACTTATATAATATACCACCTAGCGGCCGAACTTCCACCAGAGTATAGAATTAAATTTACCACAGCAAAAGAACTGATCAGAGTCTTCGCTTATGGCCTGCCAGCAGCGTCGCTTCTGTCCAGTGTCTTTCATGCTAATAAAACAAGTTATGCCAAAGTGTATGCTGAATTTAATGTTGTCCTGGACAACATTACACCCATAGAGCCAACTCCTATACGCACACGAAAAATCTTCATAGATGCCAATTTTTCCAAAGGTGCCTTTAAAAACATAAGAGATGCAAATGAAACAATGATACTCTCCCTGTATAAAGAAAAAATTAAGAACTTAAATTCAAAAAATTTTGACCTGATTTACACAGATGGTTCAGTTTCTGAAGATTTTACTGGAAGTGCTTTTTTTCACTTGGGCTCCAACATCACAAAAAGCTATTACAGCAATAAAAAAAACTGTCATCATTGACTGCGGAACTCACAGCTTTGGAAAAAGCAGTGGAGTTTGCTGATTCGCATCACCTCTTCAAAGTAGCGTTCCTAACAGACAGTCTTGGAGCAATCCAAACAATTAGAAACCCAAAGAACAATAATTGCATTGCTCAAAGAATCCTTAAAAATATAGAAAATAGTTATAATATCATCTCAGTCGAAATACACCACATACCTAGTCACTCAAACATAAAAGAAAACGATTTAGCTGACACCGCAGCCAAAAATGCCAGACACGATGGAGTGTTCACGCACATAAGCTGGACAATCAACCATGCTATCATTCATATATACAACAAAATAAAACTAGAATCCATAGACTGGAGATAAAACAACTAAACAGAATACTAAGCGGTCACGCATTTGACAAAAACACTATTTAAAATGAAAGTCGTTGACAACAACTTATGCGACACCTGTAACATTACAGAAGATATCTCACATATTATTTTAAATTGTTCAAAATACACAAACACCCGAATGAACTTCCCAACACTAACAAAGTATAACGATATATATCAATTACTCGCGCAAGAGCCTATCGCCAACTACAAATCGATAACACAATTTACTAAGGCTGCCAACATAGAACTCTAACAATCTAATCCACATATAAATAAATTAAATTAAATAGCTAATTCATTTATAACAAAAACCAAAATACGAAACTCATCATCACGAATACGCTGTGGCGTTAACCTGTTATACACAGGGAGGCCAAAGAAATCTTCTGTTCAGAAGTAACTTAATATCAAAAAAAAAAAAAAAATAAATACACATCTACAAATCTCGAATGAACAGTGAAGATATTGGTTGGAGTTTGGAATTTTTTTTTTTGAGTAATTTGTAAACAACAAATGACATGTATACTTGAATTGTGAGCCAACCACATGCTCTGTAATTTTTTCCACGTCTCTGGCTCGCTGTGCAAGACACAGTTGAGATAAATTTTGTTTTTAAATAAAAAAAAAAAAAAATACATAATTATGCAAGAATCCATAACAAATTTTTTCTTTCATATATCAAATAATTATTCGTAATCAAGCAAATAAGAAATAAGAAAGCTTGAAATTCTTATAAAAAAAAATTTTTTTTTTAGCAATTTCTAAACAAAAGGTTTTGAGCTGTCTTTATGGGCCTTTGTTCCCTAATATTTTTTTTTCCCCCGTATTTGATATATTCATATTGTTAAATTAAATTCGTCTTATATAGGACCATAAGTCAGTGAGGTCATTATTAGAATTATAAAAGAAAAAAAATAAATATTTTGAAAAATAAACCACATATGTTCGATAATACCATAAGTAAATTTGATGATATATCTCTTATACCCACAATGGGGTTAATAGAAACAAAATCAGTGGACTCCACTGCAAATGTTATAAATAAAATCGAATCATCAAATACTGACATGAGATTAACGAACATATTGTATTATATAAGGCTTACCTATTACACAATAAATGTGTAACAAAAAGAGCTCTAAGCCAAGCTAATGATCTAGATAAGATCTAAAAAATACATATGCACACAAGCAACTATTAATCAAGACGATTACTAACAAAAGAATAAATATATGTGTAAACAAAAAAAAAATGACTCATGTTGACAGGTACTTTGAAAAAATAAACAACAGGCACCCTACCATAGTCCAAGACTTAATTGAGGTTTTTAGGAGCGAGGGAAGTAACTCACCTCATCGCTCCATAAACTTGGTACAAATCATTCTAGCTTACCATACTACCATACTTCGATGGTTTAAAAGTCTACCGGGTTTAAAAACTCACCATAAAAGAACCGCACGAAGCAGTAGCCATCGAACTCATAAAATCAAAATTTAAAGGTCAAGCGGCTAATACCCTAAGCTCAGAAAAAACGATTGATGAAGTAATACGAAGACTATCAACAATCTTCAAGAGTGAATCAGTAGATCTTTAACAGCAAAAATTAAAAATCTGCAGAGAAACCCCAATAACTGTGGAGATACACAAAGGAGATTACAGAGTTGACCGTCGCCCTTAAAGGCGCATATATTTCGGATGGTCTTCCAATTGAGCAAGCAATAAAGTACACTACCAAAGTGGCAGTAAATGCTATGGTAAGTCATACCAAAAGTCAAAGAGTCCAGTTATTAATGGAATCAGGAAACTTTGATTCAGCTAAAGAAGCCATCACTAGATTTACCACTCTTTCAGTAGAGTCGGGCTCCACAGAAAGTTTCCAAAATAATACCATTTTTTATGCCCAGCATAATGACCGCGGTAGACGCCGCTATAACAATAATGGTAACTGGAGAAATAACTCGAAATAAAACCATAACAACTCGAATTGGAGCAATGACAATGCCCACAGAGCCCAACGAGGCCGAAATTATTCACGCTACCTAAGAGGCGGCCGTGGAGGTGGACACAATAATAATAGACAAAACACAAATAACCAACAGAATGGTTACAGCAACACAAATGTCCGAATTACCCAAAGCGACCAGGGAAACGGACAAGCTCCTCCTATTAACCTAAGTCTTAATAATTTCGTATCATTTAAGAATGTTAAAACAAATAAGAAGATAACATTCTTAATTGATACCGGTGCAGACATTTCAATAATAAAAGAAAATTCTGATGTATTTCAAGACATCCAAGTAAACAAAACTGTAGACATTCGAGGCATAGGAGAAGGAGTAATAAACTCCAAAGGCCTAGTCTCAATAGAATTGCGGACAGATAAATATATTATTCCATACGAATTTCTTCTAATAATAGGATTTGATTTCATAAAAACTTTTAATTGTAAATTAGATTACAGCAATTCAGAAGATTGGTTTATACTTAGACCACGAAAATTAACGTACCCAATTTATGTTCCAATAACATTCAATTCTGGTAATAACTCCACACTTCTACCAGCAAGATCCCAAGTGGTACGCGAAATAGAACTATCTTCAGCAGAACATAACATTTTAATTCCGAATCAGGAAATTAAACCGGGTGTTTATGTAGCAAACACTATTGCAACAGCCCAAAGTACTTTTGTCCGATTCTTAAAAACCACAGATAAAAGCCAAATAGTAGGCCTTAACAATATAAAATTTGAATCACTTTTGAACTACGATATAGTTCAAAATACCAAAGATATAAGAAAAGAATCTGTAATTCATAAATTGAAGAAAAATTTCACAACACTATTCAAAGACAAACTCGAAAAGTTATGCACTGATTATAGTGATGTGTTCGGACTTGACACCGAACCGATCACAACAAATAATTTTTATAAACAAAAATTAAGACTTAAGGATGAGGAACCGGTATATGTGAAAAATGTTGAACCGCCTGTTTCGCCTTATAATAGACCTTTCTTACTAGTCCCAAAGAAAACACTTTCGAGATCTAAAGAAAAAAACTGGCGATTAGTAATTGACTATCGTCAAATAAACAAAAAGAGGGCGTCTAACGGTTAGACACGATAGAAGTGAAACCTTCCGTAAAACAAACTGAGAGAGAATGAGACGAAAGCAGCATTAGGAGCGGGATAATTATAGGTTCATTATAATATTGCTATAAAGGTCATGTTTTATTTTCTTCATTTTATTATTATTCATCCTCAATGTTTTCAATTTCAACAAATGATACGAGTGGCCTATGATAGCTAAAATATGATACAAATGCTTTGGTTTCGATGTTGTCAACATATCTTTGAAATACCGCGTCAATTGTTGTTTTTGATCGTGTTGTTGATTCAGTGCGATTGTTACACATTTTTAAACTGAATGTTGTATTGAGAAAGTCAATTAAAGGAACCGCTGTGTCCAATGCAAAATTTACGTTAAAATCGCCACTTAAAATCATTGGAACTTTATCGTAATCTTTTCTAAGTATCCGCGATACTTCTGGTGTATACTTTATTAAATTTTCATCATTGAATTCCGTGATGCTATTTATTGATTGATTGGGTGAAATATAAATTGCCACAATTAAAACTGTTTTTCCATTGCTCAATCTGGTTTCGCATGCACATATTTCTCCCACTTTAGAGAGCTGAACAGACAGTGATTCTAGTTGCTGTGCATTCATTCATTATATATTTTGTGATACATTTTTATTTACTTTTTATACCCTTGCAGAGGGTATTGTAAAATTGGTCAGAAGTTCGTAACGCACAGATGGAGGCGTTTACGACCTGAGAAGCTGAGTTGATATAGCCATGTCCATCTGTCCGTCCGTCTGTGCGTATGCGTTTTACTCAGCCGTCTTAAGAGCTATCGGGATGAAATCTTTTTTTGGGGTTTTTTATTACCCGGGTAAGATAAAGTATGAAAATCCTTAGGATCGGACCACTATATCATATAGGTCTAGAAGAAAACATTTTGCGGACATGGCTATATCAACTCAGCTTCTCATGCTGATCAAGAATTTATATACTTTATGGGGTCGTAAACGCCTCCTTCTGTGCGTTATGAACATCTGACCAATTTTACAATACCCTCTCCAAGGGTATAAAAAGTAAATAAAAAGTAAATAAAAATGTATCACAAAAAAATATATAAATATATAAAAAGCATTATGAATAAAAAGCATTATGAAAAACTTCGACCAAGCTGGGAGTCGAACCCCGGCCGCCCGATCGCCAAGCGAGCACACTAACAACAGAGCCACGTCGACACTTTGTAAATTGCCGTCGAGTCGCTTTTTTGTTTTCACTTCTGCGCGTTACGAACATCTGACCAATTTTACAATACCCTCTCCAAGGGTATAAAAAGTAAATAAAAAGTTAATAAAAATGTATCACAAAAAAATATATAAATATATAAAAAGCATTATGAGTAAAAAGCATTATGAAAAACTTCGACCAAGCTGGGAGTCGAACCCCGGCCGCCCGATCGCCAAGCGAGCACACTAACTACAGAACTCGACGGCAATTTACAAAGTGTCGACGTGGCTCTGTTGTTAGTGTGCTCGCTTGGCGATCGGGCGGCCGGGGATCGACTCCCAGCTTGGTCGAAATTTTTCATAATGCTTTTTATTCATAATGCTTTTTATATATTTGCATCTCATTCTCTCGCAGGCTAAATATTATAAGATCTATATGTGTCTCTTTTTAGTGTCGCTTTTTCGTTTCATCGAGTCTCAAATCACTCCCAACGATTGTAAAGAAGTTTTCACTTCAAAAATTGCTGTCAGATAAGTTTCCGCTCCCCAGAATTGATGATATTCTTGATCAATTGGGAAGAGCAAAATATTTTTCTTGCCTTGACTTAATGTCAGGTTTTCATCAAATTGAACTAGAAGAAAAATCAAGAGATATAACGTCTTCTACAACGAGCAATGGCTCATATCATTTCAAACGATTACCCTTCGGTCTAAAAATAGTACCTAATTCATTTCAGAGAATGATGACAATAGCATTCTCGGGGCTTGAGCCTAGCCAAGCTTTCCTCTATATAGATGATTTAATCGTTATTGGTTTTTCTGAACAACATATGATTAAAAATTTAGTAGATGTTTTTAGACTTTGCAGAAAAAACAATCTAAAACTGCATCCACAAAAATGCTCATTTTTTATGCATGAGGTGACATTCCTAGGTCACAAATGCACAGATAAAGGAATCTTGCCAGGCGACACAAAATTTGACGTCATCAAGAATTATCCAGTCCCACATGATGCAGATAGTGCTAGACGTTTCGTTGCATTTTGCAACTACTATAGACGTTTCATAAAAAATTTCGACGAATATTCCCGACACATAACAAGATTATGTAAAAGGAATGTTCCATTCGAATGGACAGCAGAATGCGAAAATGCATTCCAATATTTAAAAGAAAAGCTCGTTCAACCTAATCTATTGCAGTATCCAGATTTTAGCAAAGAATTTTGCATAATCACAGATGCAAGCAAACAAGCGTGCGGAGCAGTTTTAACATAAAACTGTAATGGACTCCAGCTTCCAGTTTCATATGCATCAAGAGCATTCACTAAAGGTGAAAGCAACAAGAGTACTACAGAACAAGAGCTAGCAGCAATACACAGGGCAATAACATATTTTCGACCATATATATATGGAAAACATTTCACAGTGCGAACAGACCATAGACCATTAACATATTTATTCTCCATGGTCAACCCGCATGCGGCTAGAACTGGAAGAGTATGACTTTACAGTAGAGTATTTGAGAGGTAAAGATAATTTTGTGGCAGACGCCTTATCGCGGATAACTATATCCGAATTAAAAGACATGAATACAAAAGTCCTGAAAGTCACTACCAGGCAACAAAGTAGACAGAAAAACTGCGCAGTTAATAAAGAAGAACTTTTGCCAAGGCAAAATCTTCAAGATGCTTCTAAGCCCAACGTATACGAAGTCATCAATAAAGGATGTAAAAAGATGCCCATGCACTCGTCGGCTCTACTAAGATACCAAACGGAGGAGATAAAAGATCTCCGGGACGTCGATTTTTAAGCATGGAGGAGTGCATATGCGTTTCTCCACGATACGCCGACTCCTACAAAACAACTAGAACCATGCCCTGCACTCCGACCAACTATGATGCAGAAAGAGGAGACGCAGTACTAGAAACTGCTGAATGAGTTCCAGGTAGTATACCCGTTCTCATTTAAAGTCACGTTGACAACACACACATCCCATAACCCTAAGAAGTACATTGTGATCATTTTAATCCACACTATCCACTTGTTCCATTAATGACTTCCTATAAATAGAGTAAGCACTTTAAGCACTAACATAAGCACTTTTCTATTCACCTTTGTAACCAACCCATTTCTGTTGACTTTACCGAAAGAGTGACCTACTCTCAACATCGGCCACAGTACGTATCAATAGATGTTGATCAACCCTCTTGAGATATATTTAAGGCCCCAATCTCTGGAGTAGTTTTAGTCTTAGTTGAACCTGGCCTCGGAACCAAAAGTACATTCAAGTGATTAATAAACGAATTATAGCTTTAAGTGAAAGCTTCTGTGTAATTAACTTCATGGTAAAGTAGTGGTTAATAATAGAGTCCTGTGTGTCATCTCCCATGTGTATCCGAAGGAACATGGTAATGCCACACCTAGACATGGAGATACGTATGATGGACTCGTAACTGGCTCCCGAGCACGAATCAGACTCGCATCCATAGAACAGACTCGTACTAAAGGCTCGTAACTGGCGCCCGAACAGGGACCTGTAATTCTTCCTTCGAGTAAGCTTATCCTACCACTTAAAATATCCTGAAGGGATTGCGGGTCAGGACAAAGGAGATGCCAAGAGGACGTATCTGAAACCGTCGCCTATTTGGCGATCACGTACCCTAACGAGACGATTCGTCCCATACCGAAATATACCACGCTTTATTAAAATCCGCTATGCGAGAACATAAGCTGACCTACCGCAAAGCAAACAAACATTTTAAAACAATGTTTAACCAAGGCCATGTGGGTACCTCTCAACGTAACTTCAGATCGAACAGTTGATCGAGCTTCGGTCGTTCGCACTATAAATCGCTGACGTTTTAAAAATAAGAATATCAAGAAAAACATGATCACCAACAGGCCAACAACAATAAAAGCTTTTTGCACTGAGACCCAAGAGATAACGAGGCAAACATTGGCTATCCATCTGGATAATACCTCATTGTTCGGTTATCAATGGCGAGACAGCGACAATGCCGTACGGAACTCAATCTTCGAGGAAAGTCGCTCTGGAGAACTCCAATCATAAGTATAGGATGATAGGCTAAATTTTATGAATACGGACGAACAGGTCCAACATTCCTAGAATACACGAAAACGATATTCTAAAATAAAATATCCCAATTACCTCGATAAAATAAAAAAAAATTCTAATTGTACTTCTCAATTAAGCATAAATAGTGGAACGCAAATTAGATGAAGTAATCCAAGCACTGTAACCTCTAAACTTACAAGAAAATATCAACGAGCTAAAGGATGTCAAAAGCTGCCCATGCACTCGTCGGCTCTACTAAGATACCAAACAGACGAGATGAAAGATCTCCGTGACGTTGATTTTTAAGCATGGAGGAGTGCATATGCGTTTCTCCACGATACGACGACTCCTACAAAACAACTAGAACCATGCCCTGCACTCCGACCAACTATGATGCAGAAAGAGGAGACGCAGTACCAGAAACTGCTGAATGAGTTCCAGGTAGTATACCCGTTCTCATTTAAAGTCACGTTGTCAACACACACATCCCATAACCCTAGGAAGTACATTGTGACCATTTTAATCCACACTGTCCACTTGTTCCATTAATGACTTCTTATACCTAGAGTAAGCACTTTAAGCATCCTTCTATTCACCTTTGTAACCAACCCATTTCTGCCCAGGCCTATACTAAAAATGTGTATGCATAGATATAATTAAACAATGTTCAAGCTGTAAGCCTACTTATGTCTACTCTCATATCTTTCCACGTCTCTGGCTCACTGCGCAAGACACAGTTGAGATAATTTTTATCTCTTTCTTAAACAAAAAAAAAACCTAAAAATTTGGGTTGCATGCATAAACATAAAAAGTTAAAAATAAATCCATAAAGATTTTTCAAACATTTTCTTAATAATCGAAAACAGGTCTAAACGACCAAAAAGAAAATTTTTTTAGTAAGATGGGTTCTCAAGAATCCAAAATAGATCATTCAACGGCTAATATCGTAAACAGCTTAAAAATAATAGATCATAGGGAAAATTTAGAAGATATAGGAATACTATTGTGAGCTTTTTTAATTTTGGAAGCCATAAATCTAGCTGTGAAGTTATATGCAATGCATAATAAGATAATTAAGAAAATATATTAGAGTAAAGCAGTTGGCCTAAACATAGCTTAACAATGGGTAGAGTAGAACTCAAATATTTGAGCGAATATGTTCCATTTCTAAACTTCTTCGTTATCAGAGGTGAAACCAATCCAAAGTATAAAGAAATCAAATACTGGATTGTCCATAATAGAAAATTTGAATCAAGGATAGCCAACTTAATAACGGAATTCTACCCGCCTGGGTACACAACCTATTCGACCAACTCATATGACAATTGATCTCTCAGGGAATTAAAAGAAAAAGAAACACGATTTTTTTTAACAAACTATTTTTACTTGGGATGAAATAATAACACAAGCTAGAATATGCACAAGAATTTTTTTTTTTTTTTAACGTTTAATATATATTTGTTGAATCTACTCTTAAATTAGAGCCTAACAACAAGCTTGAGATATTTTTCTTAGACTAGTACTTAAGATAAATCCTGGGGATATTGCAGGCGGCCCTAATCACTTGTTATTGGGTTGGTCTGTCATTTCTTTTAAGACGAGTTCTATTATTAGTTCGCGTAAGGCAATTGGCAAGAACATTTGGGTGTGCATCCAGTTTCGCAGAATACTTTAGTTGTTGAGTACCTATTTCAGATTTTACGCTAGGTATATTTAGATCATTTTGAATGTTGTCGTTTCGTATATACCACGGGGCCCCCGTGATTGATCTTAAAATCTTCGACTGCGCTCTTTGTATAATATCGACATTGCTGGTACTTGCATTTCCCCATAGTACGGCTCCGCAAGTCCAGATGGGTTTCAGTACGGAGTTGTATTGGAGAACTTTATACTCCAGACGTAGAGGCGACCGAGCATTGATGATCCAATGTAGGCTACTCGCTTTCAGTTTAAGCTGTGACTTTTTTGCTTCGATGTGCTTGCACCAAGTTAGTCTTCTGTCTAGGTGGATGCCAAGGTAAGTGACATCCACGGCTTGAAGAACTGGTACGTTGTTTAGCATTAGAGCTGGACAGTTTCTTCTGTTAAGCGTAAATGTAACATGTTTGCATTTCTGCTCGTTGACCCGGATACGCCAGGTTGCTAGCCATTCCTCTACCACCTTAAGGTGTTCCTCTAGTTTTGCAGAGGCTTGTATTGGGCATTTGGATCTGCTAAGGATTGCCGTGTCATCGGCAAAAGTGGACGTTGTAAGTCCTAAACTCGTTGGTAAGTCTGCAGTGTACAGCAGGTAGAGCAATGGGCCGAGTACACTGCCGTACACCAGCTTTGATTTCAAAATCAGCGGAGACGGAGCCATTACATCTTACAGCGAATTTCCTATTGTAAAGGTAAGATTCCATGAGTTTGTGTGTGTACTGTGGCAGTTTTTGCCGGATTTTGAACATCAGACCCTCCAGCCAAACTCTATCGAAAGCCTGGGCAACGTCGAGAAAGACAGCCGCACAGTATTCTTTTAGTTCGAATGCTGTTCGTATTTCGGATGTTATGCGATTGACTTGTTCAATTGTACCATGTGTTTCGCGGAAGCCAAACTGGTGTGAAGGGATTGTGTTCTCCGATGCCAGAAATGAGTTTAGGCGGATCTGCAGGACCTTTTCAAAAAGCTTCGAAAGACACGGCAGCAAACTAATTGGCCTATAGGATGATGGCTGGGTTTTGTCCTTTCCCACTTTAGGAATCATTATGATAGTGGACTTTTTCCATGTTCTTGGGAAGTAGCCAATTTTTATTATAGCGTTGAACAGTTTGCAGATATGTTGTATTGCAATGATAGGGAGTTCTAGGATCATTTTCGGTGTGATTAGGTCATGGCCAGGGCTTTTTTCGGCTTTATGTGGTTTTTAATAACTGCAGTGATCTCGTCCGATTGGAGTTCCGAGTACTCACTATCCGTTAATGTGTTCGAAGGGGGAAGTACAGATGAGTTTGATGTTGGATTTGGCTGGAAAACCATTTTAAGATGTGTGGCAAATACGGATGCCCTCTCTTCGTCACTGCGGGTCCATCCACCGGTTGGACCCCTATCGGTGAAATTGTCTCTGTAGGAGCGCTTAAAGTTGGGTGGGCTTTCCACAGAGGATGTTTAGTGCTGGTTGGACTGAGCTTTTCTATGTATTTCCTTTGAGCCCAGCTTTCCTCTTGTCTTAACGCCTTGGAGAGGTTGAGATTAGCTTGCCTTAGGCGAAGTTTTGCTGCTGGTGATCGAGTAATCTGCCATTCTCTTCTTAGACTTCGTTTTTTCGTTACTAATTGTTCTACCCGCCGGTTCGTACGCCTGTCAACAGGTTTAGTGTAAGAAGAGGCATGTGGAGTAGATACTCTTGCTGCAGCTCCCATCATCGACTCAAGTGCAGAGACGCACATATCAATGTCCTCTGCAGCATCCAGTTTCGGCGAACAGTCAATGTGGGCACTCATGTACATTTTAAATTTAAGCCAATTTGTTTTGTTGTTTGTAAGCCTATATGGGCGATCAAGTACTTGAGGTCTTGTTAATAATGTGAATAGCACTGGAGAGTGATCGGAAGTTAAATCTAGCAGTGTTTCCACAGTGATCCGATTACGTGGAATCCTCTTGGTTACTGCGAAATCAATCAAGTCAGGCACTTTCTGTGGATCTGTGGGCCAATAAGTAGGCCTACCCGGTGAGACGCAATCTATCTTATTGAGAGGGTTGACTATTGTGTTGTACAACTGCTTTCCTTTAGGATTTACCAGGCGAGATCCCCAGTGCGTATGTTTGGCGTTATAGTCCCATGCTGCAATGAAGCGATCTCCGAGTGTGTTAAAGAAATCGGTAAATTCCTTTTCAGAGATTGAGAAGCGTGGTGGGCAGTACAGGGCGACCAATGTAGTGTTGCCGCAGCTGGTTTGGACGGTTATAGCAGTTGCTTGTAGGTGCTGTGTTTCAAATCTGTTGGATACCAGTCCCGCCATGAGCTTTTCCGTCTGGATGGTTTGTTGCGTAGAAGGTATATTTTGGTATTTGAAAATTATTTTTTGATGTTAAATGTGTTTCCGAAATCAGCAAAACGTCGATTTCACTAGGAATAGTCTAGGAATAGTTGCAGTTCATTTTTGTGCTTGGAGATGCCGTTAGCATTCCAAAGACATAGACGTAGGGAAGCCATTATTTATTCTCGATAAGCTTCTGGATAAGCAGGTTTTGATTCCGCATCAGTTCGTACATACAGTTTTGCATGAACGTCATAAAAGTGGTCATGTTTTGATCGAGTGAGATCAATAGGGCCTCTAGACCACTTGGAGTTTGCTGGCCAAGCTCTGGTGCGCTAGGTTGCGGATTCTGTAGATGGCGGAGTGACGGGGTCTCTTTCGCGGGCTCCGTCTGTCCAGTTCGGAGCACACTAGCGAAGGATACATTAGGACTGGTTGTAGCAGTCATGTTGGATGATCTAACAGCCTTGGCGAAGAAGACCTCCGGTGTAGTTTTGGAGGCGTTGAAGATGATTTTTGGTCCAGCGGGGGGTTTGCGCCCGTTTAGGTGTGATTTAAGATCCTGAAAGACAGGACATCCTCTGTAGTTGGCCGTGTGGTTCCCTCCACAGTTGCTGCATAGTCTTAGTGCGACGTTGTTTCTGTCCTTGGTGCAAATTCCATCTTCATGATGTTCGCCGCAGCCAACACACACTGACCTAAGATTGCAATTGTTAGAGGTGTGGTTGTATTCCTGGCAGTTTTTACACTGCGGTGGTTGGCGTCTCTTATGGGGCTCCTCTACGGTGATTCTTCTGTGCAATAGACGCTGTAGGTTGTAGATCGGGTGCACCTCATTTGGCTTCAACCGCTTTGCATCAGGTTGGAGCTCGATTTTAAAGAGCGGCTGTGCGACTTTGTTCCTGTTGATGATGTTGACAACGGACTTGACCGCAAACCCTTTTTCGACCAACGCGTCTGCTATTTCTTGAGTAGGGACCGATGGCTCAATCCCCTTTAACACAACCTGGAGACCTTTACTGCTTTTTAGTTGGTAGGTATAGAAGTTGATGTTAGCATTACGGAGGTACTTTTCGATGATGCGGAAATTGTCCTCAGTTTGGGTTTGACATTTAATTTCTTTAATGTTACCCCTATTGAGAGGGGTTACAACAAAGTTATTTGCCCCTACTGTTTCTACTAGCTTCGAAATCAGGGCGCTGCACAAGAATGAAATAAGTCTTGTAAGTTCCTCTCACAACATAGTTAAACATCCCAAGATACAGCAGAAAAACACTCAAAAATATTAATAGAGAGCGTAGAAAATATTAGGGCAGTATTAACAGAACACTATAGTAAGCTAAATGCAGTGCGCAAAACAGCCGCAAACGCATTCTATAGTGACTGCAAACAAAATCTGTATTAAAAAGTCATAATATTGAATATAAACAAACAACTGATTTGGAAATTTCAATATCACTGGAAGACAAAACCCAGTTAACGGCTGAAGAAGTAATAGATCAAGAAGGACCATCAGTGAGTTCAGATCAAACAAAAAAAACTTTTAACATCAGTGAGTTCAGATCAAACAAAAATAACTTTTAATAAACCAGCCACTTCAACAGAAAACACAAAAATGACTCAAACAGCCACAGATTTTTTGAAGATGGCCTCAAACCTTATTCCAGAGTTTGATGGCAGAACACAAAATCTTCAGAGGTTCATGGGTGCACTGAGTTTGTTAAATTCACTTAAAGGCAACAATGAAAAAACAGCAGTGTGCTTAATAAAAACAAGGCTACACTAGATATTTGATAAACTCTGAACAGACAGTAGAAGCAATATTTAACCGCATTGCCACTAATGTAAAAACAGAATCAGCATCAATAATCGCAAAACTAAAAAACCTACCCCAGAGAAACAGAGAGGTCGAAAAGCCTACTGAATCTCTGGAAGGAGCCTTTATACACGATGGCAAAACTGTCGAACTAGCTAAAAAGTATACACTTTCAGTCGCTACAGAGGCAATAACAAAGAACTGCATAAACAATCAAGCACGTAACGTACTAAAAGGGAGTATTTTCCGTGACATGAACGAGCTAACAACAAAGTTTGTAGACAGTAGTACAGCAGAAACAGGACAGACGAACCCTGTCATGCACTACCGTCAATACAATAGAAATGGACAAAATAACTACCGAGGTAGAGGTAATTACCAAAGTAACGGTTATAGGAATAATAATAATACCGGCGGATATCGTGGTAACTCACGGTACAACAACCGAGGAAGAAATAATTCCAACCGTAACAGCTCAAACCGAGGTAATTCCAACTGAGGTAGCTCTAACAACGGAAATGTTAATGTATGATTTACTCAAAGTAATTCGGAAAACCAATAGATCCCTGCAGATATTCAGCAGAAACTGTGAATGTATACACATTCAACTTTAGCCTTAGTATTTTCATCAAAATCAAAAATGAAAATACAGACAACATATACACTTTCTTGTTAGATACAGCTGCAGGAATATCAATAATAAAAGAAAAAACAGATATCTTTGAACATATAGATACTTCAAACACAATTGAAATATCAGGAATCGGCGAAGGTTCAATTATATCCAAAGGTCTAACCCTTATAGCACTCCAGCAAAATAAATTCATAATTCCACACAACTTCCATATAGTAGACGAATGTTTTCCAATTCCATTTGATGGAATTTTAGGACTAGATTTCTTCAAAACATTCAATTGCCAATTAGATTTCAGTGAACCAATCGATTCACTAATATTAAGACCAAATAATTTCAATTTTGCAATAAACATCCCAATCTTACACACTTGTCACAGCAATACCACAATACTCCCAGCAAGATCTGAAGTAATCCGAAAAATAAATATTCCAAACGAAAATACAAGTATCGTCATCTTAAATCAAGAAGTCGAAAAAGGAATATTTATTGGAAATACGATCTCCAGTCCGAATCAAAGATTTGTCCGAATTTTAAACACAACAAGAAGAGTAAAAATTTTAAATTTAAAAAACATAAAACACGAATCATTAAAGAATTATGAAATAGTACAGAAAACTGAAAACTGTAAAACAAAAACTAAAGCCAAACTTCCCACCTATGTTCAAAAACGTACTAGAAGAGCTCTGCACCAAGTATACGGATGTATTTGGTTTAGAAAACGAACAATTACAACGAACAATTTTTACAAACAAGAACTAAGATTGAATGACAACCAGCCAGTGTACACAAAAAACTACAGAATACCACACACGCATAAGGAAGAAATAACGATAAACTCATTAAAGACAAAATAGTTGAACCCTCAGTGTCCGAATATAATAGTCCATTACTACTGGTGACGAAAACGATGGCGATTGGTGATAGACTATCGCCAAATAATCAAAAAACTGTTTTCCGATAAATTCCCATAACCAAGAATAGACAATATTCTTGTTCAGCTAGGCAGAGCTAAATATTTTTCATGTCTAGATTTAATGTCCGGTTTTCACCAAATAGAACTAGAAGACAAATCGCGAAGCATGACGTCATTTTCCACTAGCAATGGATCTTATCAGTTTACTAGACTACCGTATGGTCTGAAAATAGCACCAAATTCCTTTCACAGAATGATGACAATTGCTTTCTCTGGATTAAATCCGTCACAAGCATTCCTTTACATGGATGACTTAATAGTCATCGGCTGTTCTGAGAAACACATGCTCAAAAACCTAAAGGATATTTTTGACATATGCAGAAAACACAACCTAAAACCGCATCCAGAAAAATGTTCATTCTTCATGCACGAAGTGACATTCTTGGGTCACAAATGTACTGACAAAGGAATATTGCCAGATGACACCAAATATGACGTATTTTAAAATCTGAAAAAAACCTTAATAGAACCCACACTGCTGCAGTATCCAGATTTTAGCAAAAAATTTTGTATAATAAGCGATAAGCAGTTGCCAGTAGCATACGCGTTCCGTTCATTCACTAAAGGTGAAAGTAATAAAAGTACTACTGAGCAAGAACTAGCTGCGATATACTGGGCTATTACACACTTTCGCCCATATATAAGTTATAATAGGACTTGGTTGAGTTTCTTGGTTTAATTATTATCCGCGCAATCGCGTCGGATTGAGTGCCAAATTACAACTAACTACAACTATTCTTATTCTAAGGATCATCCCGAACTTCGTTGCATTGCCGAACGATGGAGAAAAATGCTCCCTTGCATTCAGCGCAAGTGTCGCTATTCACGAACGCCGGCTTAGAAGTCGGTCATCTAAGAGCATTGTCAGCATTATCGCTACATAAATAATGCTGAATGCTAGACTTGACCGACTGCAGATTCTAAGAGTTGTTAACTTATATATGACAAACACTTCAGAGTCAAAACAGACCATAGACCACTAACGTATTTATCCTCTATGATAAATCCGAGCTCAAAATTAACAAGAATGAGACTTGACCTAGAAGAATATGAGTTTACAGTAGAATATCTGAAGGGAAAAGATAATTTTGTTGCGAATGCATTATCCCGCATTACAATAGAGGATTTAAAAAATACAAAAGCAAATGTCCTGAAAGTAACTACCAGGCAACAAAGTAGACAAAATAATTTATCGCCAGAGAATAAAAATGAAAATAGAATTAGGGACGTACCTTATGATGCTTCTAAGCCCAAAATACATGAAGTACTCTGCAATGATGAAGTACGAAAAGTAGTCACTACTTGCGCGTAACACACGATTTATGTTTCCTCAAACATGGAAAGAAAGTTATAGCAAGAATTGAGATTGGAGATCTGTACACCAATGGAAATCTAGACTTAGGTCAGTTTTTTCAAAGGCTTGAAAAACAAGCCGGTATACTTGACATCAAACAACTCAAATTAACACCGAGTGAAAAGATCTTTGAAACATTTTCAATAGAATCTTTTAAAGAAATGGGCAATAAAATATTGAAAACATTAAGAGTAGCGCTACTCCAACCGGTGACCATTATAGACAAAGATAAAGATAAAGAAGCAATATTGTCTACATACCATGATGATCCAACACAGGGTGGCCATACAAAAACTTTGGCCAGAGTAAAAAGACATTATTATTGGAAAAACATGACACGTCATGTAAAAGACTACATTAATAAATGTGAAAAATGCCTAAAGTCAAAAACGACAAAGCACATAAAAACACCCTTAATCATTACCGAAACCCCCAGGCATGCTTTTGACAGAGTAATAGTCGACACCATTGGTCCATTACCAAAATATGATAATGGTAACGAATATGCAGTCACTTTAATATGTGACTTGACGAAATACCTAGTAGCAATACCAGTTCCCGATAAAAGCGCTACAACAATTGCGAAAGCTATTTTTGAATCCTTCATTCTGAAGTACAGTCTAATGAAGACGTTCATTACGGACATGGGAACAGAATACAAAAATTCAATAATAAATGACTTGTGCAAATATTTAAAAATAGACAACATTACGTCTACTGCACACCACCACCAGATCTTGGGTACCGTTGAAAGAAGTCATAGGACATTCAATGAGTACATTCGATCATATATATCAGTAGATAAAACTGATTGGGACATATGGTTACCATATTTTGAGTAATGTTTTAACACAACCCCATCAGTAACACACAAATACTGTCCATATGAACTTGTATTTAGTAAGCAAAATAATTTACCAATCCATTTTAATAGCATAAATAAAATAAAACCTTTATATAACGTAGATGATTATGCTAAAGAAGTTAAGTTTAGATTAGAACTAGCATATAATAGAGCTAGAATAATGTTAAAAAAACATAAAGAAAAACAGAAAAACTTTTATAATATTAAGTCAGGAGATTTTAAAACAGAAATAGGAGATAAAGTTTCTTTAAAAAACGAAACTGGTCATAAGCTTGATTCAGCCTATTCGAAGTTGTAGAAATATCTATAAACAACAACAACATAAAAATTAGGAACAATAAAAATAAAATACAAACAGTCGTAAGGATAGATTAAAAATCTGCAAAAATAATTAAAAAAAAAGGAAATATATAAAATTTTTGTATGGATTCAACTACAATAACTACTTCATTTAATTAAAAGTAGGTATATACGTATAATTCAAAAAAAAAAAATGAGATAGAAAATTTGTCTGATCAGACATATAAGATAACACCATAAACTCCGCAAGTGCCCACAAACATCAGGCCACTCTTCTTCGCACACAAACTGCACCCTCACACATGGATTGCTGGCTAAGTAGAAAGGATGTAGAAGCAGACATACCAACCGCTTACTCAAGAGCCAAGGCGGCTGCGTCAGCAACTTAGGGCCAGCTAGGGAGCTTTGGCGCTTCTGGGCTTAGGCGTAAAGAATTATTCTGGTACCAGCTAACTAGCGAGTAACAACCACAAATTGATTTGCGATTATTCTTAAGTATCATCAGAACTTGCAATGTTTCCTTAATCTAACGGATTCTCATTTGGTAAATAACTCCTGTAATAAATCCTTAGAAAAATTTTAAAAGGATGGCTGCCGCCTGATAAGCGGGGGCCCGGGGCTCAAAACCTCGTTGAGGAATTACCATTCGTTGAGCAACTCAACTCTGGTTGTCAGTGCGGTCTGCCCGAGGGGCACCTGGTTTTTGCAAAGTGAACGGTGTCTGAGGCGGTTGTTTTTTTTTTTAAATAAAGAAATAAAGAAAAGAAAGAAACGAAATAAGAGTAAAAAGAAAAATCGTAAAAATAAGAGTATCTACACACTCAACCCACTGCGGCAACTAGAGGTTGCGAGTGGCATTTTAGTTTAAGCAGACAAACAAATAAAAATGTGAATAAATTAATTTTAAGAAAATATTTTGTCGCAGTGCGTGAAAGTGTCCCCTTCAAGCGGTGACGTGGAGCCAACTCCTACCTAAGTAAGTCTTTAACTGGACTTAAAGGGAAAAATGGAGCCTCCCTTAATTAACAAAGGGGGACATAGCAACAGGAGCTCACGCGTGTGACGACTGCAAAAAAAAAGAAGGAAAAAGAAATAAAAGAAAAAAAACGAATTCAAAATTATATACCAATTTATACAAAGAAAAAGAAAAGAACATAAATTCAAGAAAATCTTTTTTTTAACGCTGACCCGAGTATATAGTATTATTGGAAAAAAAGAGAAACCCTTACAATGTACTAATTATCTTAAATCTCATTAACAGAAACACGCTGATCCAGTAAGGAGGGATTGCCACACAACAAAAACCACACCATCATTACCTAAATCAGAACATTACTAACCGCAATCACTCAGGTAAGTGAAGAAGGCTTAAACAAAAAAAAATTAAATAAAAAATCAAAAATTTATTCCAAATAATATTTTTATCAGAAAAATCTATTAAAAAAAAATAAAAAATTGTTTTCCTTTGTTGTATTGCATTTTTTTTTTATTTGTAAAAAAAACGGAAAGAACTAATCAAATTAGTTAAATAAAATAATATTACATATAAAAGGAAGAATCCATAAAAACCACGTTATTCCATCCTATTTTATTTTATTGAATTGAAATATTTTTGGACGAAAAATGGACGCAATGAAAGAGGCCATTTCCACCTTACTAGCTCTAATAGCCTCCCTTACGGAGGAGCTAAAAAAGCAGAAAGAGAAGGTGTTGATTTTAGAAGGGAAGAATTCAGATCCCGTAGTCGTGGCGGACACCCCGCTATCCCTATCTAGACCTTGAAAGCAAGGGCAGATCAATTTTTAAATTTAATATAGGATGAAATTTGTCTTCTGGAAGAAATAATCGTTCGGTCCTAGAAACCCCACAATAAGAAGAATCCAATACAAAAATAAGATCTAACGATTTTCCATTAGAATTTAAAACAGGATTGACTTGGGATAAAGATGCATGTCTTGACTGGAAACTAAAGAGGAGACGAGCTGAATTGCCTCTAAATGATTTAAATATACCACCGTGTCTGACAATGGTGGAATATAGGAACAAGTAATAAAAGCATTAAAAAATTTAAAATTTACATTAACACCGACAAACTCAATCTCACTCTGGGTACTAGAAAATTTAATCATTTCAGATGATAAAGCAGCATTAACAGCTATCAGATCGCCACCACCTATGCGAGAAATCCGGTAACGTCTGAATATAGAAAAGTTTTTGGAAAAAACCGAAGCATCAGCAATATCAGGTTTTAACCACGTCTCTGTAAAAGCTAGAATGTGATGCTCAAAAGAAAGACTATCTACATAGATATTAGGAAGTTTAGATTTCAGTCCTCTAACGTTCTGGTAACCCAGGTTAAGGGACGAAGATAGTTTTTTGACACACCAGCAGATGTTGATGTGGCAGGAATAGTATTAGTTCTTGTTGTTGGCAAGCGATACAGATACAGAAACACTCCAAGGACTGGTCCTTTTACGTTTCGGAGACTCATTCATAAGCGATAAACTTCTGAACTGAGCCGCAGTAAACTCCGCTTGGAGTTTATTAAAAGCTGCTCTTAAAGTGTCAAAACTATCTCTAGTCCGCCTCATGAAAGAGCGCATCTCATTCTCGACCTCCCGGCAAGCATCACATCCATATTTTAAGCCACCACCTTTAGCAATAGACTCCTTGATTCTGCCTGTGTAACACAACCAACAACGAATATAATCATGGGAGTCAACCACATTTGTGGCAACTATGCAATTATTTTTTGAGCTAATGCAAGTATTGTTGTAAGTTTTGATTTTATTTAAATTTAAACAAAAACACAAAACAGCAAGAATTTGCAAAATGAAAATAAAATTCGGATGCTTAAATTACTGTTAATCAAACCGATAATGAATTTAAAAGTTATTTATTTATTTATTTACGTCAACTAACACAGCAGTCGACGAAAAAGCTTAAGCTAAAGACAGATAGTAATTAGTTGAAGAAGGTAGCTTAGCTTTATATACAACTTAACATCCCCGATTCACAGCCAATGTGGTCAGGTATGAGTTGCAGCCAATCCAAGTCCAGAATATTTTCATTGGTTTCGCTGTAGATGATTAAATAGTATAGCGCGAAGAGAAGTGACAGAAAGATAAGGAGAGATAAGGTGAGAACGATTGTTAAAAAATCTTGCAAATCGGCAAGGAACACGAAAAGGTTCGTGAAGAGAGTAGTTAGTCAGACATCTACTAAGCTGAAAAGGAAAAAAGTTTTTGGTCCGACGTGAGGGAACACAAAAATATAGCGTATCTAGTAAATTAGTCGAAATGACTTCACCGCCGACTAGTTTATGGAGAAAGAGAATGCCAAAAACGAGCCTACGGTTGTAAAGTGAAGGAAGATTAATAAGAAGAAGTCTGTCAGAATAAGAAGGTAGGCGAAGACTCGGGTCCCAATTAATACCGCGTAACGCAAACTTAAGGAATTGCTTCTGTACCGATTCAATACTATGCTGGTGAACATCATATTGCGGGTTCCATACTGGCGAGCAATATTCTAGAGTAGGGCGAACTAAGTGTATAAAACCTTTGTTACATAGGAATCATCAAATTCTTTGGCCCAACGTTTAATGAAGCCAAGAAGGCTGCATGCCCTATTGACAATTGGAGAAATATGAACATTTAATAAAAGTTTTGGGTCAAAAATAATGCCTAAGTCTTTGAATGATGGTACACAATCTAACAGAACAGACTTAATAGAGTAATGAGCTAGGCACGGAGACAAACGACTGAAAGTCATAAAAGAACACTTAGAGGCATTAAGGTGTAATTTATTAACGTGGCATCAATCACAGAACGCATCGAGATCTGATTGCTAGTACTGTTGGAAAGAAGGATCATTATAGGAATAACTGATCTTGACGTCATCCGCAAACATGAGCACTCGTGAATGAGCCAAGGCCAAAGGCAAATCATTTATAAACAATGTAACAGTATGCCCAGACAACTGCCTTGGGGTACACCTGACGTAACTCGAACAGTTTTAGATATCGAGGTACGAAAAGACACCTTTTGGGTTCTGCCAATAAGATACGATTTTAACCAAGCCAATAGTTTCGGGGAAAAACCCAAGACCTTAGGTTTCGCGAGAAGCATAGAATGATCAACCGTATCGAAAGCCTTACTAAAGTCAGTATAAATAACATCAGTTTGACACTTTTTACGGAAGCCATGGTGTCCAAGGGTAGTAAATTCTAAAAGGTTAGTAAGCCACGAACGACCTTTCATGAACCCATGCTGACAAGGAGAAATAGTGGATCTGGCTAGGTGTTAAAGGGAAGACGTAATAATTTTCTCAAACAGATTAAGTATTGCCGAAAGTTTGGCAATACCACGGTAGTTAGAAATATCCGATATGCTACTCTTTTTAAAAAGCGGAATAATAAAAGACTCCTTCCAAATATCGGGAAAGCTACAAGTATCACTCGATATAAAGAATAACCAAGATAAAGGCTTAGATAGGGAAATAGAAAAGTATTTAATCGCGAGAAAAAAATAAAAGTTGATAAGTGCAAAAAAACACGTCCGTCTTCTGCAACGAGTGAAAGTAGTGGATTACTGAATTCGATCTAAGGCAGATAGCAACTTTATCAGATTGCGTCAAAGAAATAAGGCCCTTCACGGGAGAAGCTGCCCAGTATCCAACCTGGATCAGGCAAGCTGAAGTCGTAGTACGGGACTACGAGATAGCAAGAGATAAGCTGATATATAGAGCCGTCGTCCTCCACCTAAGCTCGAAGATAGAAGGCAGTGCGGACGAGATGCTGATCTCTAGCGATGTAGCAGATGACGATTGGCCAGAAATCAGGAAGGTCCTTGTCTCAAATTACGAGGACAGAGTCTAGGGACTCTAGAATACCAGATGAGTATACTAGTCCGCGGTGATGGGAACCTGGAGGCATATTACAACAATAATAGCACAGTATCTATTCCATGTGGAAGCACCAAGCGTGTCCGATCCCAATGCAGTAGACTGCACCCCAAGGGCTAGTGAGGGTACCCCTCACATTCTACACATTACCAAATCTGAACAGCTTTGACGGTATTATCGGCGACGATCTAAGGCATCTGAAAGCAAAAATTGTCAGGGATACCCCTCCAAAACCGCAGACCAAGCCAACTTAATTCCCTCTTAGAGGAAGGCCATCCGAAAGAAGTAGGGCATACACTGGAAGCCCTAATCAAAAACTTTTCATTCGTCTTCGAACCTGTGGCCTTTGGTGGAGCCGTAGAAACTCAAATTAAAGCATCCATCCGCACCCGAACTGAGGATGCCATTTACACCAAACTCTACCCATATCCGGTCCACATGAGACAAGAAGTTGAAAGCCAGGTCACGAAACTCCTCCACGAGGGCATGATCCGGCCGTCAGAAAGCCCTTATAACTCTCCAGTATGGGTGGGTGGTTGCAAAAAAACCAAAACAAACAATACTGCATGGTAATTAATTACAAAAGATTAAATGCTGTGACCGTTTCCGATAGATACCTAACAGACATTACTTCCACCTTAGCTAGTTTAGGTAAGGCGAAACTTTTTACTACCATCGATCTGACTTCAGGTTTTCACCAGATTCATATGAATCCCACGGACATTCCCAAAACCGCCTCTTCAACCCTAAATGGAAAATCGAATTCCTAAGATTAACTTTCGGGCAAACAAAAACAAGTTGAATGTCTAGGCTACATCGTAACGGGGAATGGCATTAAAGTCGACGAAAAAAGTCATTGCAATCCTAAAGATACAGCCTCCAAAAAACCTAAAGGAGCTTAAGTCTTTCCTGGGTATCACCTCTTACTACAGGAAATTTATAAAAGATTACGCTAGAATTGCGACACCGCTTACAAACCTGACGCGTGCGGGTGTTACTCAAGTTAAATCCTCGCAATCAAAAAAAGTACAAATTGCATTAGACGATGAGGCAATGCAGGCCTTCCGCGATTTGAGAACGCTTCTCTCCTCATCAGAGGTGTTAGCCTTCCCGGACTTTTCGAAACCTTTCCATCTCACCACAGATGCCTCAAACGTCGCCCTCAGGGCCGTTCTATCACAGATTACCGCAAACAACGATAGGCCCATTGCCTACCTCTCAAGGGCACTTAGCCGGACAGAAGAGAACTACGCCACAATCGAAAGAGAAATGTTAGCAATAATTTGGGCACTGGACAGCCTCAGATCCTACTTATACGGGACCGCATCTTTAAAAATATACACTGACTATCAGCCACTGATTTATTCCATGGGGAATAGCAATTTCAACGCGAAACTAAAGCGTTGAAAATTTACGATAGAGGAATACGACCATAAATTAATCTATAAACCAGGGAAAGCGAATGTGGTAGCGGATGCATTGTCAAGAATCTCGTACGATTCGCCTGAAAAAACACCGAATCAGATAAATTTGAGTATCCTCAGCACCCCGGACAATGACACCGACTCATTCACAACGGTGCACCGCGCACTACAAGACGCCTCTGACCTTGTCCCACACGTCGAGGTCCCCATCAACGTATTCAAGAATCAGATTGTTTTTGACCCCGCTCGGTCAGACTATGAATGCGTCTCACCGCATGCCGGCTTTACTCGGCACTTACTGCTACAAAATTCGCGTCACGCAAAGACTGTTGACCTATTTGACTGATGACGACGTGATTTGCGGAGTCATCACTGAGGAACACCAAAGGGCTCATAGAAATTCCAATAAAATAAGACTTCAGCTACTAGAGCGGGTCTATTTTCCAAAAATGGCGAGCAGAATCAGAAATATTGTTGCAGCTTGCAAAACATGCAAGCTGCATAAATACGACCGACACCCTAATCAACCATTACTGGAACCTACCCCAATTCCAACATACCCGTGCGAAATTCTGCATATAGACATCTTCGCGTTGGAAAAACAAAAATTTCTCAGCTGCATTGACAAATTTTCAAAGTTTGCCAAGCTATTTCCCAAAGAGTCAAAATCAGCTCTCCACCTGCGCGAAAGGTTGGCGGAGGTGCTGCACTATTTCACGGCACCCAAAATCTTGGTAACGGACAACGAACGAGGACTCCTTTGCCTCATAGTCCTCTATTACCTTAAACTGCTGGATATAGTCGTATACCATACCCCCACCTAACGGGGCGAGGTCAATGGGCAAGTGGAACGGTTTCACTCGACATTCCTCGAAATCTATAGATGTCTTAAGTGCGAGTTCTCAACCCTCAGAGTATCCGAACTCGTACCGTAAACTTATTCAATATTGAAGAAGTACAGGAGGATAGAAGGGCCACAATAAAAACAAAATTGGGAAAGGCCCACCTAAAATCTAAGACGAAAAATAAATAGATAGGAAATCGCCCCGTCTCATGAACCCGTTTCCGCAAAAACAAGAATTACAAAAAAAAACGAAAATACAAATAAGAAAAAGATGCAAGCAAACAAAAAAAAAAAAACAAACAAGAATTAAGAAAGACAAAGCACTCTTCACAAAGCAGGTGGTAACAAATACTTAGCCTTAAGAAAGTTCGTATTATAAGCATTACTAACTCTTTTCATCTTCATCTTCATCTCAAGTGCTGCCCATTTCTTCAATTATGACTCTCCGGTAATCCCCCTTCAGCAGGGATACGTCTGGCGTGTTAGTGGCGTATTTCGGCTGACTCACGTCATAAATCTGCTGGAACTCCAACAGGCAATCCAAACCACTCTGGAGGAATCCACACTGCTAGCCGACCAGCGTACAAGGATGATAGCGAACCATTACTTGGATTAGGCTGAAGAGGATAAAGAAAGATTACTTTCCACACCGGCCCGGAAGCCTAGTGCCGTAGAATGGCTCGGCTCAGCATAGAAATGGGTCGCTGGCTCCCCGGATGCGGCCGACTGGAACGCGGCCCTGAAGACCCAGGATAACCTTGTTGCGGGCAATAACCAGCAAGTACGTATCAACGATAAGCTTTTCGAGGCTACATATCGAATTAAATGGCATCATCGGCAACTGCGCCGCTGCATAAGGCCATGATCTTGGCAAACTAAGTCCATGAGGTGACCAGAGCATGCCAATTAGCTAAGACGGGAGCGGTGAACTCGGACCTGCTAAACGGAAAAAAGGAAGACGATATCATGAGCGAAGTAGGACTCCCGTACCATTGAATTCTCCCGCCCAACGGTCATGTCCAAAGGGACGTCCCTGCTCTACGTAAGCAACATGACCGTTGGACGGTCATTCGCGCTGCGTCAGCAACTTAGGGCCAGCTAGGGAGCTTTTGCGCTTCTGGGCTGGGGCGTAGCAGCTAGCTAGCATAACATAACTGTTTGTGTAGGAGGGTTGAACTTCCTTGTCAGAATGGGCAGCTTAGTGAATCTTTCCTTTGATAATTTCTTCGCAATAAAATTGTGGCCACGCTCCGGACCGGGTCCTCTCCTCTAGGATGACTCCAGTCATCACGTCTGCTCCCAGGACCAAGGACACTGACGACGGTCGGTGGAACGTGTCATCCGCCAGCACGATGGCCTCGAACTTCGTTGTCATTCGCCTCCCTTAACCCTTTGTTGCCCGTTGGGCATAAACATGCTCCCCACCTTGCAGGAGTGCAAGACCCAGGCAATCCAATGGCACGCTCTGGACAGGGTCCAGCAGAAGACTGTGCGCATCGCAATTGGTCGCCCGCCAACCCTGTGGAGACTCCCCTCTACATGACCTCCGTAATCACGTCCGCGCCCAGGACCAAGGACACTGACGACGGTCGGTGGAACGTGTCTTCCGCCAGGACGATGCCCTCGAACTTCGTTGTAATTTGCGGGTCCACCGGAGAGCTTAGAGTTCGGCAGCACAAGCCATTGACCACCTTCAGGATCGCCTCCAGCCGCCATCCTTCACATGATCACTGCTGCCACCGCTTTCTCCGCCCCAATCTTGACGGCTGTCAATTTAAAGGTCGTAGCCAGCGACGTCGCCATCGACGATACCGCCGAACAAGGGTCCACGAGGGCCTTCACATCGAAGGTTTTCCCTCCAGTCTCGAGGCGTACCATCGCCGTTGGCATCAAATGTGGATTGCGGTGCTGCAGCAGTGTGGCCAGTGTCAGTTTAGGATCGGGAGCTGGCGTGGATGCGATCTTCGTCTAGAGGACTCGGGGGTGACTCGGCGTACGACGGAGCATGGAGTGCGTCGACGTGGTGCTCGTGGAAGTGGAGTAGCGTGTGGTGGTCCTCCTTTCATATTCGGCACCTATCACCGCTCAAGCAGCTTCCTCCGGAGTGTTGGTGGGCCAGGCAGTTGGCGCAGTACTTTGTTCGCAAGTACTGCCCTTATCCTCTTCTCCACGTTTAGCCGCAGGAAACGACAGCATCGCTTCAGAGGATGGATTCCGCGACAGACTCGGCAACGGAAGGACTCAGTTCCTCGCGAACATATGCGCACCTCCTTCGATGCCTGTACTGAACGTGGTCTCGGAGCCATAGAAACGGGATGTAAACTGATGTCATTCATTAAATGGAAGATTGTCATCCTTAAGTACCACCAGATCGCCCACTTCAAGATTTTTACAAGGGAATCGCCACTTATTGCGCTTATGTAGCTCCTTAAGATATTCCTCTTTCCATCAGGTGCAAAAATGCTGACTCACAGCCTTCAGACGTTGCCACCGGTTAATGATAGACGGAACCTGATCCTTGATTTCAGGTTCCGTGACGGATAGCAATGGACCGCCCACTAGGAAATGGCCTAGGGTCAGAGCCAAAGAATCGATGGGATCTTCAGAGATAGGAGAAATCGGCCGAAGAGAAGTATTTACAGACTCAGACAATTTTTTAACTGACTCTATTTTGACATTATTATTTAAATTATCATTATTTAATTCAACCATTGCCATCTAAAAATTCTTACTTTGTACTGGCTCAGGGATATATAATTTTTCTTCGCCAGTTTTTACTTTACCTCCAATGTGAGGTCCTGCCGGGGGCCATAAATTTATTTTTTTAATTTTGTTGAGTTTGTTTGGCATTGTTTTTTTTTAATTTGACATTTACCTTTTTTGTTCTCCCAACGTTTTTTAAAACCTGTGACATCTATTGTTGTTGCCACTACAGATTTATTCTGATTTGATTTGGTGCATCCCGAGACGATCCAACCAAATTGAGTATTTTGACCTAGCAGGCCATCAATCTTTGTAATTCCTCCTTTTAAGATTCGGGTATATACGCTTACCCCCATTATTAAATTAACCTTACCCGGTTTATTAAAGGTAGGATCAGCTAGCACGTAAGTTTGCCATTTTGACATATCCACGTTTGCTATTTTTAATGGAAGAGCTTCCATTAACTTTGGCAACACAATTGCCTCTACCTTAAGATGTCTTTTCCAGGGATTTCGCGTCTTTACATCTATTTTTACCTTATATTTTGATTTTTTGGCTTTTATTGAGGACACTCCACTTATTTCTGTATTTTGTTCAATTTTAGGTAAGTTTAATATTCGAGCGGCCTCTTCGGACAAAATGGTGCTCTGTGAACCACAATCAATAAGGGCTCTTAGAGTCTTATATCCCCCATTTGCATTTTTTACTTGTATTACAGCTGTGGCCAACAGTGTTGGTTCTGCCGTTACACAAGTTTTAATACTCTCCTGTTTTTCTTCAAAATGGAGTAAGGTATGGTGTCCCTTACTGCACAATGAACAGACCATTTCATTAGTGCACACTTTATTGCTTGAATGATTCAAGCATCTTGTGCAAAGCTGTACTTTTTTGGCTGTTTCATACCTTTCCGTAGGTGTCAACCCTTTAAACTTATAGCACTTATACGCTTTATGCCCGGCAATTTTGCAAATCGGACATTTAGCTTCGAATTCCGCATGATTTAAAACAGTTTGTAGCGGTTTTTTCTCTTCTTTGCTCATGGCACTTAACGAGCAATATCTTTGCTCCAAGTATTCCATGACATCAGATAGCTTTTGAATTTCCCTTGTTTTTCTAATTTGGCTCTCTGTCCTCTGGCCTCTCTATCAAATTTTCGAAGTATGTGTTGAGCGAATATTACGTCAACTTCATCGGATAAATTTGCTTTAATTTTAATTAAGTGTATTGACTCATTAATTATGTCAATCACATCCCTAACATTTTTCGCGGATTCATTGTTGATCATCGGTAAATCAACGATCCGACTTAATTGTTCGGAAAATACCCTCCGATTGTTTTCATACCGCTTGGTTAAGAGTTCCCAAGTGGCACTATAATTGTCACCTGACAGTAAATGAGCCACCATGCTCCTCGCTTCTCCCTTTAATGTGGATTTTAAATAATTGAATTTAAGAGTAAGACTTAAATCTTCTCTATTCTCAATTAATTCTGCAAATAACTCTACAAACAGGTCCCATTCTCTTGGCTCTCCAGAGAATGTGGGTACCTGAATCTTTGGCAACACCGGTAGTTCGCCTCTCACGGTTACATTCTCAATCTTAACATTTTCCTTATTGCTCATTTTCATTTCTAGCATTGACAATGAATTTCGGACATCAAATTGTAAATCATCCATAATATTCTTAATTTTTGCATCACTTGTTAATAGTTGACATGCCTGTACTTTCTCCCATAAATAGTTAATTTTATGAATATATAATATCCATGTCCCATTGCCTGTTGACTTCAACTCTACTACCTCCAAATATTCCTGGAGCTGTCGGACTCTATCCATAAATATCTCCTGGTTAACCTTAGGGTTTTCATTACTGGAGGTCGCATTCCCGCGCGACTCTCCTATGCTATCATCAACTATCTCTGACTTGTTTGCCTCCGCTTCAACGCACACCGACTTACTAGTGCCTGGTTTTTCTGACTCTCCTATGGCTATAATTTTGGCAACTATCGTTAACGCTTCTTCATGTATTTTATTTCTGAAATAATCATGATCGAAATTTGGAGCAGCTTGGATCAATTTTTTGTTATTAGGTATCCATTGATTCCTTATCTGTTTTACTTCCTCTACAACTTTGCTAGTTATGTTTGTAGGATCTAGTGCTTATAACTGCCTTAACCTGGTATGTAACTCTGCCTGCTTCTCCAACACTTTTGCAGCCTTATTAGTGAACATTTTTATCTTATAGGATATCGATATAATTATATAATGAAATTAATAAAATATGTAAATATGCAAATACTTATAACTATTTTGATTAATTTCTTATCTGATGATCCTGTTCGCTGCTGCTTGTCCGCCAATGGGTATAGTTCGCCGTGTTTTTTTACTGTGTCGTCGCTCAGCTGCTGTTGTCCAGGGCCTATGGGCTCAGGCGGTACCGGTGCCGGACATCGCACCAGAATTTCTTATACTGCCACTGCACGTTCTTCAGTTTTTTCTTTGCAGCTATGTATCTTGTTGCTCTGCTGCTGTTGTCCAGGGCCTATAGGCTCAGGCGGTACCGGTGCCGGACATCGCACCAGAATTCCTTCTATTGGCAATGTATGTTCTTCAGCGGCCTCTCCTTTTCAACTTTCTTGTTGCTCTGCTGCTGTTGGTAGTTGCCGACTTGCAACTACATATAGTTCACTTTTTTCGATATTAGGGCTTCGAATACGCCACACACCAACTTTATATTTTTATATTTTTTTTTCTTTCACTTTATATATATCTGGGCTTCGAATTAGCCACACACCAACTTTATATCGTCCGTTTTTTTTTTTACCGCCGCCGAAATTATTGCAGTTGCTCGACTAGCCAAACTGCCTTTATATACTCGGTCGCACGCACTTTTTATTTATTAAGCAATATTTTGCTTTTATATTATACTCTGTCTCTTACCACTGGTGGGGGAAAACAAGAGTTTTTTATTTTGCTACCTTTATCCGATCTTATCATAAGAATTCAGACCTTAAGGAGCTGATTCATCCTCTGAGTCTCTTACCACTGGTGGGGAAAACTACAGAGTTCCTTTTTATCGAAGGACCAAAATGAAGAGGAGTTCAGCACCGCAAAAACTGAAAGCCCAACTTCATCACTTGAATTCAAAATATGAACTGATTTTATTAACAAACGTCTTGTGTACATCAAAGAATTCTTAGACTCTAAGAGGCGACAATTGTTCTTAAAAATGCTTACTCTAATGTTTATATTAATGCTTGTTTATATCATGCACAGCGTTGGCGACTTGATATTGGGCCGTTCTTAAAATCTTGAGTGCTTTCCCACAGAGTGTGGACGCATGTTTTGTTTGGTTTTAAGCAATAATTGCCATATGAATCTTTATGATTAATTTTTGTGTTATGTTTTTGTTTCGTTGTGTATATTTCTTGGTGCATCTGATTTGGTGAAGCCGCTTCAGATGGACACGATGTTTAATCTTAAACAATATCTATTCATTCCAGTTTGGACAGAAGACGTTGGGTTTACTATTGTAGCTGACTCTGGGAGACTTGTCGTTGACGGCTTGAGGCAGGTCAATACCTCGGCAGACGTTGCAGTAGTTGCTGTCAACGAGCTGACGGTGCTGGTCGGTGCAATCGGTGACCCAGTTATCGATATTGATGGAGAAGCACACTGCTCTCTCCACGGTAAGTTGCTGTTGATTGCTGAGTGGCTGGCACTTTCGGTGTTATTGCTTACGTTACCATTCAGTGGGATCGGCGACACCACCAAAACTACGCGTTGTTGCGTTGTACCGAGAGTCGACGCTCACGTTGTTGTTGTAAAATTAGTTCTTGTAGCTGTTGCTGGTGGGGATCGAGAGAGCTTGGGCCCGAATTGGTGGACATGGCTTTTGTAAAAAAATTACCACTTTGTTGTTGCAACTTAGTATTTATTGATATTAGAGCAATCTAATAGCAATATGATTGTAAATAGGCGTCTCTGAGGCGACTGAGAGCCCTACACAAATTTTTGCAAACGCGGTCTTTTTTTTTCACTCAATTTTTGCGGAGTGCATTAAAAAACACGTCTGTTAACGGCGGCAGTTGAATTGAATATATTTTAAGATGCAGCCTCAATTTGCAGGTCAGAAAATGGGGATTTTACCAGCAGCACAGGTACGCCCTTCCTCTCCCTTCTCATCCGTTGGAGTCAATTACGCTGGACCCGTAAATATTTCGCCTTGCAAAGGAAGAGGACATGTATCCCAGAAAGGATATATTGCTGTGTTCATATGTGTAGTGATGAAAGTCATCCATTTGGAACCAGTTGGAGATCTGACTGCAGATGCGTTCATAGGAGCATTCAACCGTTTTATTGGCAGACGTGTTTTATTGGCAAATGTGTTTCCGAAATCAGCAAAACGTCGATTTCACTTGAGTCTAGGAATAGTTGCAGCTCATTTTTGTGCTTGGAGATGCCGTTAGCATTCCAAAGACATAGACGTAGGGAAGCCATTATTTATTCTCGATAAGCTTCTGGATAAGCAGGTTTTGATTCCGCATCAGTTCGTGCATACAGTTTTGCATGAACGTCATAAAAGTGGTCATGTTTTGATTGAGTGAGATCAATAGGGCCTCTAAACCACTTGAAGTTTGCTGGCCAGGCTCTGGTGCGCTAGGTTGCGGATTCTGTAGATGGTGGAGAGACGGGGTCTCTTTCGCGAGCTCCGTCTGTCCAGTTCGGAGCACACTAGCGAAGGATACACTAGGACTGGTTGTAGCAGTCATGTTAGATGATCTAACATCCTTGGCGAAGAAAACCTCAGGTGTAATTTTGGAGGCGTTGAAGGTGATTTTTGGTCCAGCTGGGGGTTTGCGCCCGTTTTGGTGCGATTTAAGATCCTTGAAGACAGGACATCCTCTGTAGTTGGCCGTGTGGTTCCCTCCACAGTTGCTGCATAGCCTTAGTGCGACGTTGTTTCTGTCCTTGGTGCAAATGCCATCTTCATGATGTTCGCCGCAGCCAACACACACTGACCTAAGATTGCAATTGTTAGAGGTGTGGTTGTATTCCTGGCAGTTTTTACACTGCGGTTGTTGGCGTCTCTTATGGGGCTCCTCTACGGTGATTCTTTTGTGCAATAGAAGCTGTAGGTTGTAGATCGGGTGCACTTCATTTGGCTTCGACAGCTTTGCATCAGGCTGGAGCTCGATTTTAAAGAGCGGCTGTGCGACTTTGTTCCTGTTGATGATGTTGACAACGGACTTGACCGCAAACCCTTATTCGACCAACGCATCTGCTATTTCTTGAGTAGGGACCGATGGCTCAATCCCTTTAACACAACCTGGAGACCTTTACTGCTTTTTAGTTGGTAGGTATAGAAGTTGATGTTAGCATTACGGAGGTACTTTTCGATGATGCGGAAATTGTCCTCAGTTTGGACCGAGAGTCGACGCTCACGTTGTTGTTGTACAATTAGTTCTTTTAACTGTTGCTGGTGGGGATCGAGTGAGCTTGTGCCCGAATTGGTGGACATGGCTTTTGTAAAAATTACGCACTGTTGCAATTTAGTATTTATTGCTATTAGAGCAATCTTTTTTTTTTTTATACACTCAATTTTTGCGGAGTGCATTAAAAAAACACGTCTGTACACGGCGGCAGTTGAATTGCGAATGAAGTTAACATCTATGAAAATTAAAAATTTATTCAATGTTTTTAAATCACAAAAATTTCGGATACTACGAATTGGATACTTCTAAGTTTATTGTCCAAATATAGGCTACCAAAATGCGATCTTAGGACACTTATCACTTTTTGGATCGTGCTATTATATTTCAAGATAATTCGACTGCGCCGGTTTGCCCCATGCGCCGATTAGCCCTACTTTCCCCTACATATGTGTTAATATTTTGGAAATTGCGAAAAATATATATTGGAAATAGGCAAATAAATATGGCGCCTTATATACTTGGCATATATATATGGGAAAAAATCTTGAAGTGGGCGAACAAATATGGCGCCTTATGTACTGGACACATATATATGTATGGAAAAAATTGGGCACCAAACATTTCTCTCCTTTGAGGAGGAAAAACGAATTATAATCAGAAAATTTGCGCGAAAGTAATTTTAGTTTGATTTGGAAAATCAAGGGAAATAATTATATGTATGTGAGTATGGGTACGGATGCTAGAGGCATGTACATGTACTCATATACATATAATTTGGAAAAAAATTACTTAGCTTGAAATGTGAATTTCCACCGATGCAAAAAGGTTCGAGAAGATCTTGGTATCCGGCTCGAAGGACCAATGTTTGTGTTGGGGGTTGAACTTCCTTGTCAGAAGGGGCAGCTAAGTGAATCTTTCCTTTGATAATTTCTTCGCAATAAAATTAGGGGGTTACGCAGCAATTCGTCTTTGGTTTATGGTTTATTCACAGATAAAATTCAACTAACTCTAGCCTCTCTAAGAGCGGGGAACAAAGCCCCGCTTGGAGCGAAGTGTGGGGAGTTCTTATCGTGGGGAGAGCGGTGGGCATCATCGGGAGAGCGGCGCGAGGTGAAAGCTCCCGCCTCCCTAAACCCTTGTGTTGCCCGTTGGGCATAAACAATTTCTATTAATCCATCATTTCATTAATTAATAAATATCTACATAATATTACATTATTTTCTAAAAAGGGGAGGTGTAGTATCTCCATACCATAAATCAATTAATACAAAGAGCTCAACTTGTAACATTTTGTTGCAAGCATAAACAATTGAATATTTACGCAATCAAACATAAGTGCGTACTTGAATATGTATATGTGTATACATTAATGTAGGCACATAAATATATTCACGTAAATACACAACTAAGTATGTTCATATATGTATGTATGTACATTTGTATATGCACATACATATGTTCACATAAGCCACAATGCACAGGCGTAACATGAGCTAGAGCCAGCACTTTGATGCATGCGCTCCAAATAATTCGTATGTATGTACTGACACTCTCCCTTTTTTTTGTAGCGGTCGCCTAAGTCGCAGCATAAGAATATATATGTAACAATAGGTTAAGCAAAAGAATATTTTTGGAATAAAAATCAATCAGAATATTACCACCAAACGGAACTGACGTGTTTGTTTCCCAAACTCTAAACCAAGTGGAGACCGGTCATTACACTGCACATTGTCATATTTGCACCTTGCATGGTGGAACCTTACTAACGCTCGGTTGTTAACACTGAGGTCAGAAAGATGGCCTGTCACAAGATATTAGTGGAAGAAATGCCAGGTGTAGTATTCATCAGCAAGTATTCATCCTATACACGGCTCGTCTGGATTATATCGAATATAAAACGTTTCGTACATAATATAAAGAGGATTTGGACTCTCAATTGTGGAATTAGAAGAGGGCCCACGAGAATTGATTAGGATGGTGCAGAAGAACTATTTTCAATCTGAATGGAAGACGCTCTCGAAAGGAAGGATAATTGCAAAGGATAGCATATTACTCTCTCTTAATCCGTACTTTGATTCGAACGAACTTGTTTTACGTCTCGGAGGCAGGCTCCGAGATTCCCTATTGCCATTAAATGAAAAACATCCCTATACATTACCATATAAACATCCTTTTACAGATCTGGACATATCCTACAGTCATATTTGCACCTTGCATGGTGGAACCTCAATAACGCTGAACATTATAAGGAAAAAACTATGGATTGTTAATGGACGCAATGCAGTTCGCTTCAGAATTCATTAATGCATCACATGTTTTAAGATGAAGCCTCAATTTGCAGGTCAGAAAATGGGGATGTTACCAGCAGCACAGGTACGCCCTTCCTCTCCCTTCTCATCCGTTGGAGTCGATTACGCTGGACCCGTAAATATTTCGCCTTGCAAAGGAAGAGGACGTGTATCCCAGAAAGGATATATTGCTGTGCTCATATGTCTAGTGATGAAAGTCATCCATTTGGAACCAGTTGGAGATCTGACTGCAGATGCGTTCATAGGAGCATTCAACCGTTTTATTGGCAGACGTGGGGGAATAACCTGGCATTTCAACCCACCATCAGCGCCACACTTTGGTGGATTGTGGGAGGCTGGAGTGAAGTCCATGAAGGATCATCTGAAGAGAACTCTCGGAGAACAAGTTTTAACATTCGAGGAAAGGGCAACTGTGTTGGCACAGATTGAGTCTTGTTTAAATTCAAGACCGATATGTCCCTTCTCAAATGATCCTGACGATTTAATGGTATTAAATCAGTTGCTCTGATAGTGTAGTATATTCATACAAATAATCATTCAGTACAATGAGCTCAACTTGTAAGACTCAGATGCAAGTATAAACAATTAAACATATACGCATTAAAATATAATTGTGCACTTGAATATGTTTATATATATACATTGATGTATGTACATAAACATATTCACATAAATCTACAGCTAAGCATGATCATATATGTATGTACATTTGTATATGCAATGTATGCACAAGCGTAACATGAGCTAGAGCCAGGCCAGCGTGTAAACGCTGACCAAGCACTTTGATGCATGCGCTCCAACAATATGTATGTATGTACTGTAACTCTCCCTCTCTTTTGTAGCTGTCGCATAAGTCGCAGCATAAGAATATATATGTAAACTTAGCTTAAGCAAAATAATAATTTGGAATAAAGAATCAATCTGAAAACTAGAATCAACTGACACTGACGTGTCCGTCTTCAATATCATTTCTTCTCAAATGGAACCCGGTCATTACATGGCGACCGTGACAGGACTCTAAAGGACCTACAAGGACTCTCCATGCTATAAATATTCAGTGTTCGAAAAGAGAAACATAAAGCTGCTAACAAAAGCAACAACCAACGGCAGAAGAGCAATGAGAGGCCTAATCCAAGTAAACCAAAACAGCATCAGCAACAACAGCAACAATAAAAAACCAACAAACACAAAATATATCTGATAAAAATAACAACAACTCTTCATCCAATCAAAAAAAAAATACGCAAAGCAATGAAATAGTAGCTAAACCTTTAAACTCAAAACTTAAACTACAACTAATAAGCAAAGTGGCGGCAATTCGGCCATTAAATCACAACGTCCGGGAAATTCAGAAGATAAAACTCGTGATTCTAAAGCAAACAGAGGTAAAAAAAAATTCCAGAGATTGTTAAAAATCCACTCGCAGTAGCGAATGAAGAATATGGATAAAGCAGAAACAAAAAAGTTCCAAAAATATTTACCTTTCCTTGATTTCCTGATACAGTCAGGTGAAACAAATCACAAATACAAGGAAAAAAGGATACCCCACAACTACAAATTTCAAAAAAATATTGTAGATCTTATGGAAAAATCCATAAAAGTAGCTTACAGTAGATTGTTAACTAAGACTCCTTTAAGAAAAGACGTGCCCGGATGGGTCCACGAACTTTTCAAGGACTCAATTGCGCTGATAAACATATCAGAATCGAGTGCAGAACCAATAGATTTAACAGACTCAGATATAGAAATAATAGACATAGAATAGTAAAACCTTACACATTTTCAAAATCTTTTTCTTAAATTAACAACAGGTCTAAACGACAAATTCCTTTTTTTTTTAGTAAAATGGGTTCTCAAGAATCCAAAATAGAAATAGAAATTAATCTTAGAAATTAATCTTAACAAACTATGGTTACTTCGGATGATATAATAGGAAAAGCTAGAATACACGCACAAGAATTAACTAAATCTTGTAAGTGTCTCTCACAGAATAGAGAAACATCCCAAGACACAGTAACCAAACACACGAAGATAATAACCGAGAATCTCCAAGCTATTAGAACAGTACTAACTGAACACTATGGCAAACTAAAATTGTGGAAAAAACAGCCGCAAATGCGTTCTACGGTGATTGCAAACAAAAAGCAATAACTGTGCTAAACAGACACAATATTGAATTTAAACAAACATCTGATTTGGAAACTTCAATAGTACTGGAAGAAAAAACGCAACTAATGGCTGATGAAGAAATAAGTCAAGAAGAACCATCAGTGATAAGTCTTAACAAACCAACAATTCTCAACGAAAACAACAAAATGGCACAAACGAGGGTAGAATTTATAAATACGGCCACAAAGCTGATACCATACTTCGATGGTGATAGTAAAAGTCTACCAGGTTTCATTGGAGCGCTTCGCGTTCTTGACACCATAAAAGAACCGCACGAAGCGGTAGCCATCCAACTCATAAAATCAAAATTAAAAGGTCAAGCGGCTAATAGCCGAAGCTCAGAAAAAACGATTGATGAAGTTATATAAAGACTATCAACAATCTTCAAGGGTGACTCAGTAGATCTTTTAACAGCAAAAATTAAAATCTGCAGAGAAACCCCAATAACTGTGCTTCATACACAAACGAAATTACTGAGTTGACCGATGCCCTTAAAGGCGCATATATTTCGGATGGTCTTCCAACTGAACAAGCAATAAAATACACCACCAAAGTGGCAGTAAATGCTATGGTAGGTCATACCAAAAGTCCAAGAGTCCAATTATTAATGGAATCAGGACACTTTCAATCAGCTAAAGAAGCAATCACTAGATTTACCACTCTTTCAGTAGAGTCGGGATCCACAGATAGCTTCCAAAATAATGCCATCTATTATGCCCAAAGAAACCGTGGTAATTATAATAACAAATATAATTATCGCGGTAGAGGCAATGGTCGTGGTTATTATAATAACTATAATAACAACAATAACGGCCAAAATTCCCAGCAAAACAGGAATAATAATAACAGAGGAAACAACAGAGGTTACAACAAGAATAATAGAGGTAAACGAGCAAATAACCAACAGAATGGTTATAACAATACCAATGTCCGAGTAGCACAAGATACTACTACGGGAAACTTCCAGACACCTCCAGATACTCAGCGCTAAATAAAAAAATATATACGGTTAACTTGAGTCTCAATAATTTCGTATTATTCAAAAATGTTTCAACAAACAAAATTTTAACATTTCTGATTGATACAGGTGCAGATATTTCAATTATAAAAGAAAATACTGATGTCTTTCACGACATCCATATAAATAAAATTATAGATATTCGAGGCATAGGAGAAGGGATAATAAAATCCAAAGGACTAGCCTCAATTGAGCTACAAACAGACAAATACATTATTCCATATAAATTTCATATACTTCATGAAGATTTCGCAATCCCCTGCGATAGATTAATAGGACTAGATTTCATGAAAAGATTTAATTGCCAATTAGATTACAATAGTTCCGAGGATTAATAATTAGACCACCAAATTTAACGTACCCAATTTATGTTCCAATAACATTCAATTCTCGTAATAACTCAACACTTCTACCAGCAAGATCCCAAGTGGTACGCAAAATTGAACTATCTTCAGCAGAAGATAACATTTTAATTCCGAATCAGGAAATTAAACCGGGCGTTTATGTTGCAAACACTATTGCAACAGCCCAAAGTACTTTTGTCCGATTCTTAAATACCACAGATAAATGCCAAATAGTAGGCGTTAACAATATAAAATTTGAATCACTTTCGCACTACGATATAGTTCAAAATACCAAAGATATAAGAAAAGAATCTGTAATTCATAAATTGAAGAAAAATTTCCCAATACTATTCAAAGACAAACTCGAAAAGTTATGCACTGAGTATAGTGATGTGTTCGGACTTGACACCGAACCGATCACAACAAATAATTTTTATAAACAAAAATTAAGACTTAAGGATGATGAACCGGTATATGTGAAAAATTACCGGAGTCCGCATAGCCAAATAAACGAGATCCAGCGACAAGTTGGAAAGTTAATCGAACAGGGTATTGTTGAACCATCTGTTTCGCCTTATAATAGCCCACTCTTGCTAGTCCCAAGGAAAACACTTTCGGGATCTAAAGAAAAAAACTGGCGATTAGTAATTGACTATCGTCAAATAAACAAAAAATTGCTGTCAGATAAGTTTCCGCTCCCCAGAATTGATGATATTCTTGATCAATTGGGAAGAGCAAAATATTTTTCTTGCCTTGACTTAATGTCAGGTTTTCATCAAATTGAACTAGAAGAAAAACCAAGAGATATAACGTCTTTTTCAACGAGCAATGGCTCATATCGTTTTACACGATTACCTTTCGGTCTAAAAATAGCACCTAATTCATTTCAGAGAATGATGACAATAGCATTCTCGGGGCTTGAGCCAAGTCAAGCTTTCCTCTATATGGATCATTTAATCGTTATTGGTTGTTCGGAACAACATATGATTAAAAATTTAGTAGATGTTTTTAAACTCTGCAGAAAAAATAATCTAAAACTGCATCCAGAAAAATGCTCATTCTTTATGCATGAGGTGACATTCCTAGGTCACAAATGCACAGATAAAGGAATCTTGCCGGACGACACAAAATTTGACGTCATCAAGAATTATCCAGTCCCACATGATGC